>NC_137072.1:41320839-41683656 GCF_951640355.1 Cnephaeus nilssonii | reverse complement strand
AAAAAATACAAAAGTGCCCTTCAGGATTGATACCTGAGTTGCAGAAACACTAGACGAAGTCTTTATTTTTATTTATTTTTTCCCAAGGATTAGGTGGTTCAGGAAGAATTTAACTCATTGAAACAGTAATCTGTTCTACAAAACTTTTCCCTCCTTCCTTCTTCTATAGTTACATAGAAGTGTCACAATCTGTATTTATGATATTATCTGTATTATTCTTACTATAAACTTGAGCATTTTAATTCTTTCAAAGGTTTTTCAAGTTTTTTGAAAAATGAAACATTGGGGTAGGTAAAGTAGTATTTTTCTTATGCTCCTATGTGTTGTTCTTTATAATCTGTTGTTATTATTAGGTTCACATCGCTTTTTATTTTTTTAAAGCTATTTTCAGTAATTTAAATTAGTTCTGAGAGGTGTGATCCTTGGAGAGTTATCTGGCATCTTTGTATGCCAACGGTCTCCCCAGAAAAAATGACTTTATAACATGAATCCACTTCAAAGCATTTCAGAGATAATAGTAAAAATAGCATTGAAAAAATAAAATGACAATGATAACTTAATTAGGTAATTTCCTAAATAATCAGTACCTAAAAATAACACCTTTTGTCTGGATTTATCATTGGAAAGGTTGTGATTAAATGAAGCAATGTGTTCCTATTTAATTATAATTAATTATAATTTAACTCCGTTTATTAAAACATCCGCAACTCTCCCCCTAACCTTCATAGTATAGACTATTTTTCAGAGCTACACTGTAAGTAAAATCATGCTCCCCAAAATTTAATAGATTCAAAGACACTTTGTCTTTGAATCATGGCATTATAAAAAACACGCGCGCGCGGACACACACACACATACACACACACACACTATATTTAAGTTAGTCTGAGCTAACAGAAGAACAAAAATCTATGCTCCACACTATTTATATAATTAACAGTTAAGGGAGAAATTGGCAGAATCCCTGTAATTTTAAAAAAGTCATTTGATGAGGTGGTAATGGAAGTACGAGTGAATCTTGGAAGTCACTCATTGGAATCTTTAGTTTTTAATTAGGTCAGTGGATCAGATTAGGTACTTACGATGTTACTCTATCAAATGTTGGAAAATGACAAAGCTAATTTTTACTTGTTTAATTAGAGAGAAGGCAAGATTGTGTGTGTGCATGCATCCATACACACACATATACTGGTGTACACACATGTGATTTGGGGAGGATGGAGCAAAACAAGGGTTTATGGACATATTGCCCTGCTTTGAAGATTCTAATGAATACCAGGTAGAACCCGTCACTTATATTTGTGTTTTATTAAATGTATGACAAGATGACATACAAGGTACTGAGTTTGAATCTTTTTTAAAAATGTGGGGTTTTTTTTCAAGGAAACTTGCAAAAACACAGCTTACTCTGAAAAACATTGATAAAGATATTACTCTTCTGTATGGACATAGAACATTTTTTCTTTAGATGCATCTTAGTGGTCTTTGCTTTTAAACTTTTCATTTTATAGATGATGACAATGCAGTGTGGAATTTATAAGCCTGTCCACATGCTGTCATTTTTGTTATTCTCACTATTCGCAGACTGACCATATTTACTCATTCCAATTTCTTTCTAAATTTGAACCTGCACTTACATCAATGATAGATGGATAACAATTTCCATTTTTGTATTTTCATAGGCCTTACATACCATTGTTTTCTCTTATTATAGATTTGGAACTGGTCATCTAATACAATTGTGGCTCATTTACCTACCTATGAAATGGGCATTATTCATTCTAATCCATGCGTCTCATAAAAACTTAAGAAGATTGTCACTTCTGAAGTGTTTGAGCTTGAAAAAAATAGGCCCTGAAAATACTGGGCATTCTTTTTATTAATAAAGGTATAGATAACAACATGAATTCATTGTTCATAGCAGTTCTCAGTTTGATCTTTCATATTGTTTTTCTTGACTAAATAGAATAAATCACTGAAAACATCAGAATTTATGGATATATAGCCATGTTAGACTGATACTATATAATATCATTATTTAGTTCTGGTCGGTAATTCATGTGCTAATAGTTAAAGCATTATCTTGTCTTTCAACAAGTTTTCACTATTATTTCAGGTCTCTCTGATAGTCTTAGTTATACCATGTGAAATCAGTTTTACATGTTCCAATGAATAGTATTTTATTTTCCAAAATAAACTGAGACATAATTGTTTTATATTAGAATTCATCATCAGAGTGTTGCATGTGAAAATAGAGGCGGTTCAGTGCTTTCTCTACGTATTCCCCACTGCAGGCTGAACTCCGCCTACAGATATGCACGCTTACCTCATGTTCATGTTATCAAAATTTGGAAAGTCATCAGGTAGAAATTTTCTTTTCTATCATTATAAAATTTGACCTCGGATAAAAATAACAGAGTTGGTTGTCAATGTCTCCTCCACCCCTTTATTTTAATACATAATAGTGTTGCAAAATCTAATTGTGGATACAGGAGAGAATAACTTAATATTGCACGCCTTGATTATTCTCTTTGGTCTTTAATTATCAGGCACAGTTAATTTTTTTCAGATTAAAAATATATTCATATGTTTTATATGCTGCTTTTCTTACACATTTTAACCTCCTCACTCTGGTTATGTCTGCAGAGAATGCATCATTCATCATTTGCACCCCTGTTTACTATAGATGTTCTGTTCTGATTTTTCTGTTTATTGGAGTATTATTTATCTTGTCATCTTAGAGCCACTAGTAGCATACACTGATTAATTCAGTCTTCTAATCCTCATTTTGTATTTCTTTATTGTAATTTTATTTCTGAGTTTTATGATTACAATTTATTGTAATGCATAAAATGAAATGTATCTTTTCAATGTGTTTCTTTCTAACAGACATATTTTACTATAACTTATTTCAGGTAACGATGGCCCTGGGGTTTGGCCCTGTGTAGATGCTTTGGATCTAGCTAGCATATGCTCATGACATCATCACAAAAATAATGTCAATCTACTTTCCTTGGCTGTTGATGTATTTTCTTGGTACAACCTTACAGTTTGCCCATGTTATTCTTTGGGAGGATACCCTGAGAGGTCATTGTCTTAATGGTTTTTATATAAGTAGCATCTTATCCTGATGGAAGGAATTGGCATAATAAAACTTCAATCAAGTATGAATGAATATAATGAGAAAGAGATGATCCTGGGTCCCTGATCTAAGTGGCATTAATAAAACAAGGCAGTTGTTCTTTTTTTCTTTTCTTTGTTGTGAAATATAGCATACACAAAAAAGCATGTAGAATGTATATCTACATTTGAAAAAGAAATATAAAGTGCTTCAAGAATTTTCCTATAATCCGTGTATAGAACCACATTAATATTTTATTTCCTTTCTGTTTTAGTACCTGAACCCTGATTCATTTCTTAAAGTCCATCTTTAGCTCTACTGGTTTCCAAAAGAACTTTAGAATCTCTTCTTATTTTCCTACTCAGGGATTCTAACTGCTTTACCTGGTTAAGGCCTGGACATCCGAATTTCTAAAAATTCCCCGGTGTTTATGCTGTGCAGAGATTTTGAAGAATTGCACTGAAGTCTGGTGTCTTTACCTGTATTCCTCCCTTGGCTCCTTAATCTCTTTTTTTCCTCTTGATCAGCTCACTCACTCACCATGGCCCACTCCACTTCTCTTTATTCCTTTTTGACTCTCCTGACATTTTAATTAAAAATTTTTTAAATTAATTAATTAATTATTTTATTTTATTTTGTATTTTAAAATCTTTATTGTTGAAAGTATTGCATATCTCCCCCCTTTTGCCCCATTGACCCCTTCTAGCTCACCCCTGGCCCCCACCCCAGACCTTCACCACATTTTAAGGTGAGTTGAGCATTCCTTACTTTTTTTAAATCCTCACTCAAGGATATGTTTATTATTTTATTTTAGAGAGAGAAAAAGGGAGAGAGAGAAACACCCATGTGGATGAGAGCAAAATGTCAATTGGTTGCCTCCTGTATGAGCCCCCTACTGGATCAAACCCAAAACCCACGCATGTACCCTGAAGGGATTCGAACCCCAAAGCTTTTTGATGAATTGGACAATGCTCTAACTAACTGAGCCCCCTGGCCAGATGAGCATTCCATATTTTGTGTATTTTCTTTAAATCACCGTTAATGCCCTCTCAGACCATTTTGCATTTACTGTATTTGTATATGTGATATCATTTTCCATGCAGGGAGCCTGTCATTCAGTTTTGCATTATCAGAAGGTGGCACAGAGCCTAGCATGGTGGAGACATTCATCTCATGTTTGTGAGTGATTTCCAGATCAATCACATTGCTTCCCCAAACATCATGTTTTTTTTTTTGTTTGTTTGTTTTTAACATATTTTATTGATTTTTTAATAGAGAGGAAGGGAGAAGGATAGAGAGTTAGAAACATCGATGAGAGAGAAACATTGATCAGCTGCCTCCTGCACATCCCCCACTGGGGATGTGCCCGCAACCAAGGTACATGCCCTTGACCGGAATCGAACCTGGGACCCCTCAGTCCGCAGGCCGATGCTCTATCCACTGAGCCAAACTGCTTAGGGCATGTTTTTTTTCTCTTGTTATAAATAACAGTAAAAGGTCTGTGTTTCTAGTTAATTAGTACTAATTAGAAAATGTTCTTTGAATAAATTTTATTTATTTATTTTTAAATTTTTTATTGTTGAAAGTATTACACATGTCCCCTTTTCCCCCTCATTTACCCTTTCTAGCCTGTCCCTGTCCCCCACCCCAGGCCTTTACTGACCTATTGGCTGTGTCTATGGGCTATGCATATATGCATACATGTTCTTTGGTTGATCTTTTCCCACCCCCCCGTCCCCTGCCTTCCCTCAGATTCGACAGTCTGTTCCATGCTTCTATGTCTCAAAATTTATTTTGTTCATAATTTTATTTTGTTCATTAGATTCTACATATGAATGAGATCATGTGATACTTATCTTTCTCTGACTGGCTTATTTCGCTTAGCATAATACTGAATAGATTTTAAATTTGTATCTGTTATAAAAAATAAATTTTCCTTATCAGTCCTTAGTAAAGAATCTTTTTAATGACTCTTGATCAACATAATTTACAAAAAAGTGACAAAAAGTGTGCCTACATTAGTTGTAGGTTGCATTTCTTAACTGTACTTCCTGTTTCACTCATCTCTCATTCTCGCTCTCAGGCGGTGGTGCTGTGTGGGGTGGGAAATGAATAAGGCCTTGCACCTGCACAGGTAGCTGGAATCCTGGACTGCCACTTGACTGGCTCTGCGATCTTGCTCTAGTTTCTTAACTTCTCTGATCCTCAGAATATTCCTCTGATTGAAAACACTCTACTATACAGATTTGATGTAAGGAGTAAAGGAAATAACCCATACCACGCACTAGAATCGCTTTTAGCTATTATTTCGATACTAGTAGAGGTGCAAACACCTTTGCAACAGATTGGACTCAGCACTATTTAAACAAGATATCTTATTTTGAATAACATACACTGTAGTTGTTAATGACATGCACATATGTGATGGTGATTTATGTATTTGATGGGTATCAACAGTGTGACTTGTAACTGCTACTCACTTCTCCTCCCATCCTTCTTTTTCTGGTGAGGTCATCCCAACAATGGGACGGTTTTGCAATGATAAACTTAAAAGTGTATCATACTTAGAAAATTGTCACTACTTACAAGTAATGGTAACACTTACTGGTAATAAAAGTTGGAAGCACTGGTGTATGGCACTGCATATCTTTATTTTGAGAAAAATGAAAAGAAAGCATCCAAACACAGCTAAGTCAGAGGATTTGCACGCTACATAGAATCTTCGTCCTCGTGCTGCACAGGGGAAGATCCTCACTGCAGGCCTGCTTTTGTCTCCCTCTACATTCATGTTGAAATGGGCAACTAGTGTTTGCTTATATTTTCTTTTTACCGCGAACTTGGTGTTTTATGAACCCTCTCTCTCAAATTGATCCAGAGTTAACTAAGATTGAAAAAAAAGTAGTACAAAACCAGTTTTGTTTTTAACTCACCTTGCAGGGTTATCTAGCAAGAAACTTATGAGACCCCTCCCTATCCCCACCTCGTTCACTACTATGATATATAAATGGAAGCATTTTAAAATGATTTATTTTGTATCAGGGTACATCTTACACTATTTTTTTTTTCTGTCCAACACTGGCCAATGCTTGTATTAACAGGACTTTCAAACCTCTTTTTTCTTGCACCATGAGTTCAGGTTTTACCAAGGAATATACAAAGAAAACTTGGCGCGCACTGCCCAGTTTAAAAATATGAATCGCTAAAAAAAAAAGAGAGAGAGATGCCGAAGTTTAAAATAACAGCGTGCAGATTTCTTTATAGAATTTAAAGAATGGAAAACACTTGAGAAAATATCAGCAGGCGGGGGCAGGAAGAACAAACGGTAACCAAATTGGTTCCTGTGACAAACCATAACATTTACTTTAAACCATCAGTGCGCTACTCAGTAAAAGGCAGGCTACCACTCTTTTAATAGATCCCAGGCCTTGTTAAACTCACTGGTCTGCAAGAATTATCCAGGTCAAGAGCAGGTCAAAAAGTGAAAACCCATGTGAAAGTAAACTTTGAAATATCTGCTTTTGAAGAGCCCCAGCCGACTGTCTCCTCTGTGGTAAATACACTTCCTTTTTGTGTACGATATTGTTCAGTACCCTGTCCCTAAAACATACTCAGGTAACAGAACCGGCGCTACACTCTACACTTTCTGCTAAGTGCAGTTCTAACCTCGCCCATAGTTGTGACTCTTTCTGAACTCATTTGCTTTCTAAAGCCTTAACACAAAAGCATTGAACTTAAAGAAAAAGTTGTGGCTCTGCCTTGAGTTGCCGCCTTGATTTTGCTTGGAAATATCTATGCACTGTGTAAAAGTAGAGCCGCGATACCCTCAGAGGCAGGATAAAGAAGCAGGAGGGTGACTCGCAGTGGAATTTATTTGCCTGGTAAACTGCGTATTAGTCTGGCCTACAATACACTTGCTCCAGATTTTGTTCAAGTGTAAGGTCATACTGTGAAGCTGTTTTTCATTTTGTTTTATATGTGTTAATATAATGCCTTATGAATTACCCTGGAGTTTTTTTCTGACAGCTAAAAAGCATAATCGTTTTTCCTTTTAAGGGGATTGAAAGCCAAGCAATTGACTCTATATTTGAAATGATTTATCTGAGATCCTTTCACTCACATCTTGCTTTAATGTTTATAGAGAATATTCCTTGAGTTTTCACTGGTAGCATTGTATTTATCAAGCTCCTTTGCCTCTTAGCCTGTTTCACAAAATTGAGTCCATCTTAGGGTATGATCTTTTTGAGATTATTGGCAAAACTGCCTGCAGAGTTAATGGGCACCATACTATGATTTTGATAGGAAAGGAATTGTCTTTTGAGACTTAAATCAAGTTCTCCTGCTAGAAAAAAAAATGAGATCCTTTTGCTTTCTTCTAATGAACTGATGGCATGACTTTTCATGCATTTGACTATAGATGAAGTGTCTGCATACAACAGCTGTCAGTTGACAGTATTAATTGTAAAAGAGACAGTGTCAGTCTCATCTCAATACGAATATTGAAAGAAGATCAGGAATCACCCCTGAAGGAGTTTCCCTGAACACGTAAAAATAATGAATGCACAAGAACATAGAAGAATGGTGCCAAGTGATGGTGGTGGTGGTGGAAGGTGGGGATGATTATATAATAACAGCTGACAGTTATTGAGTACTCACCATGTACCTGGAATGCTCCAGGCTCTGTAGTGCTTAATTCATTTAATCCTCACAACAGCCATCTGAGGTGGATACTATTACTGTCCTCATGAGCCACAGAGAGATTAAGGAACTTGCCCAAGTTACAGAGCTAGTAAGTGCAACAAGAAGGTACAAACCCAGTAATCTGGCTTATAGGCCCATGCTTTTAAACACAGTGCTCAGTGCCATAAGATTTAAGAGAATTTTAGGAGATTTCAGAGTGAGAAGAAATCACTTCCAATGAGGGTCACTAAGGAAGGCTTTGTGCAGAAGGTCGGGCTTCAGTTGATGTTGGAGACGGACTAGCTGAGTGTAGTTGTATGTGAGTGCGGTCTGTGGCTGCCTCTGTCACCACTGCTCACCAGGCACCTAGCACTGAGCCGGGTGCACACCAGGCACATGATGATTAAATATGATCTACATCCTCATTGAGTTGACTTGACTCTGTATTTAACTGGACATAGACTTTTAGGAAACATCCATGAAGTATAAGTGTGCATATGCATGTTCTGCTCAAATCTTCCTTTAGTGAAATCTTTTTTTAAAAATATATTTTATTGATTTTTCACAGAGAGGAAGAGAGAGGGACAGAGTGTTAGAAACATCGATCACCTGCCTCCTGCACACCCCCTACTGGGGATGTGCCCGCAACCAAGGCACATGCCCTTGACCGGAATCGAACCCGGGACCTTTCAGTCCACAGGCCGATGCTCTATCCACTGAGCCAAACTGGTTTCGGCTAGTGAAATCTTTTTTAAAAACCCACACGATTCCATTTAATTTTCTGTCTGCTCAGCATAGTTCTAAGAACTCCAAAGAACTGGTTGATATTTATGTCCTAGCTCTTTAATATCACTTGTCCTCTTCTTTTTTTATACTCTTCTAGGTTCTTCAGACTCATAGTTATAAATTTTATTCCAGATTTTAGATCCATTATATTTTTTTATCCCAATAATCCAGTAAATTGCTAGCAATGGAGATTAATAGATGATATGAAAGAGGATGAAGTAACAAAGGAGATTCAGATACACTGTTTAATCTATTTAAATAACACTACATATATCTTTTAGCCATCAATAGGGTTTTTTGTTGAAGATCTCCAAAATCTTTGCCGGCAAGACAGCCTTGTGATGGGTATGAAAGAAATATATAAAAGCAATATTTGATATTTGTTAAAAAATGATTTTAGATTAGACACTTGTGTTTTCAAATTCCAACTCTCTTGCCTTCTGGTGCAATGACAAAAGAAAGATAATTAGTTCTTTGAGCTTTAGGTTACCCATCCTTCCTAAGATTTTCCATGAGAATTCCATAAAATAGTATATTACTTTAATATGTAAATGCTTAGCATGACTCATTGTACATAGAAAGAATGCAATAACTGGTGGTATCTATAGTAGTAATTGTTGTTACTATTTTTAGTGTGAAAGGAATAAAAAAGATTAATATAACTACTCTGGTTATAAGAATATAACTACTCTGGCCTTTAAGAAGCTTTCAAGGGGAAGGTGGACCTTGAAGACTGCGGGAGGGAGGAAGGGGAAACATTTCAACAAGAGAAAGAGCATGACCAAAGGCACAGAGGAGTAAGCCTATCTGCTGTGAAGCCATGGAAGTCGGCCAGCTGGGTGCTGGGTGAGAAATGGGAGCATCAGGCTCCGCTGGGCAGGCCGCCAGCCAGTGTTAATGATGCTCTGCCTGATGTCGGGATATGCAGGGACAGACTTGCATTCTTTCTGAACGTAAAATGAATAGTTAATTAATGTCTCCTAAAGGGAAGACAGGAGATGATTAAAGTGGTAATTTAGAAAGAACTGATCTGGCTGGGATTGTGGGTAGACTGGAAGAGGAAGGGGCTCTCGGTAAGAGGGCTTTGGCGCAATCATTTTTACTGGTTCTCACAAAACGAGTGTGGAACCAGTGAGAATGTGAGGTGAGGAGACCAGGAATCTGAGAGATGCTGCAAGGAAAGAAAAGATGGCTTGGAATAGAGAAAAGCCATCAAAAATGAAAAAAAAAATCAAATAACCTAGAAGATTCCAGTTTTTAAAAATAATCTTTAGGCATTCTAACATTTAAAAATGACTGTTTCAAAATAGTTTAGTGATCACTGTAAAATGACATTGTCCTACATTTTTTGTATAATATTGTGATGATGTAAAAGGTTAACTGGACTGAGAATTTAAGGCTTAATATAAATAACTAGGTCTTCTAAATCTTATCAAATCTTGAACCACATTATTTACATTGAGTTTTATCATAACTATCTCTCCATTAAGTAAATTACTTTCTGATGTGCCAGGGGAAAACAATCCTTTAATATTAACCAGATAAAGTAACATCAGGTTGCTTTTGAAATTGTTCACTTTATTATCTCATAACTTCTTTTTTTCTTTCTGAAAAGTAAAACCAAAGAGCAAAGAAAACAACAAAAATCCCACCCCTTTTAAGACAATGTAATTATATTTTTAATCATCTCAAAGGTAGAACTAAGATATTTCAAAGTAGGACATTAAGATCGTTTTAAAAACAAAGGGGAAGGGATCTGTGTTACATTACTCAAGTTGATGTTCTTGAAACTTGACCAGGAAAAAGTCACTTTCTCAGAGGGTGAATACATTATTCATATTGGGGCTTGTGTAGTCCAGTGTCTTATTTTTAAAAGCTGGAGGTCTCTTATCAATGCCAGAATACTAGGATATTCTGTTTTATCATATGGTGTCCAGTTATTTCTACAGCAAACACGATTGCCGAAATAATACGTCTGCCTTCAGTTGCTAATAAAAAAAATAATGGGATGAAAGAGCCATAGAAATAAAGCAATATAGACATGGCCAACAGTTTAAAACTATTGACTTTTTTTTTTTTTTTTGCCTTATCAAGTCTCTCTTTTTCATTATTTTACTCAGAGACATAGCTTTTAAAACGTAAACTTCTGATCTGACTTCTGAATGGGTAGTAATTCATATTATTTTAGTTTTACATGCATATCAGGAAGCAGAATTATCACAGGTGGGATGTTTTATTAATATTATTTCACCAATAAATAGATTTTGTGGTCATTTATTTTAGCTTACATGATATCTTCTTAGATTCTGGATATTTGGTGGATGCTAAACATCATTTTATAAACTGTACACCTTATAAATCAGTCATAATATTTAGAACTCTAGTACATAACTTCAAAAATAAGAGAATAAACACTTCAAGATTACTCAAAATTTATGAGGTTTGAGGTAATAGTTGCCAAGAAATAATATGCTACCCATTTTTATTAATTTTGTTTGATTGAAATTTCTTTTTGAAAAATTATAGCAAAGATGATTAGTAAAAACTTTAAAAATACTGTTCTTTCCAGTTTTACATCTTACCTCATTTGACTAGGAAAAAAACCCCTCTAGGGATGAAGACTGGGAGCTTTTGTTACTGAGTTCGCACTGTTTCCTAGATGGAACCCCAGTGACGATCTCTCTTAATCTTTGTGTTTAATAATTAATTATTCTGATTGTTTGGCTTTGCTCTCTGGCGGTATTGTTAGGAGACTACACGACACTATTCCATTTCATCAGGAAGCTTGCATTTTTATTTCTTACCTAAAGACCACATTTAGTCCCGTTGGAGAACAGCCTGGGATGCATGGCAAAGACATGCAAAATAATAGCTTTTTCTTAATCTTTAGACATGAGTTCATAATTTAGAAAAACCTCATAGTTGTTCCCCAACAGCCTGGATAATGTGCTTTGTATTGAAAAATCACACTGGAGACTGTTTATTTACAAGGGTCTAAACATCCGTATCTTTATGGCTTTCTCCTGTCACAATAAATCACCAGCTATAAGTTGTCCTTTGTTGGTTTTGGTAAAAATCAAATGAAACCCAGCAGGCGATCTCAAAGTGCATTGTCCGAGAGTGTAAAAATGCTTCGTCGATGACAGATCATACTGTTCTTATTAAAGCTAAGAACATGGACTTCACTTTGCTTTTTGACCCTGGTACTCTACTGTCAAGGTGATTTTATTTCTACAAATTTCCCTTCTGCTGGCCTCATCAATGATTCACCATAAAACATTAGACAAATTCCCGTCATCTGTACATGATTACAGCAGGTTCTGTGGTGCTTCTCACTGCAATGAAAATGATGTTTTTCAGCTTTGTCTAAAGAGGAATCAGTTTACATGTTCTTCCCTTGTCTTCTTGTTTTAATACCACATTATGAAATGATATGGAACCAGCGAAAAGCATCCTGATGTGCCATTGAATACCATTTGCTAAAACTTCAGCTAATCTCCATGTATTTTTAAAGAGAGAGAAAAATACTGTACTTAGCAAACAATGACATGTGGACAGGACCTGTGGGATCATCCGATCTCTTTGAGATGTAAATGTACTAAAGCTATGGGTTCTCAGACCTATGACCTGCATTGTATTTTTTAAAAAAATGTTTACAAATAACTTTAAAAGTAACTAGGTAAAATAGTAATATCTACAAGATTCTGAAGCTATCAACGCTGCTAAGCAACCAGCAGACTGTGGAAGAAACAGACACTGACTGGTCTTCCTCTTTGAACTCTCAGACTGGTTTTCATTGTGTCACTTCTGTGGTGTGGTGCTATTCTATGACCGAAAGCAGTTATATACAGGATGAAAATGTTTACTGCATATTTTCAGGGGATATGTAGTCTACAAAATTACACAACCACAACAAAAAATAATAGTAAGCATTAACTGAGCATCTGCTAACTGCTGGGCATACACTATCTCATTTTGCATACACTATCTCATTTAATCTCAACCTAGCAATCTATAATAATAAAAGCATATAGCAATATGCTAATTAGACTGGACTTCCTTCCAGATGATTGTCCTGACAAAACTGGGGCTTCAAGGGAAGCCCGGGTCCTAGGTGCCAGAGGGAAGCCAGTGCCAGCAGCTGGGGGAAGGAAGACACACTCTTGCACTAATTTCATGCATCAGGCCTCTAGTGTAAATATTCTATCTAATAAAAGAGTAATATGCAAATTGACCGTATCACCACTACACCCACAAGCCACGCCCACAAGCCAATCAGGAGCGAATATGCAAATAAACTCAACCAAGATGGCTGCAGCCACAGAGAGCAGGAGGGAGGCTTGGGTTTCCCTGGCAATGGAGGTAGCCAAGCTTTCCACCTGCCCTTGCCGGCCTAGGCCTCCACTTAAGGCTACAAAGTTTCAATGATAGAAGATAAATAAATCCAAACAGAAATGGTGGCAGCCACGGAGCTGGAAAGAGCAGGAGGCTAGGGTTGCCCCCGGCAATGGAGGAAGCCAAGCTTCTGAAGCCCTGGCCTGCCTTGGCCTCCGCTCAAGGCTACAAAGTTCCAATTATGGAAGATACATAAATCCCAACAGAAATGGCTGCCTCCATGGAGCAAACAGGAGGCTTGGCTCCACTCCAGGCTACAAAGTTTCAATTGTAGAAGATAAATAAATCCCAGATACCAGGGCCTCCGCTTGGGTCACCGGGGGGCATGGCCGGCCTGCAAACCACCACAGGCCCCTTGCCCAGGCTGCCCCACACCCCAAAGGAACCCCCACCCTGATCTGGGACACCCTTTAGGGCAAACCAGCTGGCCCCCACCCATGCACCAGGCCTCTATCCTATCTAATAAAAGAGTAATATGCAGATTGACCATCACTCCAACACACAAGATGGCTGCCCCCATGTGGTCAAAGATCCTGCCCCCATGTGGACACAAGATGGCCACGACAAGATGGCCAGCAGGGGAGAACAGTTGGGAGGGACCAGGCCTGCAAGGGAGGGCAGTTGGGGACGATCAAGCCTGCAGGGGAGGGCAGTTAGGGGTGACCAGGCCAGCAGAGGAGGGAAGTTGGGGGTGACCGGGCCTGCAGGGAAGGGCAGTTGGGGGGGGACCAGGCCTGCAGGGGAGGGCAGTTAGGGGCAAACAGGCTGGCAGGGAAGCAGTAAGGCATCAATCAGGCTGGCAGGGGAGTGGTTAGGGGGTGAGCAGGCTGGCAGGCAGAAGCGGTTAGGGGCAATCAGGTAGGCAGGCAGGCGAGCAGTTGGGAGCCAGTAGTCCTGGATTGTGAGAAGGATGTCCGACTGCCTGTTTAGGCCTGATCCCACTGATCGGGCCTAAACAGGCAGTCGGACATCCCTTGAGGGGTCCCAGATTGGAGAGGGTGCAGGCTGGGCTGAGGGACACCCCCCTCCGTGCAAGAATTTCATGCACTGGGCCTCTAGTAATGATGATAAAACTGAGTCTCAGAATGACAGTAGCTTATCCAAAATTTCAGAACAACTTAGTGACAGCATAAGAACTGAATGCATATTTGTCTAAATGCAAGTTAGTGTTTTTTGTACTGAGCTATACATTTCTTTGGCAGACAAAAAGAAAAGTGAGAAACCTAGGCAGTTTAGCTCTATGCTGAAGTTTTCAATGTTGCAATATACTGTCATTGTCACTCTGAGAAGCTCCCATTACATTATAATACTCTTCCTACAAATTTCTAAATGGCTACATCTTGCCTAAGAAATTATGTAGAAATATTTCATTGAAGCTTCACCCTCATCCCTACTATGTCCTTTCAAATGTCTGGAACTCCAACAAGTTAGACTTCATGATTGTTTCCACTACACATTTGGGTTGTTCTCATTGGAGAAAAATTCCTTCCTTTACTCCTGGTTTCTATGAGGAGAGATTTTCTCTTAGCACAATATTAGTCCTTTTCTGTCTCATGCTTACCTATCTCTGGGAAGATGGAGTAACTTTCTGATGGATGCATTTGGGAAAGGATCGGGAATTCCTGGCATATCTCTGCCATTCCCACGATGGGACCTAGCTGCTGAATTTGGATCTTGCTGTGCTAGAGCACAGGTTTGGGGGTTGTGCCACTGGCTGATCAGCCTGGCTGACTCCAGGATTCCATTAGCACGTGCATTTGGCTCTTGAACTAAGCTGCATCCTTCAACATGGCACCTGCCAATAGTAAAGTCTATTGTGTATTTTAGTTTGTTTTATTTTTCAGCTTGCTCAGAACCTTGGTGGAGAAGAGAGGTGCTATTTATTGAAGAGTTTCCCTGAGATTCTGAAAATGCTGTTCCCTCTACCTAGATTACCTCCTTCAATATCAACATACCAAAATCCCACTTACCTTTCTGAAATGCCTTTCCTCCTGTAAATTTCTCTACATAACAGTCCCACGTGGGTAGAATCTTTCCTTCTTCCAAACCTCCTTAGAACTTTGTTAAGACCTCTTTGAACATGTATCTTAGCCCTCTTCTTTTACTTATATATTCACTTTAAAAGTATGAAGTCCTACTCTGAGCATCGTTATACCTGGGGTTACAGTAGCCCACAATTCAGATGAGGTCCCTATCTCCCTTGAATTGTTAGCTTAGCAGAGTAGGCACAGGTAGGAAAATAATGACAAATGGAATGACTGGTGAATGGGAGTACAAGGGGCCATGTTAGGGGGAGGGGAGGCATGTGGCAAAGGTGCCTAACCTAGATTGGGGCATGGTCAAGGTCTCAGCCAGACTGTGTTCCTTTTTGGAACTTGAGAACTTCTTCCAAGCTACTAAGCCACTTTCAGAAGTTACTTTTAAGCTTATAGTTAAAAAAGGAGTAAGAGTTAGCTGGGCCGATGGACGAGATGGCTAGGGAGCAGATAGTGAGAAGGGAGCAGCTTTCGGGAAATGAAGTAGCATGTAAGAAGGGTCCAGGGTTGGGCAGACAGCAGAACACACCACAGGCGTTGGCAGTAGGCCTGATTTTTGGAGAACAGAGCATCACACAGTAGAATAAGTATTTGTTGAATTGAATTATTTTTCATTAAAGTGAGCTCTCTTAATCTTTCCTTGGGAATGCTCTAAAACAATAATGATTATTATTTGTGAAACATTTATAGCATGCCAGATGCTGAGTTAAGACATATTACCTTATTTAACCTTTCAAATAACTTAATTATGGTGCTATCATTTCAATTTTAATATAATAAAACCAGATTCAGATACATTAAGTAATATGTCAAAGGTGACAACACTAATTTGAGACAGGGCCTGGGCCCAGGAGTCCCCTCATTCCAAAGTCCTCTCTGTGACAGTCACTACTGCTACGGCTGCTGCTGAATATCTCCTCTAATCAGTGTTTACTGTCTGCAGTCATATTCTAAGTGCTCTGCGCACATTGTCTGACTTAATCCGCATAACAGCCCTATGGTTGGCAGTATTATGTTTTATCCTTGTTTTACAAAGACAGACATTCAGGGTGGCCAAGGAGCTGGGTTCACAGAGCTATTAGGTGATGGGGCCGGGATCTGCAGCTAAGCTGTCTGTCTCCAGAGCTCAAGTTTCTTAATCACAATTTTCAGGAAAAAAATTTACAGCGACAACAAAAATTTTGCCTCGGTGCTAAGAATCTCGGGAGAAGAAATGGTGAAAAATACGTAGAGTTTCAGAATAATTGGGTTTCTGGAAACCATGAAAAATGATCGTTGGAAGGCCTGATTTTTAAAATTGGCATATTCATGTATGGATATTACTTAGAGAAAGTTTATAAAACAGGTTGTGCTGGAAGAAAATAGATGGTGGTTAGTAAATAATTTTGTTTAGTTGACATAGCAAAGAGTACGAACTATGAGTGGTAATGAATCAGTTTTGAACAGAAGCTATGGAAGAGCAGGCAGAAGAGAGGCAGGTGTAAGGTTCACGAACAGGATATACTATTTGACTTAGAGAAAGTTAGATACATTTCCAATTCCTGAAAACGGGATCTTCACCAGCACAGCGATGGTTTAGGATGATTACATACTTGCAAAATCATAGACTGTTTTTCAATAGCACGCATATCATCTATAGACCACCGGATATATGGAATTTTGCTTTGGGGAAGTTGATAAAAAATGAGTTAGATATATGCTATTCAGAGATTTGCTTTTATGGAATTTTAGTATTTTCTAGGACACAGAGCATTCTGAAGATGACTTAATACATTCATTGCTTACGACAATGATTTCGGAATTGCTCTTATGGCATATGTCAGGGGGATATGAAGCCACCCTCAAATGATGACCTGGAAGGGTAAAAGGGTCTCAGTTTGTGTTGAGCCATGACCTACTCCGTAAGCCCCTCATACACTTGTTTCCATCTCATTTTCTCACCCTCAGATTCCAGTCTGCTCTAATTGCCTCGAAGCTGCACAGAGAACTTTCCTGAGACTTAAAGTTTGGCCTGACCCGTGTCCCCTTTGTCTTTCCCATTAAAAATCCTGGACCCCAGCTCTTAAAGTCTTCAACCGGTCCTGAGCATGCAACCTAATAAATCTTGCTAATATTTTAATGCTGGTGTACTTATAGGGAAAGTCCAGCAGCTGGTCTTCTCTCACGGGTACCAGAAGTATGATTTCATACTAATTCTTTTTTCTTAAAAATATGAGACCAAGGGTTGAGAGGAGGGTAGATCAGAAAAATAATACTTGCTGGATTGGGTTGTAAATGTATAGTTGTTGCATGTTGGGTAAATCATGGTATTTTCTGGGACTCAGATTCATCAGCTTTAAGATGAAGATACAAATACTTACTTTTACTAATTCATTTTACTAGATTGACAAACCCATCCAATGATTTTCTATTTTATAAATCCCACTTGATGTGGAGCTTCTGGAAATAATGCTCTTTACTACCTAGCAGGCATCCTGTAAGTATCTGAAAATGGGAGTTGTGTGATTCAATGTAGTAACATACAGGGAATTCAACATAGGTCAAAGAGGAAGGTGGTGGGAAAAGTTTTTCTTTTATTTGTTTGTTTATAAATCAGATGGAATTTTACAAGTTTCAAATCACTTGGGCTAGATAGCCCATAACAGAATAGTAGAGAAAGAGAAAGAAAGGAGGAGGAAGAGGGAAGGAGAGGGAGGGGACAAAGAGGAGGACGTTTGGATGTTGAAGAGCAGATGAGTTCAGTTTTGCATTTAGAGTTTGGTGTTATCCATGGGTTCAGGCATCCACTGTGGTTCTTGAAGCATATACCCTGCAGATAAGGGGAGACCACTTTATATGTAAATCATATCCAACAATGAAATACTTTTTCTGCTTTTTTTCAACAACTGCTTACTGACTGCTTAGTTTATGCCAGGCCTTTTTTTTTTTTTTTTTTTTTTTTAATTAACTTCGGAGAGGAAGGGAGAGGGATAGGGAGAGGAAGATAGAAACATCAATGATGAGAGAGAATTAGTGATGGGCTGCCTCCTGCACACTCCCTACTGGGGACGGAGCACAAAACCCGGGAATTGAGCTCTGACCTCCTGATTCATAGGTCAACACTCAACCACTGAGGCACACCAGCCACAGTTCTTCACACTGGATCTGAGCAAGGTCCAGGCACTTGCTGGTTATGGCCATGTGGGACATGACACTGAACCGGTTTGTCCACCCATTGGCCTGTCTCCGCCAGTGGGGAGTGCTGGGATCCACATGTGACACCGCTGGCCGGCAGGGCTGTGCCATTACTTGGAGATTTCCGGGAGGCAGTGAGGTTCTGTCTCTAAGGATGAGGGAGCGTTTGTTGGGGAGGATTAGGTTTCCAGGTGGAGACCACTGTGGTCCTGGGAGACCCAGGGCAGGGAGGGGGAGCCAGACCCTGAGCCTGGCCCCAGCTCCTGGGGGAGATGGCTGCACTGAGCCAGGGAAGGGCTGGCCAGGGCTGCATCAGCAAGTGGTGGGTGTGGGCCTGCACGGCTCGCTGCCTGCCCGGAGGGGGGTTGGGGGTGTGGGGGAGTGGGGGGGGTGGTTGCAGGGGCGAGCCAGGCTGGGAGAAGCTGTGCTCTCCAGGGAGGCGGGGTGCAGACCAGCTGGGAGTGGACGCCCGAGTTCGGCAGGAAAAGGATGGCGAGTCCTGTGGCAGTTTCCACGGCTACTGCCAGAAAGTGCCACAGGCCGGGCTCAAACAACCATTTACCTCTCAGTTCTGGAGGCCAGAGGTCAAAATAAGTGTGGGCCGAGCTCACTCCTTTGGGCGGCGCCAGGGGCCAGTCCCTCCTTCAGGGCCTCTGGCAGCCTCTGGCCACGCCCCCCAGCTTCCCCCCCCCCCCCCCCCGCCCCCAGAAGGCCCTGCTCCCTGGGCTTGTGGCTGCATTGCTCCATTCGCTGCCTCTGTCTTCACAGTACCATCACCTCCGAGCATCCTCCTCTGCTTCTTCTTCTCTTCTTATATGGCTACTTGTCCCTGGATTTAGGACTCATCTCTATGCCAGGCCTATTTTTTTTTAAATTGCTTTTAGAGAGGGAGAGGGGGAGAGAGAGAGGGAGAGAGAGAGGGAGAGGTAGTGGGAGAGGGGAGGAAGGAGAGGGAGAGGGAGAAGGAAGGGGGAGCGGGGAGGAGAGAGGGGAGAGGAGAAAGGGGAGAGGGAGAGAAACATCCATATGTTGATTCCACAAAGCACCATGACAGGGGATCAAACCTACAACCTGGGTATGTGCCCTGACCAGGACTAGAACCCATGACCTTTTGGAGTACAGGACAATGCTCCACCAACTGAGCCACCCCCTCCAGGGCCCAGGCCTATTTTCATAACAAGTCAATCAGAACGGCAAGAACTCCCCTTAGCCCCTTGCACTGGTTATCTAGTTTTGTGCAACACATTGTCATAAATTTAGCGTCTTAAAACAACCCCAATTTCTGATCCCATAGTCAGGAGTCTGGTCCTCTATTCCAGCTCTCCCCAGGCTAAGTCACCATGCGGGCCAGAGCTATGGTCTGCTCTAGGGCTCGAATCCTCCTCCAAGCTTCCTGGTTGTTGGCAGAATTCAGTTCCTAGCAGTTGTCTACCTGAAATCCCCCTTTTCCACTGGCTATTGCCCAGGGACCCCTCTTGGCAGCTACAGGATCAATTTCTTGCCACGTGTCTCCCTCCATACATAAAGGGGAGGTCAATGCATGACTACGTCCTTAAGGCTAGAAGGAGACTCTCATTTGTAATCTCTCAGGGAAGTCCTGGATTCCAAATGTTGACACATTTCATTATACAATTGCAAAAAACACACACTAATGTCAGCACCCATCTCATCAGAAAAGTGTTTAAGCATTGGGAAGCTGCCCAACTCATCTGTGAATACAAATTTTAAAAATTCTAATTTCCATTTCAAAGTTTGAATTTTGTCATTGGTAAAAAAAGAAAGCAAAAAGAACAAAAACCACTAAAAATTGCTTTCCTTGACGTATTAAGGTCAAATTGCTCATTTCCCCTTCCAGATGGTGACTGCTAAATACCCAAATCAGAATAACCATAATTTGTCAGATGCTCTTTAGGTAAAAATGGTATTCTCTAAATAACAGCTATTTCAGCTCTCATCCTATATACTAAAAGGCTAATATATGCAAATCGACCCAATGGCAGAATGACTGGTCGCTATGATGTGCACTGACCACCAGGGGGTAGGCGCTCAACGCAGGAGCTGCCCCCAGCCCACAGGCCCCAATCTCCTGAACAGGGCCTGCCAGCCAACCTCTCAGTCCTTTCCTGATGGGGCTCCGATTCCTGATGGGGAACCGAAAACCGGGGGTGGGTGGCAGTGGGAGTGGGTGGCACCAGGCCAAAGCCCCCACCCTGAGGATCACCCCACACACAGAGGGCGCCCGGCATCGGGGGATGGGGCTGGTGAGCGGGCAGGAACGGCCAACCTCTCGGTCCCTCCCCCTGGCTGATAGGCTCTGATCGCCCGATGGTGCACAGGGAACCTGGGGTGGGTGGTGGCAGGGGGCCAGATGGCCCTGATCGCAGGCCAGGCCTAGGGACCGTACCCATGTACGAATTTCGTGCACAGGGCCTTTAATATTGAATAATTTCCCTTTTCTTGAGACAATACCTTATCATCTTGGTTTTTGACCTCAAGACCTTCCAAAGAGTCAGTAAGGTCAACGATATTTTCAGAATAATACCAAGATGTTATTTGTCTCTTTTCACTGCACTGACAGTTGGAAAGACAGCGACGAGTGAGGTGACTGATACCTTAGCATAGTCAAGGCAGGGGCATCACACTGTGCTGGTAGCCACAGTTTACTGCCACGCACTAGCAATAATAAAAAAAAATACCAGTTGCATTTAAAAATGCCCTTGATGTAACAGTAACTATTATACATTTTATTAAATCTTGACTCTTGAATGTATATATTATATTATCTTAAGTCAGGAAATGAAAAGCTCACATAAAGCTTTCATGTTTTTATTCATATTTTGCTTTGTACTCTTATTTTGCTTTAATGTTGAGAACACTTAAATTCATTAACATATCTTATAAATATTCTATCATAGTAGTTTTTTTCCAATTATTTTTATTAAGGTATTATATGTGTACATATCTTACCATTGCCCCCCGCCACCCCACTCCCATATATGCCCTCACCCCCCAGAGTTTTTCGTCCATTGGTTATGTTTATATGCATGCATACAAGTCCTTTGGTTGATCTCTTATCTTCCCCACCTCTCCCTAACCTTCCTGCTGTAATTTGACAGACTATTTGATGCTTTACTGCCTATGTATCTATCTTTTTGTTCAAGTTTATAATGTTCTTTATTATCCATAAATGAGTGAGATCATGTGGTATTTTTCTTTCATTGACTGGCTTATTTCACTCAGCATAATGTTCTCCAATTCCATCCAGGTTGCTGCAAATGGTAAGAATTCCTTCTTTTTTATGGCAGCATAATATTCCATTGTGTAGATGTACCATAGTTTTCTGATCCAGTCATCTGCTGATGGGCACCTAGGCTGTTTCCAGATCTTAGCTATGGTGAATTGTGCTGCTATGAACATAGGGGTGCATATAGCCTTTCTGATTGGTGTTCCCAGTTTCTTAGGATATATTCCTAGGAGTGGGATTACTGGGTCAAATGGGTATCATAGTAGTTTTATTATGCACTTTAAAAAATACTTAACTTTTCAATCACTTATAGTTTCTTTTGCTTTGTTGTATTAAAGATGATCTAACATTTCTCCCCAAATTACTATAAGTTCTCTAAACATTACTGTCTTAGAATGCATTCTTTATCTTTTTCTACATTTTAACATATAATTTGAAAAGGCATAAATCAGAAATTAACTTTAGACATAATAGATTAAGAAAAAGCTTTAACCCCTGTAATATTTGAAGGTGACCTGAAATTCTAAACTGAAAAAAAAGAACACTTTAAAAATCTATTTAATTCCTTCTCTAACCTCCTAAACTCAATATCAAATTTTGAGCAGAGTTCTGGTAAAAACAGTGGAGTATTCAAATGCTGTGCTCACCTCCTTTCATGACCACACCAAAATTACAACTAAATTATAGAACAACCACCGTTGAGGATCACCTGAAGACTAACTAAACTGGACTCATAAGTACAGATATAGAGAAGAAGACACCTTGAGACTGGTGGGAGGGGCAGAGACTAGAAATAAGGCTGGTCACACATCCACAGGTGGTGGTTAAGAATCTGGAGAAATGTGTTGGCTGCAGAGGCTCTTCCTGAGAAGTGAGGGATCCTAGCCCCACACTGGGCTTCCCAGCCCATAGTACCAGTGCCAGAAGAGGAATTCCCACAACATCTGGCACTGAACATCAGTGTGGATTTTGTCCAGGTGAGGTGGAGGACTGCTGTAGACCCAGATGTTTTCTTAAAGGGCCCATACACAAATTTACTTACAAGCACTCACCTTTCTAGCTGCTCTTCCTTCGCTGGAAGTGAGTGCTTGTAATTAAATCTGTCCCTTTCCCTTCGCTCTCTCTAAAAAGTCACTAAAACATATTTAAAAAAGATATCTTGAGACAAAATGAAAATAAAAACACAATGACCCAAAATCTAGGGGACACAGCCAAAGCATTTTTTGAGAGAGAAATTCATAACAATACAGGCTTACCTCAAGAAACAAGAAAAATCTCAAATAAACAACCTAAACTTGTTCAAGGAACTAGGAAAAGAAGAGCAAACAGAGCCCAAAGTGAGTAGAAGAAAGAAAATAATAAAGATAAGATGAGAAATAAATTAAATGGAGCCTAAAAAATTACAAAATATCAATAAAACCAAGAGCTGGTTCTTTGAAAAGAGAAACAAAATTGATAAACCTTTTACCAGACCCATCAAGGGAAAAAAAAAAAAAGAGAGGAGAGAGTACATAAATAAATACAATTAGAAATGAATAAGGAACAGTGACAACTGTCACTACAGAAATAGAATTATTAGAAAATACTACAAATAATTATATGTCAACAAATGGATAATATGGAAGAAATGGAGACATTCCTAGAAACATACAACCTTCTATGAATGAAACAAGAAGAAACAGAAAATTTGAACTGACTAGTAACTACTAATGAAATTAAATCAGTAATCAAGAAACTTCCAACACACAAAATTCCTGAACTAGACGACTTCACAGGTGAATTTTCCCAAACATTCAAAGAAGAATTAACACCTATCCTCAAATTATTTCAAAAATTTGAAGAGGCGGAAGGCTCTTATGCTTATTTTATGAGGCCAGAATTACCCTGATTCTGAAACTAGACAAAGGCATTACAAAAAATAAAAAATAAAAAAAATTATAGGCCAATATCTATGTAAACATAGATGCAAAAATCCTCAACAAAATATGAGCAAATCAAATTTATCAATACATTAAAAAGACCATACATCATAATTAAGTGGGATTTATTTCTGGGATGGAAGGTTGGCTCAATATCCTCCAATCAATTAACATTATACACCATATAAACAAAATGAGGGTTAAAAATAATATGATCTATCAATAAATGCAGAAAAGCACTTGACAGATATTCATCCTATACAATAAAAGGTTAATATGCACATTGTCCCCTTGGGAGTTCGACCCACTGGGAGTTTGCTCGCTATGATGTGCGCTGACCACCAAGGGTTGGCATGGAATGAAGGAAGGCCGCAGCTGGCAGGCGGGAACGAAGGCCCTGATCAGCCTTGATTGCTGGCCAGGCCTAGGGACCCTACCCATGCACGAATTTCATGCACTGGGCCTCTAGGTTATAATAACAACTCTCAGCTAAGTGTGAATAGAGGGAACATTTATACCACAACATAATAATGGCTGTATATGACAAACCCGCTAACATAAAACTCAATGGGCAAAAACTTAAAGCATTTTCCTTAAGATCTGGAACAAGAGAGGATGTCTGTGTTTCCCACCTTTTCATCCACTGTTAGACGTTCTAACCACAGCAAATCAGACAAGAAAAAGAATTAAAAGGCACTCAAGTTGGAAAGGAAGAAGTAAAACTGTCATTATTTGCAGATGACATGATACAGAACACCAAAAACTATTAGAACTTATAAATTCAGTAAAGAAGCAGGTTACAAAATGATTATTCAGAAATTGCTTGCATTTTAAACACCAGTAACAAACTATCAAAGAGAAATTAAGCAAACAATCCCATTTACAATTGCATAAAAACTATACCTAGGAATAAATTTACCCAAGGTGGTAAAAGACCTGTACTCAGAAAATTATAAGACACTGAAGAAGATCCAAATAAATGAAAGCATATACCATGCTCATGGATAAGAGTTAACATCATTAAAATGTCCATACTACCCAAATTAATCCATATATTCAAAGCAATCCATATCAAAATACCAATGGCATTTTTTTTACATAGCTAGATCAAATATTCCTAAAATTTATATAGGACCATAATGGACCCCAAGCAGCCAAAGAAACCTTGTAAAAAAAGAATGAAGTTGGATGTATCTGATATCAAAATATATTACATCAAGTCAACATGCTACTTGCTTAAAAACAGACACATAGTTCAATGCAATGGAATAGAGAGCCCAGAAATAAACACATGTCTATATGGCAAATGAATCTATAACAAGAAAGCAAGAATATACAATGTGGTAAAGACATTCAATTCAATAAATAGTGTTGGAAAGACTGGAAAAAAACGACAACAAACAAACACAAAAAAAAACTGACAAACAAAAACTGAACACTTTCTTATACCATATGAAAAATAAACTCAAAATGGAATAAAGACTTAAAAGTAAAACCTGAAACTGTAAAACTCTTAGAAGAAAGTTAGACAGTAAACTTTTGGATATTGCTATTAGTAATATATTTTCTGATTTTTCTCCTTGGGCAAGGGAAACAAAAGAAACAATAAACAAATGGAACTACATCAAACTAAAATGTTTTTGCACAGTAGATGAAATCTCTACAAAACCAAAAGAGCACCTTCAGAATGACAGAAGGTATTTGCCAATGATGCAGCTGATAAGGGGTTAATATTCAAACTTTAATAAAAACATATGTGACTTAACACAAAAAAATTTGATTAAAAAATGGGGAGAGGACCTGAATAGGCATTTCTCCAAAGAGGACATACAGATGGCCAATAGACATTGAAAAGATGCTCAACATCACTAACCATCAGAGAAATGCAAATTAAATCACAATTAGATATTACCTCACACCTATCAGAATGGCTATCATCAACAAATCAACAAGCCGCAAGCGTTGGGGAGGAAAGTAAACCCTGGTTCCCTGATGGTGGGATTGCAAATTGGTGCAATCACTTTGGAAAACAGTATGGGAATTCCTGAAAAAACTAAAAATAGAACTGCCACATGACCCAGCAACCACTCTCTTGGGTATTTATCCAAAGAAATCTGAAATAGTAATTAAAAAAAGATATATGCATCCCTGTGTTTATGGCAGCATTATTTACTATTGGTAAGATAGGGAAGCAGCCCACGTGCCAATCCACAGATGAATGGATAGAGAAGAGGTGGTATGTATATACAATTAAATATTACTTGGCCATAAAAAGAATGAAATCTTCCCACCATTTGCAACAGCATGGAGGGACCTAGAGGGTATTATGCTAAGTGAAGTAAGTCAGACAGAAAAAGACAAATATTATATTATATTACTTATATGTGAAATCTAAAAAAATAAAATATATGAGCAAACAAAACAGAAATAAACCAATAGATACAGAGAACAAACTGATGGTTGCCAGATGCAGGGGAGGTTGGGAGCTGTGGGAAAATGTAAAGCAATTGAAAAGTACAAATTGGTGGTTGAAAAATGGTCACAGTATGTAAAGTACAGCATAGGAAATATAGTCAATAATATTGTGATAAGAATGTATGTTGCCAGGTGAGATCTAGACTTATTGTGGGGATCACTCATAAGTTATATAAATGTCTAACCATTATGCTGTACACCTGAAACTAATATAATATTGTATGCCAACTGTAATCCTATATAATAAAAGGCTAATATGCAAATTGTCCCCTCAACCAAGAGTTCGACTGGGAGTTCAACCACTCGCTGCCCCTCCCCTGGCCAGCCCCACCCCTGATTGCCCTTCCCACCCTGATCAAGGGCAGGGCCGGCCCACCAACCACCCGTGACCCCTTTCCCTGGCCACCTCCGCCCCCGATCGGCCCCCCAACCCTGATCGGAGGCAGGGCTGGCCGGACCCCACCAGTGCACAAATTTGTGCACCAGGCCTCTAGTTGAACAATAAAAAAATGAAAGTTCATTTCTTTTGTGATATACTTTGCTAATGTAAAATAGAATAATAACACTTTTACAAATAGTATTACTTTTGTATCAGGTAGATAATGACATTTGGTGTTGTTCAATGATAATAGTAGCCCAGCAGTTTTAATCGATTTGCTACATTGATAAAAGGTAAATAGACATCTGCAGGGCTGTCTTGTGCCTTTATTTTCTCAAAGCAAAGGAACCATAAACTAAACATTTCAAATGCGAGTTTTTTCTCTGAAAGCATTATGCCTATTAGAATAGGCAGAAAGGAACTTTGCTCACTGAGTGCCCCATGGTAAGTGGTGAGTTTTAGGGCTAAGCCAAGCTGGCATGCAGAAGGGGCTGCTGTTGATCTTTTGTACCAATTTTGGATTAATTGTGATCTACAGCACTGCGTAAACATGCTATCCTAGTGCTTCAGCTTCTCCACAGCTAAACAGTAATCCTTCTTAATGCTCTAAGTCAACTTTTAGGCCTTAGCAGAATTTGCCTTAATCTCTGGCTAGTAAGTTAACTGATTTACAAAACATAATCCATGAGCCCAGAATCTTAAGGATGTGTGAATAGCAGCAACCTACCTATACAGCTTCTCTGGACTGGAATCATTTCACTGCAACACAAGCTGATGAAAGAGATGACCTCACATTGTGAAATTTTGGAATCTGGTTATTTTGTATTTTAACATAACAGGTCAACAAGTGACCTGTAAATGTGTGCACATGCACGTGTGTGTGTGTGTGTGTGTGTGTGTGTGTGTGTGTGTGATTGCCATTTGTAATTTTATAAATTTTGCTCATTGGAGAAAATTACTTTTCTGATTTGTACATTTTCTTCTTATGTTTTTTGCAACTACTGTCGTCAATCATCTGCATTAGAGACAGATCTTTCTCCATGCTTAGGTACCATTTTATTTTATTTCCTAATTATTTAAGCATGTACATTATGATGATAGAAAACTGCCCTATATATTATGCCTGGTTTTAGTCCTTCTAATTGGAGTATAACTGTCAGTATTAGTGATGACAGCCTCAGATGGTTCAATAATGTAGTTTGGTTTTGAAATCACTCATGTTGCCTGGCTTTTTAATTTGAAACTCACTCGGCTGTCAGGTTCTCCACGGTTACCTTCTCTCTGACTTCCGGCCAGCCAGGCACTTTCCTATTTGGTTGTCTGCTCCATTCCTCTCCACGCCTCTCAGGGCCCTCTGGTTTCTTGCCTACCTCTTTTCTTTGTTACGGTTTCTCTCAGATTGCTAAAGTTAAATTTGTTAAGCCTCCCAGTTTCATGGGAGACATTCTGTATATAGTTTGTAAGTATAACTTTTCTTTACCCAATTCTGACTTCATAGACCTTGGTTTTCTTCAGAGGACTATAAATGTTCATATGGCCTTCCTTGTACTTACAGATGTATTTGGAATTCTGGTTGAGTCTTTGTATAACCACCAATGTAATTGTTGGGTCCCTGTTTGCTCTCATGGATGGGGTGTCCCCCCAAAAAATGTACACACACTATGTCTGTAGATTATATTACATTTTGAAAATGAAATGTATTTTAATAAACACTGCCTCTGTGATTATTCAAAGTATGTATACATTTTTTTGGGAACACCCTGTATATGAGAAATATAGCCTGGAAATGGAGGCAAGCAAGCGGACGAGAAACCTTGTTACCTTGATGGGGAGAACGTGCTTAGAGTATTTTGCATTTAGGGACTTCTTCTTCCTTAATATAGACCCCTATTGCAGAGCATGAATGTGTCTTTTGGGTGACGTGTGTCTGTGGGGGTGTCTGTGCATGGGTGCACACTCGCCTGCAGGTGCTTGATTCATGTCACTGGCAGGATGAGCAGGGAGAACCCTCACTGCGTGCCTCACAGGTAAGGAAATGTTGGAGCAAACAGGCATGAGTGTGCTAAGGCCAATGCTGGATGGTCAGGATGTACTTTCAGGGATTATTTTGTCCCATAGATTGTCTAGTAGTGGGAGGAAGAGCATTGCTAGGAAAAGAAATCCTGGAAGTAGGGGGTGAGAGTTGCCTAAAGGAAGCTAGGGAAGAATTGGGCGATGGAGAGATGAAGTGACTCTCTCTCCCTGGACGGCGGTCCTGAGGGCAGGTGTGCAAGGGTCAGTACTGGGACATGTCTACTGAGAGCCCACCTTTTAGTGAGTTAAGATTTTTAGCTCATAGAGATAGTCCTTTGGACTATAGAGATAGGCCCATAAAACACACTATTTGGACATTCCACCTTTACTCTGCTGTGACTCTTTCCAAATAGCCTCCACCCTTAGTAGTGTGTGAAACTTTATCCAGCCTTGAGGGGATGCGATGTGATGTGGATGAAGACCTGGGGAGTGAAGGAGTCTGGCTTCCCACAGCGAGCCTGTGTGAGGGAGGCTGCAGTCCACGGTTCCAGGGAGATGTGAAAGGCGGCAGATACAGGTTGAAAAAGCAAGACAGACCAGTGATATGAATACAGCTGCCAGCAAGAGAACTCAGGAGTGACACGCATGCATTAAACAGTTACGTACTGAGCACATATTATGTGCGTGGCCCCGTTTTAGGGATAACCCATCAGGGAACCAAAGATTTCTGATCTTGAGGTGCCTATATTCTAATACAGAATGGGAGTGGGGGCAGAAAATAAACAAGAGACATGATAAATAATGTGACGAAAAGTATTATAGGACAAAAAAAAAAGAATAGATTAGTATTAGGGAGATGAGGAGTGCTGGGTAGGAATGAGGATGAAATTTCAAATAGGTCATCAGAGTGAGTCTAGTTGAAATGATGTAATTGACTTTGGGAAGATCGTCTTATGCTAAGAGAGTGAACCCTGTAGTTATCCAGAGGAAGAATGTTCCAGACAGAGCTGACAAGGAGTGCAAATGTCCTAGGAGGGCATGTGTCCAGCTTTTTCTGAGGAGCAGAAAGGAAGCTGATGCCTGGGCCACGGGGTGGGCAAGGACAAGGGGGATGAAAAGGTCCTGGGTGACCTGGGAGCTTGTTCTCCTGAAGATACAGGGTTTTGCCATGACTTTTTTTTTTAAATAAATCTTTATTGTTCAGATTATTACAATTGTTTCTCCTTTTTTTCCCCCATATCTCCCCATCACCCGGTTCCCTCCCCCCCGTTGTCCTTATCCATAGGTGTATGATTTTTGTCCAGTCTCTTCCCATACCCCCCACACAGACACCCCTTTCCCCTGAGAATTATCAATCCACTCCCATTCTATGCCTCTGATTCTATTATGTTCACCAGTTTATTCTGTTCCTCAGATTTTGAATCCACTTGATTTTTAGAATCACTTGTTGATAGATATTTGTTGTTCATAATTTTTATCTTTACTTTTTTCTTCTTTTTCCTCTTTTTAAAGAATACCTTTCAGCATTTCATATAATACTGGTTTGGTGGTGATGAACTCCTTTAGCTTTTTCTTATCTGTGAAGCTCTTTAACTGCCCTTCAATTCTGAATGATAACTTTGCTGGGTAGAGTAATCTTGGTTGTAGGTTCTTGCTATTCATCACTTTGAATATTTCTTGCCATTCCTGTCTGGCCTACATAGTTTCCGTTGAGAAATCAGCTGACAGTCATATGGGTGCTCCCTTGTAGGTAACTAACTGTTTTTCTCTTGCTGCTTGTAAGATTCTCTCTTTGTCTTTTGCTCTTGGCATTTTAATTATGATGTGTCTTGGTGTGGTCCTCTTTGGATTCCTCTTGTTTGGGGTTCTGTGCGCTTCCTGAACTTTTAAGTCTATTTCTTTCACCAGGTGGGGGAAGTTTTCTGTCATTATTTCTTCAAATAGGTTTTCAGTATCTTGCCCTCTCTCTTCTGGCACCCCAAAAATTCGGATATTGGTACGCTTAAAGCCATCCCGGAGGCTCCTTATGTTATCCTCACACTTTTGGATTCTTCTTTCTTTCCGCCTCTCTGGTTGGGTGTTTTTTTCTTCCTCATATTCCAGATCTTTGGTTTGACTCTTCGGGTGCGGTGGTCTACTCTGTATATTCTTTATTTCAGACAGTGTATGCATAATTTCTGACTGGTCCTTTTCCATTTTTTTGGTATTCTCATTAAGGTCCTTGAAGGTCTCTTCAAGTTTCTCAGCGGTTTTTAGGAGATTCTTGAGTAACCTTATAAATATGGTTCTGAACACTGTGTCATCCATTAGTTTGCTTTCATCTATCTCTCCTACTTTTGACATACTTAGATGTCTCCACATTTTGGCTGCCTCCCTGTGTTGATGGAGTGGCTTTGTGTGGTCGGTGACCTATAGGGGCCGGTAGCTCAGCTTCCCCAATCACCCTAGGTGGTCGCTCTTGGTACTCCCCTTTGTGGGCTGAGTGGAAAGTCTTGGTGTAGTTAAAAGCCCTGATTGCTGTTGGTACACTGGGAGGAATTGACCTCCGGTCCAATTGGTTGTGAGGGCCTGCTGTGTCTATAATGGAAGAATTGCTGTGCTGGAGACACAGTAGGGTTTTGGTGCTCACTGAGTCTGCCTCTTGAATGTGTCCCTTATGAGAGTGGTTGAAATCTGGTGTCGTCCACACAGACAGAAAAGTCACTCTCACTCTCCGACCGATGGCCGAGAGTCCCGTAGGCGTCTGGGTCCCCTGCGTGTCCCCAGAAACTGGAGTTCAGAGTGGTTGGGATTGTTGGTATCACTGGCGGGAGTTGATCTCCAAGCCAGTTGGCTGTGAGGATTAGCAGTGTCTCCGCTGGGAGAGCTTCTGTGCTCAGCTTGGATGGGGCGGAGTCTCAGGGTGGCACAGACAAGCTTTGGTTTCCCATCTGCTCCGCCCTAAGAGGGGCGGTTTCTCCGTGCCCGAATTAATGGCTGTGTGCCTCTGAGAGAAGGCAGCTTTCGAGTCTCGCCCGCTGCCAAACAGACCAGTTTCTCCCCAGCTGGGGCTGGATTTCAGTGCAGACTGGAGGTTTTGCCTTTCTCCCGAACTAGAAATCCAGTCACTGGGAGGGCTGTGCTCAGCTTGGATGGGGCGGAGTCTCAGAATGGCACAGACAAACTTGGTTTCCGTCTGCGCCCCTAAGAGGGCCGGTTCCTCCGTGCCCTAATCAAAGGCTGCGCACCTCTGAGAGAAGGCAGCTTTCGAGCCTCGCCCACCGCCAAACAGACCAGCTTCTCCCTGACTGCAGCTGGACCTCAGTGCAGTCGGGAGGTTTTGTTTTTCTCCCAAACGAGAAAGCTAGCCATGCAGTGTCTGCTGCCCTCCCTCTCCACGCGCCGCGAGCAAGCCTGCTGCGTATTCAGCCGCCCGCCCTTTCCGCGCTCACGGATCTCCGCACCTCCACAGCTCCTGAGGCTCAGCGTTCCCTCTCTGTTTTTCTCTAGTTGTAGGTTTTCCACTCTGCCAGCTTTCCATTGGTTCTGGACGGTGTGTGCTCTGTTTTCCAGTTGTAGTTTCAAAATTGTTGTGGTAGGCAACAGTTAGGTGTTTACCTTATGCCGCCATCTTGGTTTCTCCCGCCATGACTTTGACTTTCATCCTGAATCAAATGGGGAGCCATTCAGTAAAGTGACATGAGCTGACTTATGTTTTTAAAAGAAACTATGGCTTCTTTGTTGAGAATTGACTGTGAACTGGTACAATTTGGAGCAGGGAGACCTTTGGGAACTAATGGATGGTCCAGGCAAGAGCAGATGTAGCAATGTGGATGCCAGCTGTGTTTCACTGTCTACCAAAATGCTAACTTCTTTAAGTTTTAGAGATTGTATTAACACTGTTGTCAATGGTCAGAATTTAGTTTTTAGATACAATGAAAAGGTTATTCATAGTTTCCCTAATTATTTGTTTATTATTCTTTTTCACTTTCCTAATTTACATATTTTGACCTGAAGTGCATATTTCATTTTAAATCCTACCCCTGGATTCTACAGATAAGTGGTTCTTATATTTTATATTAGTGGCCCAGAATTTCAAAGGAAAAACTATGACTTAATGGAAATTTCTGGCAGTAGAAGTAGTGTAGTAGAAAACATTAACATGGAGGAGGGATGTGGGGGTGGGAAGGGAACAAGAGAAATATAAACTCATCGCAGTAGAGATCTGAAAATCAAGTAAGGAAAATCTGAAAAAAATACCAGGAATACAGGTGTGCCTCACTTTAAGAAAAGATGGTATGTAAAAATTCAAATGTTCAAGGCAGTATGTCTATTTGACAAGAGAGAGAGATCAGATTGTCAAATCCTCTCACTTTTCAGGTGAGGAAATGGGTGTCCAGCAAAGCTGAGTGCAAAGTTCGATGACAGTACTGATTTCCTACCTCCTGCTGGGCTCCCGCTGCTCCATGCTGCTCATCAATTAAAGGGGGGTGATTATGGCTGTTGTAAAACTGGTCCCCTTTGAACAGTCGGCTTCCCTGGTGATTTAAAATATTTTACAGGTCATTAATTACACATTAAGAGATTGGTGGCTACAGGGGTGTCTATAAAGCTCTTGCAAATATCTATGAAATAGAAATGAATAAGAATTTTTGAAATTAGAATTTTAGTTAATAAGAAAATACGATTTAATTTTCAAACATCAATTAATATGTAACTGGTGCCATAAAGTTAGATATTTCTCTAAACACTCATATATTCTACAAGCAAGACTGAGCAAATTGAAGACAGAGGACGTGTCCTTGTGATCTCTTTGCCCAGTACAGGGTCCTGAACATAGCCTCTGGAGTTCATTGTTAAATTAAATTCAGTTTAATACACATAATATTCTCTCCACACAGGAGCCCAATGGCAACATTGTAAATATATTTACATATAGCATACAATTTGGTCAGAACTTTTCTTAGTCGTTTAAAAATGGAAATAATTTGTTTTGAGTTATTTGTTCAAACCTCACAGTCACACAAAGCATTCTTTGGCAATCAGATAATCCAAGGGAAATGTCAACTTTTAATGAGTGCAGCCACATATACCAAAACTGCAAATATGTATCTCTATATATTTATTAATTCTCACCAATGGTCTTTTTCCCACTCTAAAATGCCCAGGAGAGGGGGAATAAAAGAAGGGGAGAGGGATTGAGGGAAAAAAAAATAAACAGTGAAAAGTAAAATAGAAAGTTCTAATACTTAATAATACCCTCCTTCATATGTGTTTGTTCCTTTATTAACTCCTGTATATTTGAATATAGAGAAATAGTGTGGTATAACAGTTAAGATCAGAGGCTCTTGAGCCTGACACTTGGCCTTGGATTCCAGCTCTGCCACCACAGTGGGTGGGGATGAGGGGAACCTCTTTTTCATTGTCTGCCTTTATATGTCACAGTCTCTCATTTATACTAATAAAAGCCTAGGTGGTCCTCACGCCCTCACGTGATGCCCTCACGTCATCACAAGATGGCCAACACAAGATGGTCGCCTTCATGTCATCGCAAGATGGCCCACACAAGATGGCCTCCACAAAATGGCCACCACAAGATGGTCACCACAAGATGGCCACCACAAGATAGCCAACAGGGGAGGGCAGTTGGGGGCGACCAGGCCTGCAGGGGAAGGCAGTTAGGGGTAACCAGGCTTACAGGGGATGGAAGTTGAGGGCAATCAGGCCAGCAGGGGAGGGAAGTTGGGGGTAACCAGGCTTACAGGGGATGGAAGTTGAGGGCAATCAGGCCAGCAGGGGAGGGCAGTTGCGGAGGATCAAGCTGGCAGGGGAGGGCAGTTAGGGGTGATCAGGCTGGCAAGGGAGGGCAGTTAGGGTTGACCAGGCCAGCAGGGGAGGGCAGTTGGGGATGACTGGGCCAGCAGGGGAGGACAGTTAGGGGCATCCTTCGAGGGGTCCCAGATTGGAGAGTGTGCATATATAGTAAAAATATTATACTTAAGGATATGCATGTAGATAATAAAAATTCACAGGAACTTTTAGCCACTCTCAGCTGACAAATGAAGCATGCTTGGGTAGAGTTATAAGGTTCATAAACCTCTAAATGATGTTGGTTTATGTTGCTCCATATAGGATATTAGTCCCACACATTGGTGTTATATAATAGCTGTCATTATGTATTTTTTTTCATCCATGCAACCTCTTAGAAACCAGATTTTTAGTTCAGATGACGAAGGATACTATTTCAGATTTTGGTCTAAAATGTCTTAATGGAATTTTTATTATATATAGGACCTCATACTGTTTCAGACCATGCCCTGCAATTTCTATGCTTGTTGAGGGTACAGTTAATACGGATTCTTTTAACTTCAGAAATTTGTAATATTACTCTATACTAAATGATGAATACCTTTCTTTTAGACTTTGGTTTTTAAATGAATTATACCTTTAAAAAGAAAAAAAAACAACAACTCTTTTATCTTGTTCCAAAGGTTTGAAGTGAGGGACTATGTAACATGTGTCTGTGTGTCTTTGTTTTCTATGTATCTCATTTAGACATTACGCCTCACCAGTCTAGCAGACTTAAGGCAAATCCACAGGACATGAGAGAGCATGAGTGAAAGAGTAATTATATCAAAACAGCAATTCTGCTCCTCTCTCTTGTTATTGTCATCGTTACAATGATTTCTGCAGTGAAAAATCTTTAAAAGTAAAAGAATTTGACCAGACAATCCTTTTCAATATAAGATTTTTAAGGATTTGCATATTTAGAGGCACACACACACACACACACACACACACATATACTTTTTTGATATTGGGTGAATATTTTAATTATTTAATCTGAGCTGCTCACTTGGTTACTATCCTTGAGACCAAGGTCATGAGTTCAAATTCCAAGAGGTCAAGATAATTTTTCAAGGAAAAGAATTTTGTTTCAAAGCCATGGATTGCCTCCTTAATCTCAGTGCATTGTGCAGCATATTAATTATTGTATATGTTAAGTAAAGTGAGCTGTTAGTTTTGTGCAAACCCTTCATGGGTACTGGACTGACCACTCAGAAAAAAATGGAATTGGTGGGTCAACTGCATTCTTCTTGAATATAAAGAGCCTATGCATTTCAGATGATTTTCATGCTGACCTTGCTGAAGCAAGATAAAAGAAAAACTCAAAAATAAAATCCCTATTTTTGTGGTTAGTCACTAAGGTGTTGGTTTGAGAATTTATTGTGAGAAGAAAGACTTCAAATCAAAATACCTATGATAAAAAGGGCCAAAGGGAGCCCTAAAAAACCAAACCTTTAATATTATCACCTGCTTTCATTCTCAAGATTCCTTCTTCTCTTCCTTATATTTCTTACTAGAGGCCCAATGCACAAAATTCGTGCAAGGGGCTCGGCCCTCACAGCCCCGGCTTCGTCTGGAAGGTCGTCCAGACAGTGGTTCCACTGTTCAGCTGCCCAGTCTAATGAGCACATTATGCTTTCATTATTATAGATTTCATCTCTCCCATCTCCTAGCAAAAATTACAATTGATATACAACATATAACTAGATGCTTTATAAAAATTCTTATAAATGTTTACATACATGACAAACACCCAAAACTCATATCATATTGTATGTCAACTGTAATTGGAAAATGAATTAGATTAAAAAAACACACAAAGCAAACAAAAAATTCATACAGACTTGAAGTTTCAAGACCAGTTAAAAGCTTCCTTGAGGCATTAATAAAGTAGATTAGTTTACGCTAAGAGCTCAGGGATGCAAATACTAAACAGCAGTAAACTTTTAAGCCAAACCACACGGAAATAAATAAGAATAAGTAAGAATTATTATGGCTTCTCAAGAGGGCTGTTTTTAAGTTTCTTCAAAGCTGTTAAGTTCAGTGCTTAGTGAGTGAGTTCTTTAAGTATGTTGACATGGTAAATGTCACACACCAAATAGATTCACAGGAAAATTACACTAAGTCTTTTTTTAAATAAGAGCATACAATAATTTTAGTTTAATGCAGGCAAGAAATAAATAGGAAGGCAAGAAGCTAAAAGTGCCTCTTAAATTCCTGCTACTTTGAATGTTCATCAGATAAATTTATGTATCCATATCAAATTGGCATTGAGCATCAAGATCACTGTCTGAGATTGTCCCTGCTGCCCAGAACACTTAGTAGCCCTCGCTAAGTGTCTAGGCAGGGCAAGTGTCTGCAGAGTATGCAGCAGCACGATTAAGAAATGGCCACACTGACTCCATGTGAGCCTAATCCAAGTGAGCCAGAACTCGGACCAAATTAAATCCTCAAAAAATCAGGACTAAATTTTGTTTTAAAAGTAAACAATTTTGAGAGCGGGGAGACTTCGTCTCGAGCATCCCAAAGACAGTAAGCTTGCAAAAGTATTTCCCTAGGAAGGGGATTGCTTTTCATTCTTGGTCACCGCTGATCCATTCCAAAGCTTCCTATCTTCGTATAAAACTGCACAGAGAAGGGGAATTGAAAATAAATGTAATGTGGTTGGTTGAGCTGATGACCACAATGTTGTTTACATTTTAGAATTTGGAAACCTGAAGTACATTGAGGTTAAATAAATTGCTCTTAGGTAACAAGAAAGAAAAATAATAAATCAGCATAAGCACCCTTAAGATTTTTGGCTTTAGTTGTATGTTTGGGTCCCTGATGTACACTATTCTCGTGTAATTTATTCCTTTCTTTATATTCTTTCAGTCATCATAAATTTGTTCTGTGATGTTTGCCCCTGGAATTTTTATTTGTTTTAAGCTAAACATTTATATGAGCATACTTGTAATATAGAAAGACAGGGCTTTTTCCAAGAGGTTTCCTCAAAGGGAGCTAGATACATTAACAGTGATAAGAATTTACGCTAATCTTCAGGGTTATCTTCTCCTCCTGGTGGCAAAATACATTTAATATGTGTAAAGAGTCTCAGTTGCTCCTTAGAGCAAAATGAATTAGACTATTATATATATACATATATATATGTATATATATAATTTTATATATAATATCTGACCTCCTGAAAATTATATCTGTGACAGAATATATTGGCCTTTACTCAACAAAAGGAGAATTTAAGTTTTAAGTATGACACATGTTCATATTTTTCAAATAAATACTAGATAGCAAGGGGTCAACAGAGGTGATAAGAGATGTGTCTGGTGATTAGAGCCAGACACCGATGCTGTGTCGAGTGAATCTTAAAAGCACACAGCTTTAAGGACATGATCTCTATGTCTTAAATAGTTATGTTTACGCCACATAGACGAAAAAAAAATCTTTATTTTGATGCATAGTGAAACTAAGGTCTAGTTCTGCAGAAAATTTCTCAAAATTATCTCCAAATCATAAAGCCTACTTAAACGTTTTCTTACTAATATTTTCCAAGAATTTTTGATACAATCTTTAAGTCCTAAAGTTAATTATCAGCCAACTCATATTACCCATAATTTATCCTGAATGTTGTAGCCTATGAACAGACCACAGCCACAGAAGGCGAAGGGACACAGAGCAATAGCTGTAGGGGCGTACTGGAAAGAGCTAGAAGTCTTAGAGTCCAGATCTGGTTCTTGTACAAACTTGACATTCTCTCTTGGAAGTTTCAGAGACACCTCAAAATCAGCATGTGTGAGACTGAACTCATGATCTTCTCTCAGAACCGGTCATCTTTCAGTGTTTCCTATCTCAGTCAACGGCACACGCATCCACCCAGTTTTGCAGCTCAGAATCCTAAAAGTCGGGCATTACACCTCCATCTCCTTAACCACGCTATTCAATTCATCACTTGATCCTATGGATTTTGCCCCTGTGATATCTCAAATCTGCCAGTTTATCTCCATCTCTGCTGCCTCCACCCTAGCTTAGGATGTCATTGTCTCCTCCTTGGACTCATGAATTCTAATTGGTCTGAGTAATCACTCAGTGTGCAGACTATAGCACAATGACCCATTCAAAATGTAAATCTAATCGGACCACCTCCCTGCATAAAACTCTTTTGTTATCTTTAGATAAATGGGGGGTGGGGGTATATTAATCAAAACTATAAGGCACTGCATGGACTGTCTGCTACTCACCCCTCTAGCCTCACATTATCCCATTGTCCTTTCTCTGTCATGGTCAAATGAAACTACCTTTTTTTTTTTTTTTTTTTAGTCATTTATGTGTTCCTGCCACAGGACCTTTACACTGGCTTTCCCCCTTGCCTGGGACACTCTTTTCTTTTTCTTTATCTGGTAAACTCCAACCTCAGTTCTTCAGGAAAATCACTACATCAAATCTCCCACTTAGAGACTTGCATTGCTCTCTTTGCAGTACTTGCCTTGGTAGCACACTTACATTTGTTGGTGTGGTCAGTGCCTATAGCAGTATCAGTAACGTTTTACCTCCCTCCCCCATTATAGACTATAAGTTTTATAAGATCAGAAACAGGACCTATGTTTCTTTAGCAGTATATTTCTAGTATTGAGTAACATTCTGGGTACCTAACAGTTGCTCGATAAATAAATATAAACTATTAAGTGACCTGTCTGTATTTTTGGGTTTATTGCTAACTACTTAGGCCATGATATCCTTATCTTTAGAACAGAGGAAAATGTAATATTTTTAAAGGTGCTTTCGGAGTTTTTCTAATTGTATTTAAAATATGTCTAAATTGAAATCAAATATATGAATTAGTTAAAAAAAAACCTGTTAAGCACTCACTCATTATATCAATCTAATACTATTGAAACCTGATAAGCACTTACTCATCATATCAATCCAGGTAGAGTCTAAAGACTAAAAAAGAGAGAACAGTGAGGAGGAGAGAGGAGGGAGAAGATAAATCAATGCAAAAGTCTGGAAGGTAAGCAAAGAAGAGAGAGTGAATAAAGTTAAAAATAGGTAAACCCAGGGAAGATGTGTGTTCTTTTCTTTTTCTCTACATGATAGGGAGAAAATGACAGAGAAAAACAGTTTTAACCCTCAGATAGCGAAGTACTTTAGTGCTTGCATGCCCCCCGCCCTAACACACACACACACACACACACACACACACACACACACACACACGGCCAATAGTGTCCAGTCTGGCTATCTACTTGACTGAATTAGTTAGCTAATGAAGGATTTATGATCTGAACTCAGGATTTCTCTGACTCCCGGTCTATTGTACCCTTGCTGTTCCCTTCATCAAATTAAAATCTCTGCACATCATTTATGTGTGGGGGTAATAAGGTTAAAGTATATTTGAGCTGACATTTAAAAATTTGTAGTCTATAAGGAAATTAAGGGAGAGGAATAAAGAGAGAAAAATCTGGATTGCGTTTCCCTGACCCATAAGGAATTTTACTAAGAAAACAGGCTTTAATGTAAACAACCTCTGTATTGTTCATGTTGTCTTTTAAAATAATGATTCTATAAATAACTTTTCCTAGAACGCACAAGTTGGATTTGTAAAGTCCTTGCCATTGGAAACTTGGTTCAGTTTCACCAAGTATAAAATCACCCAAACCTTTATATTCTTTACTCACAATAGCTTTTCAAAAGGTAGATGACTAGAAAACACTTTCATTCTCCGCTTAGGGCTCAAACATTAGTTTGACTTTAATAGGCTGGGATGATTTCAGCTTATAAATCTTCAACTGGAGGATAAAGTTCAAGTAGATAAAATCAAACAGATGTTGGTGGGAGGAATTCTTCATGACCCATAAAAGTGCTATCATCAAAGCTGAGAATCATTTGTTTTGAATTATTACACTGTTATCAAAAGGACTGTAGCAGTCTGTTTGTTGAGGAATTGGATCTGTTTATCTGAAAACAGAACAAAGATGCTATGCTAAGGCGTTCCTGGGAAAGTGTGATTCAGATGATGCCTGATGCACTGGGGCAGCTCGGAGATACTGTGATTGACATTTGTCAGCAAACACAGTAGTCAGGGCATGTCATTCTGGAAGAGCCCCATAATAACCACAACTTGGCCAAAGGCAGGGTGGGGGTCAGCGGGAGGAAAGCCCTCCAAATTAAACAAGTAAGCTCATTTCTAAGTGAAAAATTAGCTGTTGGTGGGGAAAATCATTAATTTACTAAACATTTGAATGAGTGGCTAGTAAATGGTACTGAAATGCTCCCCGAGGAGCATGTGTCCTGGAACTGGTTGCAGCATGTAGACTATCTCCATGCTACTTAAGTAGGACTAGTTCCCAGTTGTGCATGTAGGCAGGCCCAGGCCTTATAAAGTAACTCTCCAAAATGTCTCTAGTCATTCTATGAATTTGGTTGATAGGGTCAGGCATGTTTCAGTGTTGGATGGGCAATGCAAAAATTCAAAATACACAAAGAAATGACTCTCTTAAAACTGTAATCATGTTGCTGCAGGGTGAAAAATGTGTAAGTCAAAGTTCCTTTTATAACTAGTTCATTAAGAACACTTCCCCTTACTTACCAAAGTAGTCATTTATGTGCTGAATTATACTGGTAGAAGAATCAAACTGATCAGGGGTTTCCCTCTTGATTAATACTAACCTCCTCCTTTGGACTCTGCAGATCCTTTATAATCTGGCTCCTTCTAAGGAACATAGTTTCTTCCTCACCCCAGCACTTACTGGTGACTTGTCTTTTCCTCTCACATCTGGCTGTCTGTTGCTCTCTGACTTTTAATTCTACTTATTCTTTTGCTTTTCCTTCAAGAGATCTTTTGAGTCTTTGATAGCAAAACTATAATCTTTTCCCAGAAAACACAATTATATTTAAAATTTTGCATGCAATCATAAGGCATTCAAAGATCTTTGAAGTCATTTTTGGTCCCTATCCCCAATCCTCAGTATAAGAATCTCTGATAAATCCTTTAAGACCCATCAAAAGCCCTATCTCTATGAAACTAAACTACTGCAATGCATTGTGTAGACTGCTGAATGTAACTCTAGATGAAGAGGACATCTGGATTTAAGAGGCTGGGTTCCAGCCCTGTTCACTGATAGCTCAGGAACCCTAGGGCCCAGTCTCTCTGGAATTGCCCCCCCCCATAAGTTGAGGGACTGATTTTAATTTTCTCTAAAAAGTTTTTGATTTCTGTCTCGTTCTTATTGCCCCAACTAGATTGTAAGCTCTTTGTGGGAAATAGCCATATTTTACCAGTTCTCTCTATTTTGTAGATGACTTAATGTAATACTCATTTCCAGAAATTAAAAAACACTTATCTATTGTGTACTTCTAAGAAAGCAGAGCGAGCAGCATACTATTTGGCCTTTTCTCTGATCTTTCTTTGTGTCTAATATAGAAGCAAAGAAAATTTAACATAAGTAAAAAATCATGTGACATAACCTTTGCTTATTTTCTTACACTTCACCCCTTTTTTTCAAAAGTTAAGGCTACTTTGTCTACAATATTGTGTTAATAAGGAATCTTGGTTTTCATTCCTAGAAAGTATTTTTCTTTTTTCTTTTTGGGGAGCATGTATAGAAGTTGTTTGAGTGGATGTAAAAAATCATGGAGCATGAAATATCATTTTAAATTTGCCTCTGCATAAATCTTTTCTAAACTCATTTAATTGGAAACTAAGGAAAGCAAATGCTATAAACAGGAAGTATTACATGTGGGCACCACTGCTTGAATGGAAATGCAATCAAAGGCCTGCAGTCTCCATGAGAGAATGCCTGGTACATCTGGCACTTCCCAAAGGGACACTTTTAAACAGATAATAGATGTCCTTTGATACCTGGTTGGGCTGGTAGTAGAGATATGGTGGCCTTGGTGACATCTCTAGTGAGTTATTCTAACATTCTGGGACTTTGCCAGTGAAAGTTACTATGCCTAACATTGTCCACACCATTTGGGAATATCCAAAGGACTTTCCCTTCTCTTCTTCTCCTAAATACATCCCTCAAGGAAGATGAGCTCTGATGTGAATTGAAGACTCAAGGGGTGACCTTAATGACAGAGAACTTATTTTGGGAATAAAAAATTTAAATAGGGGTGATTAAATTGGAGCAAAGGCTTGTCTTTCTTTCTTTAAAACCCCCCCAATATGTTTTTATTGATTTCAGAGAGGAGGGAGAGAGAGAGAGAGAGAGAGAGAGAAACATCAATAATGAGAGAATCATTGAATGGCATGGCCCACACTGGGAACCAAGCAGGCAACCCAGGCATATGCCCTGTTTAGGAATCAAACCATGACCTCCAGGTTCATAGGTTGAAGCTCAACTACTGAGGCAGGCCAGCCGGGCAAGGCTTGTCTTTCTTCCCTTTTTGTTTTCTCTCTTTGATGGCCAATGTTTGGGGTTTCACTTCTTTATGGGGCTGGTGTGTTGGATGTGTCTCTTTTACATTCATGTTTCATCATCTCTTTCCCCTCCAATACACACACACACACACATACACACACACAAACACACACACACACACACACACACAGACTCACACTCCTGATTAGACGAAGTTAAAATAAAGAAGAACATGTAATAAGAAACTTAGCTGATTTTATTAGGTTTATCTTCCTTGCTTATTTTCTACTCATCTTGCTACAGGGCCAAGATAGATGTGAACTCTTAGAGAAAGGGAAACAAAGGGGCAGACTGTGGAAACCTCAAGATCAAAGAATTAGTAATTCTCTAGGCATACTTTTGATAGAATCAATTTTACTAGCATGGAGATTCACAGAAAGTCGGAGAAAACCCAACTAAAAATAAATTAAAAAAGAAAAGAAAAGAAAGAAAACCAGAAAGATGGGAAAAAGGAAGGAAGCTAGGAAAGAAGGAAGGAAGAATGGAGAGAGGAAACTGCTCATCTAATATGTGGTGTTCCCTGTACAAATATCTTTAAAAATCCAACATAATGGTTGGTAATAGATTTGTGAATAATTATTCTAATCTCTTATCACCTTTGAAGATCACTAACATTTAACTAAAATAGAACAAAACAAAACAAAAACTTTAAGATCTTTGGCCACATCCAAGGCAAAGCTTGCTTTTTTTGACCCACATAGTAGATTTTTGTATATATATATACAAAATTAATATATATATTAATTACCAGTTCTCTCTATTTTCTCTCAAATTAATATATATATTAATTACCAACATTTAAAACTTGGAAATTTTCAATAAAAATGTATAGTTTCAGAATTCTCTGAAAAACTGAAAGTTCTAGCAAATATGTGTCCAAGTTCTTACAAGGTACAATGATCTGGAGGGCTTAGGAGCTGACCTGATAGAGCAGGGCATTCTCTGCTGGGCAGCAATCCTTACCGTTCCTCAGTGTTACAGCCCAGCATTGCACTCATTTCACTTACTTGTCCCTCACTGTATGCATTTGAATACATAAACAATGGTTAAATGTTTCCAGGTAAAGTATGATAATACATTATCTTCAGTCAGAAAAGTTTTATGATAAACTTATATAATAAAAATCATTATATACCCTATTACAAAAGCCTTCACTTTTATGAGGATACTAGAGGCCCGGTGCACGAATTTCACTTATTCAATGGGGGCCGATCAGGCCAGCGTGGCTGGGGGGAAGGGGATGCAGAAGGTTGGCCAGCTGGCCCCACCCCAGATCAGGGTGGGAGGAGTGATCAGGATGTTGGGGGGCCAGTAAGGGCCCGATTGAGCTGGTTGGCCGCTAGCCACCGGTTGTTCCAGTCGTTCCGGTCGGTCCATCGTTCCAGTCATTCCCTGATTCTGGTCGCTTGTCTTTTAAATATGTAGATTATGTTACCAAGTAGTCATTTCTTTTCTAGGCAAAATAAGAGTATTTCTCTTTAACAATTATTTTCCAGGGCTTTAATCATTTTCACTGTTTTTCAGTGAAATTTCAGTGAATTTCAAAATCTACAAATAGCCAAATCTATAAGGTTTAAAAACCATATAAATATGGCATTTCTCAGTTTATGTTAAAAAAAAGGATTGGGTATTTCTTAGGAACTTCTTAGTGTCCAATGGCTCTAACTCATTTCTGAGTAGTGTTAACTTTTTTATATAAGATGTTTTGGCATTTTTTATTTGACTAAAATTCATAGTTGCTTTCAGTTCTTTTTGGAGTCTACCTGCATCCATTCATCCATTAAAACACCCATCTACCTACTCTATCTATCTATCTATCTATCTATCTATCATCTATCATCTATCTAATCTATCACCTTTCTATCATCTATAATCTTTCTTCCTTCCTTCTTTCCTTCTTTCCTTCTTTCCTTCCTTCCTTCCTTCCTTCCTTCCTTCCTTCCTTCCTTCCTTCCTTCCTTCTTTTCTTCCTTACTTCCTTTTTTTCTTTATCATCTATAATCTGTCTATATCTATCATCTACCTATCTATCTACTTACCTATCTGTATATCGCCAAAGCTAACAATTGAGATAATTAATTTTAATAGATGGAGAAGCAGGTTCCCCTTCCTCGTCTTCTTCCTCCCCCTCCCCTTTCTCCTCCTCCTTCTTCTTCTCACTATTAGGTTTATAATTTCACTTATCCATTTAACAAAATATTAATTTATGGAGTCTCTATTTTATATCATATACTATGCTAAAAGTACTAAAAAATAACTAAGCATGAGTCATAATTTCAGATTTTAAGATTCACCATTTTACAGAAAAGTAAAAGCTAACTAGTTTGTCTATGGTTGTATAATTAATTAAGGCAGAAAAGGATTTGAATGTCAGTCTATTGGATCTGGAAGTCCTTGTTTTTCTCCATTATGCTGAATTACTTTCTAAGCATCAGAAAATCGCAGGTAATCAGTCATAAATTAGCATGATTTATAAGATGTAATTAGAACATTATTTTTGACTTCTCTTACTGTCCCAGGATGTGAACTATGACAGAATCTGTGACTTATTTGGTCACTCTTAATTAAGAGAAAGTACAACGGTCACTTTAACTGACAAGCACAATCTAATTCAGAAATCAGAATTCCAGATGGATATACTTAGCAAATAGTGCTATTCCCCCAGGGCATAATATTCAAAAGCTAATTAAAAAGCACCATGAAAAGTTGAAGAAAAAAGACCATGGAAGAAAGGAAATAAATTATATATTTACTAGAGGCCTGGTGTATAAAATTCGTGCACGGGAGGGGGGTGTCCCTCAGCCCAGCCTGCACCCTCTCCAATCTGGGACCCCTTGAGGGATGTCCAACTGCCCATTTAGGCCCGATCCTGGTGAGATCGGGCCTAAACGGGCAGTCGGACATCCCTCTCACAATCCAGGACTGCTGGCTCCCAACCACTCACCTGCCTCTGCCTGATTGCCCCTAACTGCTTCTGCCTGCCAGCCTGATCACCCCCTAACCACTCCCCTGCCAGCCTGATAGACACCTAACTGCTCCCCGGCTGGCACCATTGCCCCTAACTGCCCTCCCCTGCCAGCCTGGTCACCCCTAACTTCCCTCCTCTGCTGGCCCGCTCACCCCTAACTGCCCTCCCTGCTGGCCTGATAGCCCACAACTGTCCTCCCCTGCAGTCCTGGTACCCCCCAACTGCCCTCCCCTGCTGACCTGGTCTCACCCAACTGCCCTCCTCTGCTGGCTCAGTCACCCCTAACTGCCCTCCCTGCTTGCCTCATTTCCCACAACTGCCCTCCCCTGCAGGCCTGGTCCCCCACAACTGCCCTCCTCTGCTGGCCTGGTCTCTCCCAACTGCCTTCCTCTGCTGGCCTGGTCTCCCCCAACTGCCCTCCTCTGCTGGCCTGGTCACCCCTAACTGCCCACAACTGCCCTCCCCTGCCAGCCATTTTGTGGTGGCCATCTTGTGTCCACATGGGGGCAGCCATCTTTGATCACATGGGGGCGGCCATCTTGTGTCTTGGAGTGATGGTCAATTTACATATTACTCTTTTATTAGATAGGATATCGCCAATGGTACTTTTTTCAGCTTTAAACAAGGGGCTCTGAATTTTTATTCTTCACTTGTTTCTGCAAAGGAAGTAGGTTGCCTTGTATTGAGACTAGACAGAGTGACCAGGATAGAAGGTGTGAGAGCATTAGCAGGCTCAGGATTAAGTCAGGCCCTAGATGGTGGTGCTTTGGAGCAAGGTGAAAGTAGCAGTATTAGTGACAATAGGATAAGTTTATTTCTGAGAAAAAATACTTACACACACACACACACACACACACACACACATACACACACGCACAGAGCAAGTCCTCCCTTAACATTGTCCATAGGTTCTGTGACTTCAAGCAAAACAACACACAACAGAACCAATTTTATCACAGGCTAATTGATATAAACAAGAGTTCAATTCCTACAGCATCTCAGCAACACTATAATAAAATGATGTTGAATGAATCAATATTAGTTGAGAACTTTTTGTGTATGGGTGTTAAAATTAAATATATATAGGGTGTATTGGCAATATTTTCTTGCCCCCTCATTTCAACTTATATGGTAATTCAGATAATTCTTAATTTGTAGAAGATTTTTTTTTTTTAAAAAAAAGCTTTGGATAAATTAGATAGAATAGGCATAGCCATTTTCAATAGAAAATATTCCCTAAAACACTTTTCTGCTAAATCACAGCAAAAATTACACTGAGTAGGTACTCCTTATTTAATAAATCATTAATGTCATGGGTGGTTATGATTGGTAGTGACATTTCTTTATAATGGATGGTAAATGCATATAAAATATGTAAGTAGATTGGACACACATGTGAATAACTCTCCCAAGGGCAACACAAACTGTCATGACCCAAATGTTTTGTGTCCACTGTTTTGTTGTTACTATAGTCCTATCATAAAGAAGACCTGAAGTATTTACAGATTTTTAGAGACGCTGATTGATTGGAAAGGAACCAAATTGCCACCTCTTTATTTCCACTGCTGTAATTCTGAACGTCATTAAGTCTTTTAAAAAGCTAAAAAGAAACACATTGAGCTTCTTTTCCTTATTCCTGGTAAATCACGATCCATCCCAGACGGGTTTGGGGTGTGGGCTCAGGCGCTCCTCCCCTGGATGCTCCCCTGCTGCTGAAGAGGAGGGAACGTGCTGAAGAGGAAGAGAACAGAAGCAGGGGTCAAGCAGAGACTGCCCCCAAGGAAAGCAATTGTGTACCTGCCTTTTGGCTGGATCAAGAATCACAGCGCTGGAAATTAGCAGTGCATTTTTTTTGTATTATGACATGCCAAGCCTATGACTTCTTTTTCTCTTTTTTTCTTCTCTGATACTTGTCCCAAGGAGCAAGCTGTGTGTGTGTGTGTGTGTGTGTGTGTGTGTGTGTGTGTGTGTGTGAAAATGATGTGAGAATTAGATTAAAGCTGCCTTGCACTGCTGAATGCTGAGCCTACATGAGCTGCTGGATCAAGGGCCAGCCCTGGAAAGCTTTAGTACAGTTGCTAAAAGTAAGCACAGCATCAGAATCTCGTCCTTCTCCAATGCTGTCTGCTTTTAGTAAGGGTCACTGGTGGTGGTGGGGCCCCCTTGAAAAATCAAGGATAAAGAATACATAACGGTAAGTCTTAGAGACTCAAATTATTTCCTGGTTGGCAGACAGAGTGCTAAGTGAGAGGCAGTTAGCTAGTACCTGAGAGTCTTGATTGGCAATCAAAGCCTGCCCTTCTCTGTGCCTGAAAAGCTTCCAACTAAGAAACACATGATTGCCCTAGCCCAGTGGTCGGCAAACTCATTCGTCAACAGAGCCAAATATCAACAGTACAACGATTGAAATTTCTTTTGAGAGCCAAATTTTTTAAACTTAAACTTCTTCTAACGCCACTTCTTCAAAATAGACTCGCCCAGGCCGTGGTATTTTGTGGAAGAGCCACACTCAAGGCGCCAAAGAGCCGCATGTGGCTCACAAGCCGAAGTTTGCCGACCACTGCCCTAGCCGGTTTGGCTAAGTGGATAGAGCATCGGCCTGCAGACTGAAGAGTCCCAGGTTCGATTCTGGCCAAGGGCACATGCCTGGGTTGCGGGCTCGACCCCCAGTAGGGGGTGTGCAGGAGGCAGCCGATCAATGATTCTTTCTCATCATTGATGTTTCTATCTCTCTATCCCTCTCCCTTCCTCTCTAAAATCAATAAAAACATATTTAAAAACCCCCTACAAAAACACATGATCATGTTTGGTAACACTTCCTGAGCAGGCAGACAGGCACATAGCACAGATTTTTAAGCACCAGGGACAGGGTGAGAAGAAAACATTTTGTTGTCCAATTTTTTTGCATATTCTTAGTTTAGACTTAAAACATGTATCTTGGAAGATTTTGTTACTTTACATTTGGAAGAAGTATTTTATACAACTCAGTTATTAAATCATGAGTTTTTCTCATTAGTGGTATAGAATCGGATACATCTTTTGTTTACCACACATTGTTAAAAGTTGGCAAATTCTAGGCAGTACAACCTCAAAAAAGCTTTTTTTCCCCCCTTTTTTACTGGGATTTCTTTTATGACACTAGTCATGCAAATATTGAACCATTTCATTGAAATTCTGTGTGTTCTATTGGGAGCTTCATATATTCAAAGTGCCTATTCTCCTTCAACATGTGAAATGCAAGGCCTGGCAAGAACAGCCCTCCAGCTGAATTTCCATTTGCTGGATGGCAACTTGCATAAACAAAAGATCTGCTCCTGGGGCTGTTGGCAGGCACAGCCAACCTGTCAAGGAAGTACTTACGGCTATTTCTGATTTCCTAGAGGGAGTGCTGAAAACTTACAACCTCTTTGGGAATTTCATTTTTCTCCATGAAGCTGTACGGGAAGCCATGTTATGTACTTTTAATTATGAGCTATTTTGAATGTTGAAAGTTCTGTCTCAGACCATCAAATTAGAGGAGACGATGAAAAAAGTCTCTAGTTGCTCTAAATAATATAAGCCATATCCTGGGATTTTATTTAGCTAAAAAAAGGCAAGTAAAAACTGAACTACTTAAAATGTTATAATAACAGCATCAATAACACTAATATTACTTATTTACTGAGTGTTGATGTTTGGGCAATATTCCATACCTGACATGAATTAGAGTTACGTCTAACTTTCTCTCCACACCCCTGAGTAAAATAGTACTACCACCCTCTCTTTGAAGCACAAGAAGTTGAGGAAATTGGTCCTCGGTCACATTGCTTAGTGTCTCAGTATGCTCAGACTGCTATAACAAAATACCATAAAGTACCTAGCTTATAAACAACAGAATAAATTTCTCACAGCACCAGAGCCTAAGTCCAAGGCCAAGGCATGAGCAGATTTGATGTGTGCAGAGGGCTAGCTTACTGCTTCACACACAGTCATGGTCTTGCTATAATCTCACACGCATATGGGGCCAGGGAGCTCTCTGCAATCTCTCATATAAGCGCCCTAACACAGCACATCCCTAAGGCCTCCCCAAAACCTCATGTCCTCATACCATCATAGTACAGATTAAGATTTGGAGGGACATAACATTCATTCTATAGCAGCTAGCATGTGACACATGGGACCAGGATATACATGCTTAAGCATTAGGCAACATGTAGTTACATATTTCATTACAAATGACTGACTTTCTTCCTAAAGCTTAAAAATTCTGAAAAAGTAGTAGAAAAGTAAATTCTACCTTTGCAGAAAGTAAAGACACTTCAGTTCCTCTACAACTTTATAAAGAATACTAGAGGCCTGGTGCACGAATTTGTGCACGGGTGGTGTCCAGCTGGCCTGCCCCCATCAGGGTAGGGGGGCTGATCCGGGGGTGGAGTCGGCCAGGGGAAGGGGCCGTGGGTGGTTGGTGGGCCGGCCCTGCCCTTGATCGGGTTGGGGAGGGCAATCGGGGGTGGGGCTGGCTGGGGGAGGGGCTGCGGGTGGTTGGCCAGCTGGCCCAGCCCCTGGTTGAACTCCCAGTTGAACTCTTGGTCAAGGGGACAATTTGCATATTAGCCTTTTATTATATAGGATTGTAATTTAGTGAGACTAGTTTAGATTCTGAATTTAATATTGCCTTTAAAATACTAATGAATGATACATTAGTAAGCCACAAGTGGGGCATCATGGGTTCCAGAATATAAAAAAATTAATGTCTATAAACAGAGAAATGGTTGAAACACAGTGGCACATGGATACCATGAAATACTCTGCATCCATTAGAAATGAGTTGATTTGGAGGAATTTCCAAACTGTATTAACCATGAAAGCAAAATTCACAGGAATACTTATAATATGATCTCATTTTGTAAACCTAACACTGCTTATTCTCCTATATATGTAGGTGTGTTTGGGTGAGTGAGTGGGTGCATGCAACATTTGTTAGTGTTTATATCAGCATGGTAAAATGTATGAAAAGATATAGCGTTAAAATTATTTCCCCAAGAATAATGAATAATGAGTGGGGTATAAGGTGTGCTTGTGTGTGTGTGTGTGTGTGTGTGTGTGTGTGTGTGTGTGGGCTGAATGAGAGAAAGAAAAGGAAAAGAGTATATGCACATAGATAGGCATAAATAATAATTGTATTAATAATAGCAACAACAGGAGCAGAGTCCTAGTTATCAAGAACCATGGTTCCTAATGCCAGTTTGATGATGGCTCATAGTAGCACTATAGATACTTTTTATATGGCTCAGCTTTCTCATAAAATGCAGAAATTATAGCACTTTGACCTATTTTACAGGGTTATTATGATGATAAATGATATATATCTGGGTGTTTTGAAAAACCTTAAGGGCTATGCATACATATTTATAGCACTCAGTACTGTACATCCATTTTGATAATGATGGTAGGAACTTAAAAAAAAAATAGATTTGGCATTTAGATATTGTGGTTACCAATCCCTCCCTCCCCCCGCAAGATTTCCCTTGTGTTAAAGCTAACTGTAAGTTTTACTCCTAGAAGCACAATACCGTCTTGGGTAGGAATTGTGGTTATTGAACAAGCAGTTATACAAGTTTAACACTTTTAAACATCGAAATGTGCCCAGAAGAAAAAGTTAGTTAAAATAAGATAATAAGAAACTCCAGGAAAAATTAAATATTACTTTACAGAATCATAATGTAAATGCAGCATAGTTTTCTAGCTATAACTATGGTATAAATATTGGGATGATGGAGTGCAGGTAGTAAATATCTGTGTCATGTTAGGTGGGGAGAAGGTATTGGTGGTAAAAATGAGCTGGACCATAATCTCCCAAGTGGGAAATCAATAGATGATGCCTACAGCTGAAAAAACAAAGTTAAGAAGAGAATATTACTTAAAGATAGGAAGGTATTTGTCAAAAGAGTCAAGTAAAAGTGTTAAGAGGGATTCCCTCTGGGATGCAGAAATTGAAGGAGAGAAAGAGGCTGGTTGCTTTCCCCCCCTCTTAGCACTAATTGACACTTTAAATGGTAAAAGTGTATTAAAGAATCCTATATAATAAAAGGCTAATATGCAAATCGACCAAATGGTGGAACAACCGGTTGCTATGCTGTGCACTGACTACCAGGGGGCAGATTCTCAACACAGGGGAGCCCTGCTCATCCAGAAGCCGGGCTCGTGGCTGGCGAGCACAGCTGCGGTGGCACTGAGAAGGCTAAAAAGGGCTAATTCCAATGTAACCCTGATATTTGGGGGCTAGTGATCTGAATCCATGCCAGCAAGCTCAGTGTACATTCTTGATAACCTATAATTAACTCACTACCTCCTTCCCAGATACTGGTCTTGCAGAACCTGTTACTGTGAACAGTACACTGTCCTGGAATGAGGGTTATTAATGCTGGCGCCAGGCCAGACCATCAGATATGGCCTGGAGACTCCCAACACCTGGGGGCCTTCTTGCAAGGCCCGCAAAAAGGACTGGAAGCATAATCCATATTTGTGGGACAAAGACCACAGGGAGATAGATATAAAAAGAAGCCCCTTGCATGTTTTGGCACTCAGATTTGGAAAGTTATTCCCTGAGTCTGCCGGTGTATTAAAGAGTGTCCCTCCTCTTCTTTGAAGTGTCGCTTGGTTTTTCTTTGGTCTTCTGCAACAGCGCAAGCCTCTCCTGCCTCTGCAGCAGCACTAAGGACCCCTCAGGGGATGTCCACCTGCCAACTTAGGGGGCAGGACAAGCTGAGGGCACAGGCCGGGCTTAGGGACCCCTCAACCCCAATGTACAAATGTTGTGCACTGGGCCTCTAGTTAGATAATATTAATTTAAATCATTTAGAAATATGCATGATATAGCAAATTTTTAATTATTTTCTATTTACTAGTATTTTTTGTCTAAATTTTACATATGTCTTCTTTTTCCCTGCTTGACCTCCCCGCCACAGCCATTCCCACCCTGGGCAAGCCCCCACTGTCCCAGTGTCTGTGTCCATTGGTTATGTTAATATGCATGCATACAACTCCTTTGGTTGCTCTCTACCCGCCCCCCTCCCCTGCCATTTGTCTCTGGATCTTTTCTTATTCATCAAATTATGATCATTATATCCCACATATGAGTGAGATCATGTGATATTTATCTTTCTCCAACTGGCTTATTTCATTTAGCATAATGCTCTCCAGTTCCATCCATGCTGTTGCAAATGGTAAAAGTTCCTTCTTTTTTATAGCGGTGTAGTATTCCATTGTGTAGATGTACGAAAGTTTTTTAATCCACTCATCTGCTGATGGGCGCTTAGGCTGATTCCAAATCTTAGCTATTGTGAAATGTGCTGCTATGCACATAGGGGTGCATATATATTTTCTGATTGGTGTTTCTGGTTTCTTGGGATATAGTCCTAGAAGTGGGTCAAATGGAAGTTCCATTTGTAACTTTTTGAGGAAATTCCATACTGTTTTCCACAGTGGTTGCACCAGTTTGCATTCCCACCAGCAGTGCACGAGGGTTCCTTTTTCTCCACATCCTCTCCAGCACTTGTCCTTTGTTGATTTGTTGATAGCCATTCTGACAGGTGTGAGATGATACCTCATTATTTTGATTTGCATCTCTCAGATGACTAGTGACTTTGAGCAGGTTTTCATATGTCTCTAGGCCTTCCTTATGTCCTCTTTCGAAAAGTGTCTATTTAGGTGTTTGCCCATTTTTTGATTGGATCGTTTATCTTCCTTTTGTTAAGTTGTATGAGTTCTCTGTAAATTTTTGAGATTAAACCCTTATATGAAATATCATTGGCAAATATGTTCTCCCATGCAGTGGGCTTTCTTGTTTTGTTGATGATTTCTTTGCTGTGCAGAAGCTTCTTATTTTGATGTAGTCCCATTTGTTTATGTTCTCCTTAGTCTCCATTGGCCTAGGAGCTGTGTCTGTAAAGATATTGCTACAACATATGTCTGCTATTTTGCTGCCTATGGAGTCGTGTAGGATTTTTATGGTTTCCCACCTTACATTTAAGTCCTTTAGCTATTTTGTGTTTGTTTTTGTGTATGGTGAAAGTTGGTGATCTAGTTTCATTTTTTTTTGCATGTATCTGACCAAATTTCCCAATACCATTTATTGAAGAGACTGTCTTGACTCCATTGTATTCTCTTGCCTCCTTTTAAAATATTAATTGAGCATAATGGCTTGGGTCGATTTCTGGATTCTCTGTTCTGTTCCATTGGTCTATATGTCTGTTCTTGTGCCAGTACCAGACAGTTTTGAGAACAGTTGCTTGATAATATAGTTTGATATCTGATATTGTGATTCCTCCAACTCTGTTCTTCTTTCTCAGGATTTCTGTGGCTATTCGGGGTCTTCTTTTTATTCCAGATGAATTTTTGGAGAGTTTGTTCTAGATCTTTGACGTATGCCGTTGGTATTTTCATGGAGATTGCATTGAATCTGTAGATTGCTTTGGGTAGTATGAACATTTTAATGATGTTGATTCTACCAATCCGTGAACATGGTATGTTCTTCCATTTGTTTATGTCTTCCTCTCCCCCTTTATATTTTTTTCTCAATATTCTGTAGTTTTCTGAGTATAGGTCTTTTACCTCCTTAGTTAAGTTTATTCCTAGGTATCTTAATTTTTTGGTGCAATGGTAAATGGGATTGTTTTTTTCATTTCTCTTTCTGTGAGTTCCTCATTGGTGTATAAAAGAGCCATAGATTTCTGGGTGTTAATTTTGTATCCTGCTACATTGCCAAATTCATTTATTAGGACTAGTAGTTTTTTGATGGAGTCTTTAGGGTTTTCTATGCACAATATCATGTCATCTACGAATAATGACAATTTTACTTCTTCTTTTCCAATTTGGATGCTTTTTATTTCTTCTTCTTGTCTGATCGCTATGGCTAACACTTCTAGTACTATGTCGAACAGGAGTGGTGAAAGTGGACATCCCTGTCTTGTTCTCCTTTCTCAGGGGAAATGAGTTTAGTTTTTGCCCATTGAGTATGATGTTGGCTGTAGGTTTCTCATATAAGGTTTTTATTATGTTGAGGTATTATCCCTCTATTCCCACTTTGCTGAGAGTTTTTATCAAGAAAGGATGTTGGATTTTTGTCAAATGCTTTTTCTGCATTGATTTATATGATTATGTGATTTTTGTCTCTCAATTTGTTTATGTGATATATCACATTTATTGATTTGTGGATATTGTACCATCCTTGCATCCCCAGAACAAATCCCACTTGGTCATGGTGTATGGTCTTCCTAATACAATGCTGAATCTAATTTGCTAGAATTTTGTTGAGGATTTTAGCATCTATGTTCATCAAGGATATTGGCCTGTGGTTCTCTTTTTTGTGTGGTGTCTTTATATGGTTTTAGGATTAGGGTAATGCTGGCTTCAAAGAAAGAGCTTGGAAGTGTTGCTTCCTCTTGAATTTCTTTGGAATAGTCTGAGGAGGATAGGTTTTAATTCTTTTTTGAATGCTTGGTAGAACTCCCCTGTAAAGCCATCCAGACCAGAGCTTTTGTTTGCTGGAAGATTTTTGATCACTGTTTCAATTTCTTTGGTAGTTATGGACCTATTCAGGTTTTTTGATTCTTCCTGATTAAGTTTTTGGAGCTTGTATTTTTCTAAGAATATGTCCATTTTGTCTAGGGTTGTCCATTTTGTTGGAATAAAGTTGTTCGTAGTATTTTTTAACAATCCTTTGTATTTCTGTGGGGTCTGTTGTTACTTCACCTCTTTCATTTCTGATTTTGTTTATTTGGGTCCTCTCTCTTTGCTTCTTGGTGAGCCTGGCTAGAGTTTCATCAATCTTGTTTATCCTTTCAAAGAACCAGCTCTTTGTTTTGTTGATCATTTGTATTTTTTTTGTCTCTATTTTTATTTCCACTCTGATCTTTAGTATTTCCTTCCTTCTGCTTACACTGGTCTTTTCTTGTTGCTCTCTTTCTACCTCTTTGAGTTGTAGGGTTAGATAATTTATCATCATTTTTTCTTGTTTTTTGAGGTAGTCCTGTAGGGCTATGAACTTCTCTCTCAAGACAGCTTTCAGTGTGTCCCATAGATTTTGGATTGTTGTGTTTTTATTGTCATTTGTTGCCATGATGCTTTTTATTTCTTCTTTGACCTCTTTGGTAACCCAATCATTGCTTAATAGCATGCTATTTAGCCTCCAGGTGTTTGATTTTTTTCATTGTTTTTATTGTAGTTGATTTCTAGTTTTATGCCATTGTGCTATGAGAAGATGCTTGATATGATTTTTATCTTCTTGAATTTGAAGAGACTTTGCCTGTGACCCAATATGTGGTCTATCTTTGAAAATGACCCATGGGCACTTGAGAAGAATATATATTCTGTGGCTTTGGGGTGAAATGTTCTGAAGATGTCAATTAATTCCATCTGATCTAGTGAATCATTTAGGATGATGTTTCTTTGCTGATTTTTTGTTTAGAGGATTTATCCAGTGGTGTTAGTGGGGTATTAAAGTTCCCTACTATGACAGTATTGCTGTCAATGTCTCCCTTGATATCCTCCAGAAGTTTTTTTTTTTTCTTTTTATGTATTTGGGTGCTCCTGTATTGGATTCATAGCAAAGTTTTAAATTTAATTTTCCATGCTCTCTCTGCATTTTGTTGATGTCTAAAAATGATCTGTGTTGGTCTTCAGAGACATTTATATAGTAAAGAGCATTTGGGAAGATATATGCATAAATATAGCTGTATTTGGAATGTGAGCCAGTAGGAATTCACTGGACCTGGTCCTCTTTTCTCATAATCATGGAATTTTAGAGCATAAGGGGACCTTAAATTATCATCCCACCTAATTTATTTTTTCAGATAAAGAACGTGAAGCTTGGCTTGAGCAAAGTGGCCATGTGATGCATTCTCTTTAACTTACTTCAATTGTGTAAGAACAAGTATGTTTTGTTGACAAATAAATATTTCAATAACATATTAGTTTTGAGGTTAAATGTATCTTAAAATATAGCTTGATAACTATGTTTACAGTATCCAAAATAGGCAAAACATGTTTTAATTACCTAATGTTTCCAAGTATTGCCTTTTGCAATGAATCTATTTCAAAAATAATTTTATGCTTGAATCCAAATAATGAAATAAGGGAGAAAGTTTTAGGATATTTTCAAGCACTATTCAAGAAAAAAAAAGTGAATTCCTAATAAATGAAAGTCAATCTGATGTAATCCTCACAAAGTTTTCTGTTTTAGAAACACCAGAGCTATCTTGATAAGATGAATTTAACATGTGGATCTAGCAGAAATCATCTTGATGCAAATTTGAAATATTATTTCTCTCTCTTTGGTCAGTTTGTTTCTCATTAACTCACATTTCAACATCAGTGTTTCTTATGTTGTTTGGATTTAACTAATGGTCCATTGTAGATATACATTAAAATATAGATGACAAAGAATAAGTATAATTTAAGACTGCATAATGTTCAAAACCAGCAGAGTGGCTGGTGGTGTTCAGCTGAGTGATAAACTGAGTGACTAAATCATGAACATATGCATCTGGTCTTCCAGCATCTGCACATGCACCGTCTCTCAACACTTTCCATTTTGAAGGCATAAAATATTTAAATGAAAGTTTATTTAGTTAAAAAATAGAAGCAAAGTAATGTCATAAGTTCCTGTAATGTTTGAACCCTGTGGAAACATGCTTGTCAAGTGTTAGGGTTGTTGAGTTACTATACCTGCATATGCTCTAGGTCTCTATGGGAGTGTGTGTGTGTGTGTGTGTGTGTGTGTGTGTGTGTGTGTGTGTGTTAAGCACAGTTGAGATCATTCTCTGCCTTGTCTCAGTTGTATCATAAGCATTTACTAATTATAAATATTTTTTGACAGCATGATTTTTTCCCCCTAAAATATACTAGTATTTCAGTGTATGAATGTTTCTGGTTTGTATCCTTCTTAGAAATTGTTTATTACAAGGAGCAGAAACATATTCAAGCTATGTTGGGGAATGGGGGATTTTTGCTGAGGATACCTGGGGAATTCATGGAACACTCCTCAGAAAGGACAGTAGAGTGGAAAGCTGACTTCATCTCTTTTGCACTCTCTCTTTCCCTTTCTAGTTGTACACTCCAGTTTTAGATTGTGTCTGAACACCTCCCTCACTACTTTGCCCATAGCCTTGCCTTTCATGTGACTTGGGCTGCCAGAGACCCAACTCTCCTCTAGGCTCTGTGTTAATTTTACCACCACACACCTTCCTGATTTCATTCTGTGTGTGTGTGACTTCCTATTCTGGAGAATGAATCTTTTTGAAGGTTGGGAGCCATGAATTTGATGCTTTAAAGTTACTCCTGGTGGATTAGCTGTGGAGGTCACTGGACCTGTGGATCTGGATCATATAGCCTACTCTCTATGGAGCTTGGTCTCTCAGTAATAGATTCTTTAAGAATGAGTCTTGTACATGGCAAGCATACTGACTGATCTAACTCCAATAGCCCAGACAACCTCCTTCTTCCTAAATCTTAATCTTTGAACAACATCCATACCACTGAGTTTGTCTGCCCTTCTAGGTTTCAGTAGCTTTCTTTCTCTCCCCATTAGCTGCTGTGTTTTCCACAGTGTGGTGTTGCTTGTCTACAGTGAAGGTAAAGGGATTTGCATTTTTAAATATACTATTTATCATTTCAGTAAACTGAGTTACAATGAGGTATATTAATTTTATAGTTCATTTTTATATGCTCTTTAATGAGGTGGCTAAGTAAAAAAAGTTATTCCTTCTTAGTCCTATCACTCCTTTGCATCAATTAAGATCACATTATTTTATTAACTATACCTTTTTTATGTTTAGCATCCTTAGTTTCTCTTCTAGCTACAATTCACTTCTCATTATTTTAAATTAAGTTTTAAAAAATTTAAGCTGCCCTTGCAAGCACTTAAAAATTATAACAACAAAATAAAACAATTTTTGCAAACTTCCCAAGGCCCATCTCAGTAATAAATATTTGAGGTCGTAAGTGTAGAAGCAATTAGAATTAGGACTTTGCAGGGAGAAGAGGAAGAATGTATGTAAAACTGGGAAGAAGAGAGAACTGTGGCAAAGGAAGTTAAGGAGACCTGAGGAAGAACCATGAGGACATAGAGTGAAGTGAGGAGGAGCTTTCAAGGTCAGAAGACAAAAAGGATCAATAGAGAGATCAAGAAGAGTTAAGACTGAGGAAAGCTCACTGGCAAAATATGATGAAGCTAGTGTGTCTACATTTTAATGGTTTATAGCAAAAATTGGTAATATCTTTTATAAGGCATTTTGGCAGCAATCAATAAAGGCAAAAACAATAAATATTTTTATGTCCTTTGACCTGATATTCTGAGTCTTAGAAATTTATTTTAAGGTGCAAAAAAGGGGACATTTGTAATACTTTCAACAATAAAGATTGAAAAACAAATCTATTTTAAAGATAGAACCTAAAACAGGGAAATACTAAATAGATGAAAATGTTATTTCCAATTAAAAATAATGGTTAGAAAATGAAAACTCATGTAAGTCTAATTATAGTAGAATAGCCTAGTTGTAGCACATCAACATGTGGACATCTTTATATATAAAAGTTATAGTGCTAATGTAGTAACTTTTGATACTGGAGTATAAAAATTCATCATTGATTACAACTATATGAATGCAAGTATAAGAACTAAAAGGAAAAATAAACACATGGAAAGAGTTGATTCCTAATATGGTAAGAATCTGTGTGATTTCCATTATAGAAAAGGCTAATTTGATTTGACAATTACCAGTATTAAAAATTGAGATTAATTATTTTGCACATTATGGAGCAGATTAAAGCTTAAAGGAGTAAGTTGTGAATTATTGGAAAAATTATAAACTTTATAAAAATGTTTAAAAAGTTATAAACTTGTAGAAACATGGCTATGAAAGAAGTGATGTTCTAACAGGTGATTGTAGTAAAGTGGGGAGTCAGACTATAGTAAAGTGCTGATCAATGGAGGAAATGGCAGGCTTGAAAGCTGAGAGGGAAAACCCAGTGTAGAAAGATGGAGGATGAGGGAGGGAGAGAGAGAGAGAGAGAGAGAGAGAGAGAGAGAGAGAGAGAGGTTAGGGAAAAAGATGTAGTCAAGACAAGAGGATGTTCATTCCTTCAGTCATTCAACACATTTATTCAGTATGCTAAGTGTTAAAAATGGAATGGTTAACAAAGCAGATATATTTCCTTCTTTCACTAAGCATATAGTGGTGTATGGGAGACTGGGGTTCCATGCAAATGAACACACAATCACAAATTAGATTAAGGCTATGTAGCAAATGTACAGGTGTTAAGAAATAAGGAAGTGGTGGTCAAGGAAGCTATGGAAGGATATGTAAGCTGAAATATAAAGGATAAGTAGAAGTTAACTAAGTCTGTAGAAGATGAAGGAGGTGAAAAGAGTGTCCCAGGAAGAAGCAGCAGCAGGTTCAAAGGCCCTGGGGAAGGGAATAATTTGTATTTCATGGAACTGAATAAACACAGTGCGGAATGTTGTGAATGAGAGGAAAGGGGCATCAATGAGGACATGCTCTGAGATGGAATGTATAGGTAATAGTAAAGATTGCATTTTTTTTTCTAATAGCAACAATAAGTCTCTGATGGGTTCAAGCTGAGTGTGATATAATAAGGTTTGCAATTTTAACATCTCACTCTGACAGGTGGCAATGCTGAGTATGAAATGGATGGGAAAAGAGCAAAACCCAAAACATCTATCTTCAGGTTTTTTAAATGGTCCAGTTGAGAGTTGACTTGGGTTCTGACTGGTGATAATGTTTCAGTGTTGCTTTTCATTAGTCAGGTTTTGAAACTGAAGTTCTTAGCTCTAAGAAGTCTGCAGCTGTGTTTTTTCTTCCTCTCAGAAACTTTGCTTTGTGAAAACAGTGAACTTGAGAACACATTTAATTTTTGTTTTAATTGCTATTAACAGATTGCCAAATATCAGTCTATAATAAATTTATCATAATGTAAAAATGATCTTTTAGGTTATTCTCCGGAATAACAATAACCTAAGAATTCCATTAGTTAGGTTTTGTCTTCATCAAGCATTTTTATTTAACAGGAAGAAGATTCTATTGCCTTAATTTGAATATTAGCGTAGTTCATTGCTCCTGAGATTTACAATATATCAAGGTCTAGAGTTGGGTATTCCAATATGGTAACTACTAATTACATGTGACTATTTAGATACAAACTAGTTAAAACTGAATAAAATAAAAAATCAGTTCCTCTGTTGCACTAGTCACATTTCAGGTGCTCACTAGCTACTTGTGTCTGTGGAGTGAGCAGTTCAGGCATAGGAAATTTTCAGTATCCGGAAAGTTCCATCTCACAGAATTGATCTGGAGAATCTTGAATGTTTCTTTACACATGTAATCTCATTATTATCTGATTAACTAAAATGATTAGTCTAGATTCTTGAATAATATTTTTTGCAAGTTCTTGGTATATTCATAATAGTAGTTGTATATTTTTCATGACAATGTCCTATTATCTTGTTAAAAATAGTTTACTTAAGTTATCAGATATTTGGATAATACAATAACCATTATATTTAAATTATATATATGAATGCAAGGAAAGCCCTAAAACTAACAATAATAAACATCAATTAACATCTATTGCCAGGCATTGCTCTGAGTATTTTACATGAATTAACATATTCAGTCTCCAAACCAACTCTATGTTTAACTTTAAGAGATAAGAATTCCTTTCTTTTTCAGATGAGAAAACCAAGGCACAGATATTCTCTCTTAAAGGGATTTTTCACTTGGGATCTCTGAACCTCAAATTTTTTTCAAGAAATTGCTTAGGAGTTTGGAATATGACGGCCAACAAGACTGCAGGGAGGAAGAGTGACAAAGAAGTGAGAGGAGCGTGTGTGGACATGTGTAGTGTATGTGTGTGTGAGTGAGGGAGAGATCGATATCTCAGGAGTCCCAGGGACTGGCAGATCGGGCTCGCATACATGGGGAGCCCTTGCTACAGCCGCAGGCACCCCCACGCCAGCTTGACTTTGGCACAGAAAGCATGCCATCTTGTAGAGGGGAGTAAAGGAGGCCACACCTACATCCACACTGACCTTGGACAGCACCCCTGGACTTGTGCAGGGAGCCGCTTGCCAGCCATAACCCATGTGGAACCACCACCATGCCTCTGCAGTGAGCAGTGCGATACCACGAACGTGGATCCCAGACATCTTCAGTGAGAGTGCATCAGACAGACCTCTGGAGCTGAGCCTCCTTACCAGAGCCCAAACCCAGCATCCCAGGATCCCACGCTTCAGGTCCTTGCACTGTGAGTGCAAGCCATGGGTTCTCCACTCCCCTCTCCATCCCTGCCCAGACACAGCCCTAGCCAGGCAAGCACCCCACCCCTGGCACAGACTGAGCATGCTCCACCGCCAGATTAGACAGAGCCCTCACAGGGCAAGTGCCCAGCCCCTGGAATAGACTGAGTGTGCTCCATCAAGAGACAAAGCCCCCACTGGGTGAGTGCCCTGCACCCTGACAAAGACAGAATGTGCTCCACCATCAGCACAGACCCTTTGGATGGGGGGCATCCCGCTCTGGCACAGACAGAGCTGCAATCCAGTGTGTGCTAGGCACCTGGCAGAGACAGAGCCTTGAGCCAGTGGGTGCTCTGCCACCAGCACAGACAAAGCCTTCAGCTGGTGCACACCCCACCCCCCAGCACAGACAGAGCTGTCACCTGGTGCATGCCTTACCCACAGCCCAGGTCAGAGATACTGATGTGACCTGGTGTGTCAGACCACAGGTCACAGGTCCACGCTGCAAGTGAACTGCCAGAGGGACCTAGGGCACCATCGTGCCGTAGGGACTGGAGCACCAGAGTGAACTGCATGAAAGAGAGCTCTGGACCCTCACAGAGAGTTGAACACTAGGCTAGGGGTTCTGTGTATCCACCCCCACCAACCTCAAGAAACAGGTAATTGAGGGACCAGAACTGTCAGAGAAGGGGATACAACTCAGAACAAAGACAATAAAGGTGTGAAACACTAGGCAAACCCAGCCCCTGAGGCTAGTGAGTCCAGGACCATTGGATTTCGAGGGGCCTCAACCCCTCGGACACCAAGCAGGTATCCCAGGGCCAGAAAGAGACAGCAAAAATGGGGAGACCCCCCCCCCAAAAAAAAAAAAACCAAAGGAAAAAGGAAGCACCAGAAAAGCAACTAAATGAAATGAGGCATGTAATATGTCAGAAAAATAATTCAGAATAAGGGTCATCAACCTATGTAAGAATCAGTAAGAAATAAAGAGTGATATAGCTACAATAAAAACCACCATGGAAGCTTTCATCAGTAGACTAGGAGAATTGGAGGACCGAATTAGCAAATTAGAAGACAGGGAAGCAAAACACACACAATTTGAACTGCAATTGGAGAAAAAAATCAAGACAGGAGGAGATCCTGAAGGGCTTTGGGACAACATGAAATGAAGCAACATATATATACTAGGGGTGCCAGAAAGACAAGAATAGGAACAACAGTTAGAAAACATATTTGAAGAAATAATGTCAGAAAACTTCCCTGATTTGGAGAAGAAAAAAGTTACACAAGCGCAGAGAGTCCCAAACAAGATGAACCCCAAAAGATTCACACCAAGACATGTTGTAATAACAATGACAAACGTTAATGACAAAGAGAGAATCTTAAAGGCTGCAAGGGAGAGACAGAAAGTTATCTATAAGGGATCTCCCATTAGATTATCAAATTATTTCTCAACAGAAACACATCAGGCCAGAAAGGAATGGAAGGAAGTATACAAAGTGATGCAAAGCAAGGGACTGAATCCAAGAATACTCTATTCAGCAAGGCTATCATTCAAAACTGAAGGGGAAATCAGGAGCTTCACAGACAAAAAAAAGGCTAAAGGAGTTTATCACTACCAAGCCAGCAATGTAAGAAGTGCTAAAGGGACTGTTATAAAAAGAAGGAAAAAAAAGGGAAGAAGACACACAGGTACAAAAAATAAAAATGGCTACAAACAAATACCTATCCTATATAATAAAAGGCTAACATGCAAATCGACCAAATGGCGGAACAACTGGAACAACCGAACAACCAGTTGCTATGATATGCGCTGACCACCAGGGTGTGTGTGCGGACAATGGCAGGTGTTGGCCACGGTGGGATGATGGAGCAGGTGAGTGGGGGCATCAGACCAAGGAGGGGCGCCGGTCGCTGTCATTGGGGCGAGCCTCTGGTGGTTACTGAAAATTTGTTGCTCCTGTGTGCTGCGGTCCTGCCTGGCATTCGCACCTGCTGTGGCGCCGGCCCCGCTCACACCCCCAGCCGGTGCCCAATGCTGGTCCTGATCACTTGGTGCCATTAGTGGGTGTGAGTGGTGGCTGCTGGCCCTGATCACCCCTGAGGGTTTCTTCACCTCCCGCTGCTCCTGAGGGGCGATTGGGGCAGCAGCCGCTACTCCCACATGATGATGGTGCCAGCCCCTCTCATACCTGCTGACAGCACGGATGCATCCACCGCTGGTGCCAGCCCCAATCGCTCCATGCTGTCAGCAGGTGTGAGCAGGACCAGTGCCGTCAGTGTGTGGGAGCAGCAGTGGCAGTGGCAGGAGTGGGGCTGCTTGCAGACAGGGGACCAGGGATCACAGTGGGAGGGGCAGGACAGGGGCACGGAGGATGGGCCAAGACCTGCTCCTGTGCCTGCTGCAGCCTTGTGGCCCACTGTTCCTTTCAAGGTGCATGAATTCATGCACTGGGCTCCTAGTCAATAATAACTTTAAATGTAATGGACTAAATGCTCCATTCAAAAGGCATAGAGTGGCTGAATGGATAAGAAAACATGACCCATATACATGCTGTCTACAAGAGAACCACCTCATAACAAGAGACTCACACAGACTGAAAGTGAAACAATGGAAAACTATATTTCAGGCAAATGGAAATTTAAAAAAAAGCAAGGGTAGCATCACTTATATCTGACAAATTAGACCTCAAAGTGAAGTCCATAACAAGAGATAAAGAAGGTCACTTCATAATACTAAAGGGATTGATAAAACAAGAGGATATAATTCTGATAAATATATATGTACCCAATGCAGAAGCACCCAAATACATAAAACAAACAAACAAAACAAAAACTTCTGGGAGATATCAAGGGAGACATTGACAGCAATACAGTCATAGCAGGGGACTTTCATACCCCACTGACATCACTGGATAAATCCTCTAGACAAAAAAATCAGTAAAGAAACAGCAATCCTAAATGATTCACTAGATCAGATAGACTTAATTGACATCTTCAGAACATTTCACCCCAAAGCCACAGAATATACAGTCTTCTCAAGTGCACATGGGACACTTTCAAAGATAGATCACATATTGGGTTACAGGCAAAGTCTCTCCAAATTCAAGAATATTGAAATCATATCAAGCATCTTCTCAGACCACAATGGCATAATCTATCTATATAATAGAGGAATATGCAAATTAGCCAGGATGCTGTAATGTCACGACTGAACAGCAGGGACCTGAGGCTGCATGGCTCCTGGCCAGGGTGAGGGACCTCAGGCCGCACCATCTGTCCTGTGGGGCTTGACAGGAACCTCAGGCCATGCCCCCCACCCCGGCACCAACTGGTAATGCTGGCTTCATAGAAAGAGCTTGGAAGTGTGCCTTCCTCTGGAGACCTCAGGCTGTGCCCCCCGCCCTGGTGCCAGGCTGGAGGACTTCAGGCTGCACCCCCTGCCTGGAGGGGCTTGACAGGGGACCTCAGGCCACACCCCCCACCCTGACGCTGGGCCAGAGGACCTCAGGCCATGACCACTGCCCCAGTGCAGGGCCGCGGACCTCAGGCTGCACCCCCTGTCTGAGGGGGCTTGATGGGGGACCTTAGGCCATGCTCCCTACCCAGTGGGGCTTGACAGGGGATCTCAGGCCACACCCCCAGCCCGGCAGGGCTTGACGGGGAACTCAGGGTGTGCCCCCCGCCTGGCAGGGCTTGATGGGGAACATGAGACTGCAACCGCTGCCCAGAGGGGCTTGACAGGGGTGGGGCAGCTTGGTCTGTGTCTCACCCAATGGGAGTGGGGCCAGCTGGGTCTGGGTCTCCTGTGTTTTCAAAGTGCGTGCGGGTGGTGGGCGGGCACTTGACTCTAGGTCTCATGGTGTGCCCCAGACTCTGACAGGAGGGAGATTTTCATATACATTTTACTAATTTTCTTTCATCTCTGACACTTCTATTATAGAGAAAGGGAAAATAGCAATATTAAAATATTTCCTCTAATTAATTCCCTTTTAATGTGCACGAATTTTGTGCACTGGGCCACTAGTATTAGAAATAAACTACAATAAAAAAAATTCAAACACTTGGAAGTTAAATAGCATGCTATTAAACAAAGATTGGGTTACCAAAGAGATCAAAGGAGAAACTAAAAATATCCTGGAAACTAATGACAATGAAAGCACAACAATCCAAAACCTATGGGACACAGTGAAAACAGTCCTGAGAGGGAAGTTCATAGCATTACAGACCTACCTCAAAAAACAGGAAACAATGGTAATAAACTATCTAACTCTACAACTGAAAGAAATAGAAAGAGAACAACAAGAAAGGCCCAGAGTGAACAGAAGGAAGGAGATAATAAAGATCAGAGCAGAAATAAATGACATAGAGACCAAAATAGCAATACAAAAGATCAAGAGCTCGTTCTTTGAAAGAATAAACAAGATTGATGAACCTCTAGCCAGGCTCACCAAGAAACAGAGAGAAACCAAATAAACAACATCAGAGATGAAAGAGGCAAAATAACAACAGACCCCACAGAAATACAGAGGATTGTAAAAATATACTATGAACAACTCTATTCAAACAAACTAAACAACCTAGAGGAAATGGACATATTCCTAGAAAAATATGACCTTCCAAAACTCAATCAAGAAGAATAAAAAAATCTCAACAGGCCGATAACTAAGGAGGAAATTGAAACAGTCATCAAAAACTCCCAGCAAACAAAAGCCTGGGACCAGAAGGCTTCACAGGGGAATTTTACCAAACATTTAAAGAAGAATTAAAACCTATCTTTCTCAGACTATTCCAAAAAAAAATTCCAGAGGAAGGCACACTTCCAAGCTCTTTCTATGAAGCCAGCATTACCCTAATCCAAAAACCAGGTAAAGACACTGCAAAGGAAGAGAACTACAGGCCAATATCCTTGATGAAAATAGAAGCTAAAATCCTCAACAAAATTCTAGCAAATCAGATCCAGCATTACATTAGAAAGTTCATATACCATGACCGGTGGGATTGATTCTGGGGATGCAAGGATTGTACAATATTCACAAATCAATAAATGTGATACATCAGATAAACAAATTGAGAGACAAAAAACACATAATCATATCTATTAATGCAGAAAAGGCATTTAATAAAATCCAATACACTTTCCTGATAAAAACTCTCAGCAAAGTGGGAATAGAGGGATCATACCTCAACATAATAAAAGCCTTATATGACAAACCCACAGCCAACATCATACTCAATAGACAGAAACTAAAACAATTTCCCCTAAGAACAGGAACAAGACAGGGATGCCCACTTTCACCACTCCTGTTCAACATAGTACTGGCAGTGCTAGCCATAGTGACCAGACAAGAAGAAGAAATAAAAAGCATCCAAATTGGAAAGAAGTAAAATTGTCATTATTCGCAGATGACACGATATTGTGCATAGAAAACCCTAAAGACTGCATCAAAAAACTACTATAACTAATAAATGAATTTTGCAATGTAGCAGAATATAAAATTAACACTCAGAAATTTATGGCTTTCTTATACACCAATAAGGAACACACAGAAAGAGAAACTAAAACAAAACAAAACAAAACAAAAAAATCCCATTTACCATTGCAACAAAAAATTAAGATACCTAGGAATAAATTTAACCAAGGAGATAAAGGACCTGTACTCAGAAAATTACAGGACACTGAAGAAAGAGATAGAGGAAGACATAAACAAATGGAAAAATATACCGAGTTCATGGATTGGTAGAATCAACATAATTAAAATGTCCATACTACCCAAAACAATCCCCATTAAAATGCCAATGGCATACTTCAAAGACCTAGAACAAACTCTCCAAATATTAATCTGGAATAAAAAAAGACCCCAAAATAGTTGCAGCAATCTTGAGAAAGAAGGACAAAGTTGGAGGGATCACAATACCAGATATCAAGCTATATTACAAAGCCACTGCTCTCAAAGCTGCCTGGTACTGGCACAAGAACAGACATATAGACCAATGGAACAGAACAGAGAACCCAGAAATCGACCCAAGCCATTACACTCAAATAATATTTGAGAAAGGAGGCAAGAGCATGCAATGGAGTCAAGACATTCTCTTCAATAAATGGTGTTGGGAAAATTGAACAGATACATGCAAAAAAATGAAATTAGAACACCAACTTACACCATTCATAAAAATAAACTCAAAGTGGATAAAGGACTTAAACATTAAGATGGGAAACATAAAAATCTTCGAAGAAGCCATGGGCAGCAAAATAGCAGACATTTGTTGTATCAATATCTTTACTAATATAACTCCTAAGGAGAAAATAAACAAATGGGACTATATCAAAATTAAAAGCTTTGGCACAGCAAAAGAAACCATCAATAAAACAACAAGAAAGCCCACTGCATGGGAGAACATATTTGCGAATGTTATCACCGATAAGGGTTTAATCTCCAATATTTATAGGGAACTCATACAACTTAACAAAAGGAAGATAAACAATCCAATCAAAAAATGGGCAAAAGACCTAAACCAGTGCTCGGCAAACCAAGGCTCGCAAGCCACATGCGGCTCTTTGGCCCCTTGAGTGTGGCTCTTCCACAAAATACCACGTGCGGGCATGCATGTACAGTGTGATTGAAACTTCGTGGCCCATGCACAGAAGTTGGTTTTCATCCTGGGCGAGTCTATTTTGAAGAAGTGGCATTAGAACACTCAAGGGGCCAAAGAGCCACATGTAGCTCATGAGCCGCGGTTTGCCAACCATTGACCTAAACAGACACCTTTTGAAAGTGTACATACAGAAGGCCAAGAGACATATGAAAACATGCTCAAAGTCACTAATCATCCAAGAGATGCAAATCAAAACAACAATGAAGTACCACCTCACATCTGTCAGAATGGCTATCATCAACAAATCAACAAATGACAAGTGCTGGTGAGTATGTGGAGAAAAAGGAACCCTCGTGCACTGCTGGTGGGAATGCAGACTGGTGCAGCCACTGTGGAGAACAATATGGAGTTTCCTCAAAAAACTAAAAATGGAACTTCCATTTGACCTAGTAATCCCACTTCTAAAAATATATCCCAAGAAAACAGAAACACCAATCAGAATGGATATATGCACCCCTATGTTCATAGCAGCACAATTTACAATAGCAAAGATTTGGAAACAGCCTAAGTGCCCATCAGCAGATGAGTGGATTAGAAAACTGTGGTACATCTACACAATGGAATACTACACTGCTGTAAAAAAGAAGGAATTCTTACCATTTGCGACAGCATGGATGGACCTGGAGAGCATTATGCTAAGTGAAATAAGTCAATCAGAGAAAGATAAATATCACATGATCTCACTCATTAGTGGAATATAGTGGACAACATAAACTGATGAGCAAAAACAGAACCAGATTCATTGAAGCATTGAACAGACTGTCCAACCTCAGAGGGAAGGCAGGAGGTGAGGGGTAAGAGATCAACCAAAGGACTTGAATGCATACATAGGAGCATAACCAATGGACAGACTGGGGATAAGGGAGGGCATGTGCTTGGGCTTGGGGGCGGCTAGAGAGAGGTCAATGGGATTAAGAGGAGACTTATGTAATAGTTAAACAATAAAGAATTTTTAAAAAAGAAATTACTTAACCATGAATTTTATATAGCATATACATTAAAGATTTAACATGTATTTGTGTATGCATTTGAAATTATGAAATACATCAGAAAACTGAGTAGCAACAAAACTATCTTAATAAGTTTCATGTCCTATAAAAGGGTTTGTTTAAAAATGCTCTCTATTATGGTTGCTTTATATTAGGTGTTTCTGGGATTTCAAAGAATGGTTTCATATACCAGAACTCTAGAGTTTACTTTGCATATTTCATAACAATGTGGTTAATATTAATATAAACATCATGTGGTACTCAAAGTCAATAGTTATTTTTTATAATGATATGCAATTTCAGAAAAAAAACATACATCAAAATTAATGTATACACAAGGTTGCAGGCCTAAAATCCTATCTAATAAAAGGGTAATATGCAAATTAACCATCACTCTGTCACAATATGGTGGCACCATAGCCACAAGATGGCGGCACCTAGTCCTCTCAGCCCTGCTGAAGTCCCCCAGTCCCTGGGGGGCGGCCTCTGAGAGTGGGCAGCATGAGCGGCATGGCGAATCGCTTGTTTTGTTGCCGCGGCAACAAGGCAAGTGTTCTGCTTCCGGCTACGGATGGGCCTCTGGCCAGGCCGGGGTGCGAAACGCTTGCATCGTCGCTCCGGCGACAAGGTAAGTGTTCCGTGCCTGGCCGCAGATGGGCCTCTGGGCTGTGGAGAGCCTCTGAGCAGCGGGTGTGGAGTGGCCAGGCCCACAGAGAGCTACTGGCGCATGGATTCGTGTGCAGGGCTACTAGTATATACATAATGCTTTGTATAAAAATACTATTTCTCCATCTCCCCCCAATATCAGTAATGAAAAATTTCAATGGAAAAATACAACTGTTCCAAAATAAGCAAAATATTTATTTTTCATAAATAAATGCATTTTGTTAGATAATTCAAATATTTATGTTGTATAATTTTAACTATATTGATTCTATAAGAGAGACTATATGAGGATCATCAAGGTAGTAATTTGTCAGCCTGTAGGTAATTACTTCTTTACTTTATTTTAATGTGTTTGCTTTATTTCAGGACAATTTTATATTTCTGAAATTGTTGATGAGTGTTATAACTGTCTTAAATGAGCTGCAGCTATTTTCTTGATTAAAAAATATAGTTAAAGGTTTTTGTATTGTAGCTTGTTCTTTAAGAAATAGAGATGTTTATATGCTCCATTCGGTCAATATAAACTTTTCTATACTGAGTTGTGTTGTATCCCTTTATAAATTTATCCAAAAGCAAGAGAAGCTCAGCAAGGCTGTCTATAAAATAGGGTAAGGGTAAGGGTTAGGGTAAGGGTTAGGGTTAGGGATGGCTTTAGGAATTGTTTGCACCAGAAGAAAAATTGAAGCTTTCATTGTTCTTCAAAAAAGACTACTTCAATGACAATAAAATCTGTAGGTCAGAACAGAAGAAAACAAACATTTATATACAAGACACTTAATTTTCTGAAAATACTTAAAATAATTAAGAGAACTCCCTCATTTCCAGGAAGAAGAAAGTGGTCAAAAGCAGGAAGCAAAGATGTTTCTTGAAGTTTGACAGTGTTCTGGAAAAAATTTAAAATAACTTGAGGAAACTGTCTCATCAATTTCTTTTATTTTCAGTGTTAAAGTTAGTAGCAGACACTTGATAGTACTGTAGATTTCATGATTATTGTTTAAGAAAATATTCTCCATTGCAATAAAAATTGTCATTTGAAAATTAATTTTTATGGTTATAAATGTATGACAAATACCTTATCTTGGGATGTTATTGCTAAACTAGAGGCCCGGTGCACGAAATTCATGCACAGGGTGCGAGGGGTATCCCTCAGCCCAGCCTGCACCCTCTCCAATCTGAGACCCTTCGAGGGATGTCCAACTGCCTGTAGGACCCTCTCACAATCCAGGACTGCTGACTCCCAACTGCTCGCCTGCCTGCCTTCCTGATTGCCCTAACTGCTTCTGCCTGCCAGCCGGATCACCCCCTAACCACTCCCCTGCCAGCCTTATTGATGCCTAACTGCTCCCCTGAAAGCCTGTTTGCCCCTAACTGCCCTCCCCTGCAGGCCTGGTCCCCCCCAACTGCCCTCCCCTGCAGGCTTGATTGCCCCCAACTGCCCTCTCTTGCAGGCCTGGTCCCTCCTAACGGCCCTACCCTGTTGGCAATTTTGTGTCCACATGGGGGCAGTCATCTTTGACCACATGGGGGCAGCCATCTTGTGTTGGAGTGATGGTCAATTTGCATATTATTCTTTTATTAGATAGGATTAGATAGGATAGAGGCCTGGTGCATGGGTGGGGGCCAGCTGGTTTGCCCTGAAGGGTGTCCCGGTTCAGGGTGGGGGTTCCCTTGGGGCATGGGGTGGCCTGGGCAAGGAGCCTGTGGTGGTTTGCAGGCCGGCCACACCCCCTGGTGACCCAAGCGGAGGCCCTGGGTTCTGGGATTTATTTATCTTCTATAATTGAAACTTTGTAGCCTGGAATAGAGGCCTGGGCTGGCCAGGGCAGGCGGAAAGCTTGGCTTCCTCCATCTCCAGGGGCAACTCAAGCCTCCTGCTCTCTTCAGCTCTGTGGCTGCCATCATTTTTGTTGGGATTTATTTATCTTCTATCATTGAAACTTTGTAGCATTGAGTGGAGGCCTAGGCTGGCAAGGGCAGGCGGAAAGCTTGGCTTCCTCCATTGCAGGGGAAACACAAACCTCCCTCCTGCTCTCTGTGGCCACAGCCATCTTGGTTGGGTTTATTTGCATATTCGCTCTTGATTGGCTTGTGGGCGTGGCTTGTGGTTGTAGAGGAGGTACGGTCAATTTGCATATAACTCTTTTATTGGATAGGATTGAATATTCTGTTCTGTATTTTAGTTAAATAACTGAAAATGAATATGATTAATGGAACTCCCATTTAACTCAGTAATCCCACTTCTAGGAATATATCGCAAGAAAACAGAAACACCAATCAGAAAGGATATATGCACCCCTATGTTCATAGCAGCACAATTTACCATAGCTAAGATTTGGAAACAGCCTAAGTGCCCATCAACAGATGAGTGGATTAGAAAACTGTGGTACATCTACATAATGGAATACTATGTTGCTATAAAAAAGAAGGAATTCTTAGCATTTGCAACAGCATAGATGGAACTGGAGAGCATTATGCTAAGTGAAATAAGCCAGTCAGTGAAAGAAAAATACCACATGATCTCACTCATTTATGGATAATAAAAAACATTATAAACTGATGAATAAAAATACATACAGAGACAGAGAAGCATCAAACAGACTGTTAAACTACAATGGGAAGGCTGGGGAGGGTTCGCGGGGGGAGGTAAGAGATCAACCGAAGGATGCATATAAGCATAACCAATGGATGCAAGACACTGGGAGGGGGGTGAGGGCATGTGCTGCGGGGTATGGAAGGCTGGGGGAAGGTCAATTGGGGAAAAAAAGGAGACCTATGTACTACTATTTGTAATACTTTAAACAATAATAAAAAAATTAAAAAAGAAAAGGAATATGTATATATGTGATGTATAATTACTAGAGGCCTGGTGCACGAATTTGTGAATGGGTGTGGTTGGGCTGGCTCCTGCCCGATGAGGGCCGATTGAGCTTGGCCAGCAGGAGGGAGGGAATGCGGGAGGTTGGCCAGCTAGCCCCATCCCCAATCAGGGTGGGGGAGCCAATCAGGAATGGCGCTGGCCTGTGGGAGGGGGCATGGGCAGTTGGCTGGCCCTCTCCACCCCTGATCAGGGTGTGGGGGGGCAATTGGGGGCAGGGTCAGCTGGGGTGAGGGGCCATGGGAGGTTGGCTGGCTGGCCCCACCGCTGATCTGGCTACGGCCAGGGGGGAAGGGATGCCCCCAATTGTGCTGGTTGGCCGGCTGTAGTGCACGTCATAGTGACTAGTTGTTCTGGTCATTCTGTTCATTCCGGTTGTTCTGGCCGCTTGGCTTTTATATATACAGACTAGAGGCCCAGCGCAGGAAATTCATGCATGGGTATGGTTCTTAGACCTGGCCTGCAATCAGGGCCATCTTCCCCGACTGCTGGCAGGTGGCTCTGCTCCCCATCGCCACCCACCCTTGGTTTTCCATTCACCATCAGGCGATCGGAGACTGCCGGATGGCGGGAGGAACTGAGAGGTTGGCTGTTCCTGCATGCTTGATGCCAGTCGCCCTCTGTGTGTTAGGTGACTGGCCGGATGGGGGCCTTGTCCTGGTGCCTCCCACGTCCACCACCACCCTCCCCTGGTTCACCATTCCCCATCAGATGATCGGAGCCTGCTGGCTGGGGAAAGGGACCAAGTGGTTGACCAGCAGGCCCCAAACAGATGCTTGGGGCCTGTGGGCTGGGGGCATCTCTTGCATTGATTGTGTGCCCCCTGGTGGTCAGTGAGGGTCATAATGACCGGTTGTTCTGCCGTTTGGTCGATTTGCATATTACCCTTGTATTATATAGGATATTATTATTTGTGTTGAAGAAAATAACCTCTTCACTACTTCTGTTCTTATACTCATATTTTAGTATTTTGCCATTTTAAAATAACAGTGAATAATAACTAGGAAAATTTTATTACTGTAGGATGTTTGGAAGATTATACATGATAATCCAGGTAAAGTGTTTGATTCAGTGCCTGGCACATTGTTAGAGATCAGTAAGGGTTAGCAATAATATATTAGTAGTGAAACAATTTTGTTGTCACTAATTCATTGTGCTATTTTGGTCAGTCATTTATCATTTAGGCCCTCATTTTCTTCATCTGGAATATATAAGAGAGGTCTGAAGTAGATGATCTCTATTTTTCTTAAGCTATAATAATTAAATAATACTATTTTGTGGTGTACTGAAGGGAATAACTTCCAGGGTCTTGGCACTTGGTTTACATGGTATAGCACTTGTTATATAAATATATTGGCTATTCTTCATATAGGTACAATTTAAAAATATCTTTTTCTTTCTTAGAAATATAATTGGCTGCCATTAATTCATCTTTATAAAGAGCATTGAAGATGAAAAGTGGAATATAAATTGTGATTCATCAAGCATGAAGAGCACAAGTTTAATACTGTGGTAATATATATTTACTAGGTGTACCAGTTAATAATGCGGATTTTTTTCAATAGATGGAGTTACACATATGTTGATATATATGCGATTTGATATGTATGCTATTTTGTTGTATTGATAACAGCTTTAAAACTTCATATGTCAAATTTGCTGAAGGTGTTAACATCATAGATATTTTTACACTTAAAAATGTCAAATTTCATGCCAAAAAAAAAAGAGCATTTGCGGGAAGTTATAATTCATTACTTTATTTTGAAGAAAAGTGCTGCTGAATACTTCAGAAAGCTTATGGTGAACATGCTTCATCTCAAGATACTTGTGAACGCTGGTTTAAATGCTTTAAAAGTGATGATTTTAATGTGAAAGACAAAGAACATCCAGGTCAACCAAAAAAGTTTGAAGACCAACAATTACAAGCATTATTGGATGAAAATGCATGTCAAACTCAAAAGCAACTTGCAGAAAGATTAAATGTTGCTCATCAAACAATTTCCAATTGTTTACCAGATTTTAAAGGAAGGAAAATGGGTGCCACATCAACTGAACGAAAGACAAATAAAAAACTAAAAAGTCATCAGTAAAATGTTGCTTCAGCTGCACAAAAGAAAGTCTTTTTTTGAATTGAATTGTGACTGGCGATGAAAAGTGGATTTATTTTGAGAATCCCAAATGCACAAAATCATGGGTTGATCCAGGTCAACCATCAACATTGACTGCAAGGCCAAAACACTTCGGAAAGAAGACAATGCTTTGTGTTTGGTGGGATCAGGAAGGTGTGGTGTATTATGAGCTTCTAAAACCAGGTGAAACCATTAATACTGATCGCTACCCACAACAAATAATCAATTTGAACCACGCTTTGATCATGAAACGACCAGAATGTGCCAGAAGACACGGCAAAGTCATTTTGCTTCATGATGACGCACCATCACACACTTCAAAACCAGTTAAAGACACGTTAAAAGATCTTGCCTGGGAACTATTAACCCACCCGCTGTATTCACCAGACCTTGCTCCTTCAGATTACCACTTGTTCAGATCGATGGCACACGCACTGTCTGAGCAGCACTTCAAAACGTACGAAGAAGTGGAAAATTGGGTCTCTGAATGGTTTGCCTCAAAACAAGAAAAGTTCTATTGGGATGGTATCCACAAATTACCTGAAAGATGGGGAAATGTGTAGTTAGCGATAGACATTACTCTGAATCTAAAGCACTTTTGAGGTTTCTCTTGAAATTATCATGTTTTCTTTGATTACAAAATCCGCATTATTAACTGGTATACCTGGTAAACTTTGAAAATAAGATTAAATTGTAATGGAATACTCTGCAGCTGCAAAAAGGAAAGTTCTCTCACCCTTTGAAACAACTGGAGGGATCTGGAGAGTATTATGCTAAGTGAAATAAGCCAGTCAGAGAAATACTATTACATGTATCACATAATCTCACTTATATGTGGAATCTAATGAACAAAATAAACTGAAGAACAAAACAGATCTAGAGACATTGAAACATGCAACAGACTAATGTATTTCAAAAGGGGGGGGGTATGGGAAGAGACTAAACAAAGAACTTATATGAACTTATGCGTAGCTCATGGTCAAATAATAGTGCGGATAAGGTCTGGGGAGGGGGTGGGGAGTGGGATGGAGGGAGTCAATGAGTGGGAAAAAAGGAGACATTTACAATACTTTGAACAATAAAGTAAAAAAAATAAATAGCAACATAAAAGTTATTTTTAAATAAACTGTTGGCTACTTATGTGCATATTAGTAATTATGACTAAAACCTTTTGGCTAGCTAAGAATGTCAAGGCTCTGTATAGTTTCATTTCAAGAGATAATTTGATTGATAGTATCTCTATCTCTATGGAACAATGAACCACACAAAGATGTAATGCAGTCATGCTATGTGATGTAAAAGAGTTAAGATATTGAAGCACACACTAAATGTTGACTCTGCAATTCATTAAGCATATATTATAAATGTGCTTTCACTTTAGCATTTTATAAAAGTATGCTTCAAATAAGAAACACTACTTATATAATTTGTAAATCCTAAAATGCTTCCTTGGGAGGATAGAGAAGCAAGGGAAAAGAATATCTATAACCCAAAGCTATGCATATTTAATATAGTCTCAAATAGAGAGGGATGAAAAACATAATTTAAATATTTGGTAATGTTTGCTCACCTTTGTCCTAAGGGGAATGACTGATATTCATTTTGGTGTTCCATTATTTAAATATGTGTATATATAATATGTAATCTAGAATTAATTTTAATTAAGTTATATCTAAATTATATCATATTTTTTTCAAAAGCAACAGATATTTAGTTGCATGTTATATCTTCAATCCTCCACTTTTGTACATAAAGGAAAAGTAATTTAGTTTTATATTATAGGTGATATCAATTTTCTGATATAAATGTATTAATTCTAATCATTTTTCATGGTTTTATGTAGAAATATGTTCATCATCTTATCCAAGTGTTTTTTAATCTTAAATATTTAAAAATATTGGCAAAATAACTAGCATAATTTTATTTTATCATTTTTTTAATACTCAATCTAGGACATGCTTTTATTGATTTTAGTGAGAGGAAGGGAAAGGGAGAGAGGGAGAGAGAGACAGAGAGAAACATTGATTGGTTGCCTCCCACATGGCCCCCAACCAAGATTAAACCTGAAACTTGAATATGCACCCCAACAGTGATCAAACCCACAATTTAGATATGTTTCTTGACCGGGAATTGAACCAGAGACCTTTTGGTGTATGGGATGATGCTCCAACCGAGTTCTACCAGCCAGGGTAGAACTATCATCATCTACCTATATAAAAGGCTAATATGCTAAGTGTCCTTCCCTCTGTCTGGGTAATGACGTCACGTAGCAGTGCCAGCTTCCTCTCCCTAGTGACAACTAGCCTCCTTGCAGTTTCTTCAGCCTAGGAACACGACTTGCTTTACAGCCAGGGGTAAACACTTTACACTGTAACCAAATGTCCGTGAAGTGTTTTCCCATGCCTCATCTCATTTGATCCTCACAGAAGTCCTGGAGTAGGTAGATAGGAGACTCGGTGGAATCCTAATTTCTTTTCATTAGCAGGAAAATGGAGATTTAGAAAGCTTAGAAACTTGACCTGACTGAAATGAAGTAAGAAATGGTGGACCTTAAAAATGACTTCAGTTTTTCTTACTGCACAATATATAGTCAAACACTGCTGTAGCCCTAGCCGGTTTGGCTCAGTGGATAGAGCGTCGGCCTGCGGGCTGAAGGGTCCCAGGTTTGATTCTGGCCAAGGGCACATGCTTGGGTTGTGGGCTCGATCCCCAGTAGGGGGCATGCAAGAGGCTGCCGATTAATGATTCTCTCTCATCATTAATGTTTCTATCTCTCTCTCCCTCTCCCTTCCTCTCTGAAATCAATAAAGAAATATATTGAAAAAACAACACTGCTGCAGTTACATATTTTACCCTTTATTCTCCCTGCATGATCTACAATAATAATCTGCTTTGTGTTGATATTTACTGCTGTGTTGCTGACAATTACCTGAAAGAGAAGTTGGGGTGCTTCACTGGGCTGAAAAAAGTTTAGCTAAATCAGAAAGCAGGTCTCATTAAGCAAGTTTATTCTATATCTATAAAAGGCTAAGTTGACTCGTGCATGAGCCACACATAAAGCTCTTGCTGGCGCTAATCGCACGCGTGTGTTTCCATCTGTCATTGTTGATCATGAATTTGGTTGACACTTCAATTATAGAGAAAGGGCGAATAGCGATATTAAAATATTTCTTCTAATTAATTTCCTCTCAATGTGCACAAACTTGTGCACTGGGCCACTAGTTTTAGAATAAAAACACACAAAATGAATATAGAATTTGTGTAAATATAGCACCATTCTGTATGGCCAACCTTAATTTCTCATAGCATATATTTTCCCTCTACAGTAATCCAGTGTTTTTATATTTAACAAAGTAAAGCTGAGAGATTTTGAGTCTCATAAACTTCTTAGCAGAATCTCTTGGCATCACAATTTGTCTATTAACTTTTAATCCTAATTGGTTCATTTAAAGATGACAAAACAAAAATGTTATAACTTGCTGAAATCTTGCCTTCAATTATTATTATTCTTTCTTAAACATTAGAATATAGTATTCAAGAATATTTCCCCAAGGCTATATTCAGTTTCAAATTATGGTGATGATTTTGATGAAAAAAATTTATACTATAACATGGTCAGTCAATGGGCCATTCTGTGAATAACATTTGTTTTCTCAATGCCCTAGCAGTTCTGGAAGAAAAGTCAATAAAAAAAAGAATAGGTAAACTAGAGGCAAAGTATTAATGTACCAATTCAAAATATAGTTCTTTAAGTTTTTCCCCATATAATTTGAGTTGAGATTAAAAAAAAAAATAGTTCCTGTAACTTAGTGAATTTCTGAATATTTTGTAAAGATCCATTTCCATAAAACATTTATAATCTAAGTACTGTAATATTCTTTAGAGCTGAGATGTGTGAAGAAAGCGTTTGGTGAGAGGATTCCATAATAACTAGCTAAAAAGTGAAAATTCTGTGAACCAACTATTTGTATCAGATGTAGCCTTAGTCATGTCTCAAATCTCATTGAGACCTTTTATAAAACAACAGATACCTCTTTCTTTGGTTTTGAATATTAGACAGTAATTGTTTCAGACCCCTAGCTGTAGGCTCCACCCAGTTTCTCTTTTCACCTTATAGCTAAACCCTTGGAAAGCCAGTGTGATGGAAGGGGGAGGGGATAGTTCCACAAGAAGAGAAAGAAAATAAAGGCAATTAAAGAGAAGAGCACAATGGCCTGACATATTAGAGAACTCTAAACATTTTTCTATTTATCTAATTATCTATCTATTATCTATCTATCATTTAACTATCTAATCCATCTACCTTTCAATCATACTTCAAGAGCTCATCTTTTAATCCTGCTTCAATTAGAATGATTCTGCTTTTGTTAATAGATAGTGTTCCAGGGCTTGTTGTAGTTATAACAAAGCCCAGTCACATTGAATATTGTAATTTCTTCTATTTGATCCTGACTTGGCTCACTAACCATCTCTCTCCTAATGCCTCATTTTCTGAAAAGATTTAAAAAAAGACATTTATGTTTACACATGGAATTGTAATAATTTTTAAGTACTTAAATGATCTATACCTTTTCATTTCAGTCATTATTTTAAATCTAAAATTATTTTGTTAGAATCTGTTTAAATATTGAAACAGTGGACAACAATGTGTCCTTAATGTTGATTAAGGACAAATTTTCTCAGATTCTTAATATTCATTTAAATTGCATAGTAGATGTTTTCCCAGGGAGAATACAAGGTTCAATATTCAAAATATTGAAGAAAGGCATTTTTATCAAAATATTGGATATATTGGAATAAAAACGGGTAGTAGGATTAGAAAAGAATTAAATCATAACGATGTTCCATAAATTCCTTAGCTTATCACCAGGGTTAAAAACTAGTGGTTTACCTCATGCACTGCTGTGGGAATTCAGACTGGTGCAGCCACTGTGGAAAACAGTATGGAGTTTCCTCAAAAAAATTAAAAATGGAACTCCCATTTGACCCAGTAATCTCACTTCTAAGAATATATCCCAAGAAATCAGAAATACCCATCAAAAAGGACATATGCACCTCTATGTTCATAGCAGCACAATTTAAAATAGCAAAGATTTGGAAACAACCTAAGTGCCCATCAGCAGATGTGTGGATTAAAAAACTGGCATGTCTACACAATGGAATACTGCACTGCTATAAAAAAAGAAAGAACTCTTACCATTTGCAACAGCTGGATGGACCTGGAGAGCATTATATTAAGTGAAATAAGCCAGTTGGAGAAAGATAAATATCACATGATCTCACTCATTTGTGAAATTTAATGAAAACATAAACTGATGAACAAAAATAGAGCCAGAGACATGGAAGCATCAAACAGTCTGTCAATCTTCAGAAGAAGGTAGGGGAGGGGAGGGGTGGGGGTAGAGAGGGTAAGAGATCAACCAAAGGACTTGTATGCATGCATATAAGCACAACCAATGGACACAGACACTAGGGGGGTGAGGGCATGTGCTGGGGGTGGGGATGGCCAATGGGGAAAAAAGGAGACATATGTAATACTATATATAATACTTTAAACAATGAAGAATTTTAAAAAAAACACACTTGTGGTTTAATTAGCTAAGCTTTAGATATATTTAATGTAATCATTTTTGGCTCAGTGGATAGAGCGTCGGCCTGCGGACTGAAGGGTCCCAGGTCCGATTCCGGTCAAGGGCGTGTACCTTGGTTGCGGGCACATCCCTAGTGGGGAGTGTGCAGGAGGCAGCTGATTGATGTTTCTCTCTCATCGATGTTTCTAACTCTCTCTCCCTCTTCTTCTCTGTAGAAAATCAATAAAATATATTTAAAAAAAAAGAAATTTTGACTTTAAATCAGGAATAACACCTTTCTGAAAGTTTTCCTAAACCTAAATTTCTTAAATCAATTGGAGTTATCCTCTACTCTTTTTGTTCCTTTCAAAATAAATAGCATTATATATGATGCTGGATATATTGATTAAAAAGCAAATAATGCCAGTTTTTTTCTGTAAAATGCATTTTTTCTCCCTTTGCTTGCACTAAATAGACAAGAAAGCGAGCACATTTTTTTAAAGATAAGAATGTAAAGTATTCTTTAGAAAAATCCATTATAATTGTTGCTAAGTTGTTGCTCAATTTCTCACTGCTGGTGTCTACTATTCAGAGACACACAAATTTTACCATATCTTTAACATAGCCCATGCCACTTTTAAAGAGTGATTCAGAACAAACTCAGAACTTCTGGTGTGACATAGAACAAGACTGGCACCAAAATGATAAATACTTTCCTATGTTAATAGAGGATGTATTACCACTTGTTGAAGTTGGTCCTCAGCTAGACACATAGAATACACTTAATCATATGACTTATTTTGTACAATTTAATGAAAAACCTGGTTCAAACAAGGCTGTTTGAAATAAATATTTTTTCTGAAAAATAAATTCTTTATAAAAGTCATATTTATTTTTTAAAGTTTTGAAGTATTTTATTTTTATATCTTTCAATGAATTCTGTTTCAAACATATATATCGCATAAATACAAACTATTTGAAATGACTTTGTTTTGTAAATAATAAATGCATCTTTTCAAAATATCTATTTTAAATACTCCTAAATAGGTGCTATGTATTTGAAACCAATATTTTTAAATTATAAAATTAACATTATACAATTCTTTATATCTTTAGAGCTGCTCTTTTTAAACTTTCTTTGCCAGTGTTCCAAAGAATAAATAACTTCTTCACCAAATTATTATAGAGTTTTTGAGTTGCAATCTAGAATATCCAGTCTTTGCAGGCTCTGGCAGGAAGGCATGGAGATAGGAGCTTGCAGATCCTAGAAATTTTCTTTTTCCCGTAGGTAGATGTATGAATTCATGAAATTCAGAGCCTTCTCAGACACAAAGCTCTTAGGAGAACCCTGGACTTTCAGTATTAATTGTGAGCATTCTACAACACTGTACTGTATAAAGCAGTCATGGCAAATGTATAACAAAACAAACAGCAACATCAAAATACACCATAATAGGCTGTGACTCTCATATATTGCTTATTTTTTTAAGTGAGCATGAAATGCTTTGGTTTTATCTCAGATGCAATCTAATCAGAATTTTTAAGGTCCATGTATTAAAAAGGAAAATCCTTGTATGGTCATTTTGATGCATTGGTTAAATTTGTTTTATTACAGTTATCATCCCACTTTAAGTTTTTTTCAAATATTTAATATATTTCCAAATATGAAAATATTGAAGATGCTGTGTATGTGTATGCCTAGGTATTGAGATGAGAAATAAAATATTTAGAGGCTGTAAATACTTGATTTATTTTATTATTGTGAAATTGATGTCTAAGATAAAATTTCATCCAAAAATCAAAATTTTAAATACTTACATGATTTATAGAGCTTGTGATTTCTTGGCAGTTAAATTTATAATGGTTATTTTGAATTCAGTAACACACTCTGTCACTTGTATGGAATGCTCAGATTGAGATGGAATGTTGAGATGGGATGGTGTTGAAATAAAGAAAACTACCTCAAAAGAATAGTAAGAAAGATTTAGAATGTTATGAATTGTTTTCTGGCTTTGAAATGTGCCACCTTTAATACATGTGTTTTCTTATATTGTCTTTATAGGGTATTATACTTGGACTAAGTGGTTACTGCCAAATCCATCTCCCTTTTTTTCTGAAATGATTTAACTGTAATAAGAAACTTGTTTTTCTTTTCTCTCTTTTACACTTTTTTTCTGCACAATTTTGCTTTATTCTTTAACCCCTCCTACCCAAATCCAAATAAAGTATCATGACTTAGACTTCAAAGCAATTTTTAAAAAGTCCAGTTACTTGAAAGAAAGGGTAACTCACTTCTATCCTGTATATGACTTTTTCTTCTAAAATCAGCTACTTTAGCAATTTGAATGTATTTCTAAAATGTGGATGGAAAATTGATTTAAAATACTTTAAAATGAATGACTCATTAAAAGTGTATTTTATTCTAGTTTATCTAGATGGCTTAAGAGCCCTAAAAAACAAAACAAAAAAAAAAAACTTGGGTTCTAAGATCAAAGTTTGTTATAAAAATAAAACACTAAAGTGTTTGGACTTATTTCAGAAATATAACAAGGTTTCTAAGTTTGTTATCAGAATATCATTTAAAGAACTAATAATTATAGAGTATAGGGTATAGGTGTGTAAGGTAAAATATGAGCTAATATGGGTAAACTCCTGGAAAACACAATCTGTTAATGTTTTCATTGCCCAACTGTCTAGCCCAGTGTTAGGCAGTAGAAAGCATAGCCTTTCAGAGACTGAGGATGGTAGAGCAAGGTCTTAATCATTGCAAAACCTCCTCACGTCTTAAGACTTGCTTTTCTTATCCTAAAGAAGCCACAGAGACACTAAACTTTGAAGTTGATTTGACATTAATTTTTAAAAATAATTTTAATTTTTAGTCAATAGATTGTCATTGAATCAAGAGATTGTCATTAGCCATGAATAAATGAAACATAACACTTGCTTTGACAATGAAACAAGAGGAGGGTTAAGTATGATTTGGATATTGTCATCTTAATTTCTCTCCCTCAGTGTATAGTTTTCTTTCAACATTTAACAGGAGAAGGAGCACGAGTTGAAGACAAAGCTTTCTGCAAGTCTTTTTACACTTATGCCCTGATGGACAAGGACAGATCTTCACCAATGACCTTCAAAAGCAAAACAAAGATTATTTTGGGAAATAATCCTTTATAATTTAGTATTTTCTAATATCAAATCCACAAACATATTAATGACCACATTATTCAAATCTCTTAAAATTATATTTTGTCTCTATAATGACTAGTGCTTGCTTTTTCTTTAGTGTTAGCCAAATGCCTTGTACACAGTAAACATGTAATAGGTTTGTTGTGGCAAGAAGAGTACACATCACTTTGTTCAAGACAATTAGGTGTGTAACAATTACTTCACTGTAAAGCCGGAAAGAAATTTCATATATGCTATCACTGGAGGTACTTTAACACAATATACATTTAAAAAAATCTGTTAATCATTTAAAAATCTCCAAAATAAACTAAAATCCAGCTGGTTTGTAGGTGACCTTATATAACTATGTGAAAGCTGTCTCTTTAGGTATGTAAATGTGTGTGTCTGTATACACACACTTTGTCCATACACATAAACATATGTATACATTGTGTGTGGACATAGGAAGTAAATGCATGCGTGAAGTACATACACGTGGATGAAGTTAATCATATTTTCTGTTTCACATACTGGTTGCATGGATGCTTTATTTTTCTTATTTTTGATGATCTCCAAATTGGCAGTGTTTCCAAGCACTTGAGATCTAAGTTTTTTGGCCCCAAAGCCTCTTTGTCAAGTAGCTAATGATCTGTAAACACTTAAATGGGGAACTCCCTATATACAGGAAGCCATCTGTGAATTCTTTTGTGATGTGAATAATTACATCCTAATATATCTGTTTTCCAAGTTATCTGGTTTTGATAACATTGGTTGATCTCTCAGGTACTCCTGGTGTTTGAAAATCTTGAAGAAAATTCTGCAAGATTTAAAAACACTTTTGATAAAGTAAGAAACATGCAATTAATAAAAACACAATCTTCACTTAGGACCATAAAGATCAAGGCCAAGGAGGAAATCCAAAGCTAAGAACTGGTTACCATGCAATAATGTATAGCAATTCTTATAATTCATAAGGATTTGTTATGGAGATATAGATAAATGGGTAATACTCCATTTCTAAGTAAAATAAAATCGGTATTATTTGAGGAATTTATTTCTCTTCTTTCCTTCCTTGTCTCTCTGTACTTATATACATATGCTTACTCTTAGAAATATTGTGTGATTAAACCATAAATATATGTATTCGGTATAATTTACTTGTCCATCAAGTTTTATGGGGTAAAAATCACCAGTCTGGCTTACAAAAGCCTTTATAAATATCAATGGTTAGAATAATTGCAGCTTAGAAATACCTGAGATAATTTCTATGAAAACCATGAACATTAAGCCAATGAGATAATTTTAGATACTATTAAATATTTGTATTTACTTCCTCTATAATAAAAATAGCAACCTAAACTCTTCAGGTAATTATATATTTTTTCAAAAGTACTGTATTTTAATATCATTTGAATTATGTGTATATATGTATGAATTAAAATGACAAAGAATGATATCTATAAAGAAAAGGAACCAACCCTTACTTCTTTATACATATGTAAACAATTTTATTCAAGGACTGTATGAACTTGAAACCCAAAGTACACTGTAGTAAAATTTGGAAGGAAAATGCAGAATTTTTGGAAAATGCTATATTATTAAACATTGAGTAAAAATATTACATAAATTCATTACGGTTTCCAATTAAATTTAATAAATTTATTTATCTGTATTTGACTAAAGTTTTATTTTTTGGTGGGGGGAATGTTGTAGAATGTAGTTCCTTATTCTATGAAAGTGATATTAAATCTTATTAACTAAAATTAAAGTCTTGTTTTGAGAGAATAAAATATGCCTATTTAGCTAAATATTTTGATACACATTAGATCCATGTTCCATGAGAGCCATATAGAGCTCCACATATAAATTATTGTAAGAGCTTCCATTAAAAGCTTGAACATATATTTTAAAGTAAGATAATTTTTTTTATTTTCTCAGGACATTTGTTTTTATATGTGTGGTTCTTGGGGTTTTTCTGGAAAAAACTAAAAAAAATCCACATTTTATTTTTTAAAGTCTTAATATATTTTAAAATGCAAAATTAGTTGAAGCATGTTTGAGCTAGCATCTCTGAATTTAGTTTATAACTGAAAAGAAATACTTTTACAAAACATTCAACTGACTTTCTTTAAATACTATAAAAATACTTTAAGTTGGAAATTTATGATATATTTAATGCTGTATTATTATTTTAATGATGTGTGCTTTTCCCCCATCATTTTTGCAAAATCGTAAATTTCACAAGCAAGACTTTGCATTTCAGATATGATCTTAGAAATTTGCTTTCCTATTCATGTAATATGAAGGGTGTTACAAGGCCCTGAAAATGGGATTTGGTTGGAGATAATCCACTGTAATCCCAATACAGAAATCAAGGGGAAAAATGGTGACAGCAATAAATTATTCTTTAATTCATTCCTGTTACCTTAATTCCACCATTTTTTTCAAATCCCCTGATTAAGGTCAATGTTCCTTGCTCCATTCAAAAAAGATCTTTTAACTAAAAGTACAGGGAAATATCAAGTAAATAAATGAGTTCGACAATTTTGATTTGGTTCTAGAATTGTAACAGTCATTAACAATTTTTATGTAGTAGGATTATAAATATGGCATGAACCAACAGCTATCAATTTCTTATTATGCACTGTACAAGTGGACCAAAGGGTTTAGGTTATGGATCAATATTCCAACCTTAAAATTCTCAGTAATAAAGTGCGTAATGTTTTTCTTTCCTCATTTTAGCGCATAATACATTTAATGTTTTCAAAGTGAATTTTTAATTTAGGGATATAACATAGATTGCTTTGTAGTCACATTTTGCATGCCCTACTGTAGAGAATGGAATGGTTACCTAGTATTAGTGTAGCCAGTTTTGATTGAAAAATCTATCAAAGTTTAAAAATGTTAATGTATTGCACATGGTGTGTGTATTAAAGTCTTCCTTAGAAGTCAAAATGTTTCAGAAACAATAAGGACAGTATTTCTAGGGAACTCAGTGCTACACTAGAATGCAGTGGCTTTAATGATAATGTCAGTCCATGCATTTTAAGGATTAAAACTGAATCTGTTTGTGTTTAGCATACTGGAAATTAAAAAGACTTCCCATTTTACAGTTACTGCAGATCACACCAGTAAATTAATGTTTCTTTCTGATCCCCTATAAATACCTTCTATATTTTGTGAACATAGAAATACTTTTGAGGGCACAGGCTTATTGTCTGATGACTTTATTTTCTCGGAAGTTTGATCATGATGCGCAGGTATGTACAGTGAGCACCAGCGCAGGTCATCAAACATGAGACCCTCCATTTAGCATACTTTTACTTTATAGAAAGACTTTTAAGAAGTTTGTAGTTCCTGGATTCAATTAAATTTTATTTCATCATACTTATGCATTTATTTTCTCTCATGAAAATTAATGTTTTTAAATTTATATAATTTCTCAAATTAAAAAAACAAAACAATTTTATGAAGAGTATTATTTCTTTGTCTTATGGGCTCATTATTGAAGACTGACGTGTGTGTTAGCAGTACTTCGACATGTTTGAAAACACAGTTATTTAATAATATGAATTCTTATTGCTAACAATGCAATGTGATAATCATTGTGTCTAATCCAATATACAAAATGAAAGCTTTGCTTATTTCTTTGATTAAATTGCAAAAGTACAAGTGCATTCAGGTTTGTGTTGTATTGAATAGAACTTATTTTATCAGTCACCCTCATAACCTTTAAAGAGCCTTAAATAGTACATATGAAAAACACATTCATATCAAGTTCCCTTGGGGATTTTTTCTTTGGTTTACGAAAATTTTATTAAAAATTGGCATTGCAAATAACATTTTTCATAACTATATGTAGACCTGTTAAAATTTTTATTAAAACTGGAGTTTGGCCTGTTCCTTTTCATCATTCTATCAGATATTAAACTCCTGCAGCAGCTGTAGGAAATAGAGAAAGGGATTTTCGAAGGGATTTGAGTCTCCCTGTCTCTGTGCCTTTAGTGATCATATTATCATAACTATCACACATAACAAAGCTCTAAATCTGTAATTCAGATAAAATAGTCAGGACTCTGAAATACAAAAATCCAAACATATGCCGTCACTTTTTTTTTTTTTCAATGCTGGCTCCTTTAACATGGATTTTGTAAACTTGGAGAGGCATTCAAGAGATTTTGTATATGAACACAAACTAAACAACATTGTTAGCAGTATGCTTGACAGATATTTAATTAGAGGTATTTTTCATACATCCAAACAGTTTCATTCAAGGACCATGCCTGCATGTTCTAGTAAATTATGTTCAAACCCCTGAAGGTTAATAAGAATGAAACTAGAAGCTTGTTTTGAAGCAAAGTTTGTACTGGGAATCTAAGTCTAACTCTTCTGAGTTCTTTCTCAACAGCATCACTCCTTAAATGCAGTGTTAAAAATGGTGTGTGACCACATAATTATTTAATGAATTAAGTAAGTTAAAAATGAGAGTAATAAAATTGTTAATGGGCTGAAATATAAATGAAAATTAAACAAAAAAAGAATTATAGGACTTTTTCCTTTACACTTAGAGAGCAAATCTATAACAATGGCAATAAGAAAAAGATTTGTGCCATAAAAAGTTAGTAAAACTCTCATCAGAATTTTCAACCAGTTCGTAAATGAGCAGCTGTATGTATGTATATATTTATTGTAACAGTGCCTTCTGCTGGTCACACCTTATTTATGATGTGAGTAAATACACCGAAGAGTAGTGAAAACTTGTTTTTATCCTGAATAAAAACTTGTTTTTATTCTTGGGTGTATTTATTACCATGGTAAAAGTATTTCTGTGAATCACAACGTACATACATAAAAATATAGTGTGTTAAAGATGAACACATTTTATTTTGTTATAATGTAGCAGTAATTTAGGGATTTTCGAAGGGATTTGAGTCTTCCTGTCTCAATTGGACCTTTTCAAAAATTTATCTTAGGGAAAAACAGTATTTCTTCAATAACTCAACTTGAAATGTGGAATATTTCCACCTGTTTATTTTTATTGTCTTTCTGATTTTTGAAATTGGTCTTGTATTTACTGGCAGTTTCTTTTTAGCATTTTATTTATTTTTTAAATTTTTTATTTTTTTATTGTTTAAAGTATTACACATAGTAGTACATATATCTCCTTTTTTTCCCCATTGACCTTCCCCCAGCCTCCCCTACCCCCTGTCGCATGCCCTCATCTCACCCCCCCCCAGTGTCTTGTGTCCATTGGGTGTGCTTATATGCATGCATACAAGTCCTTCAGTTGATCTCTTCCCCCCTCCCCAACACTCCCCAGCCTTCCCGCTGTAATTTGACAGTCTGTTCGATGCTTTCTTTTTAGCATTTTAGTCACACGGTGTCTAATTAAAACTAGAAGAATCCTTATATGTTATCAATATCTATAAATTTTTTGAATCATGAAACTTATTTGAAAATTGAGAAACACTTCATAATTTGAAATAAAATTGAACTGACAGAATTTTTAACAATATTTAGTGAAAATTATATAAGGTTCTTTTAGGTGTGAAGAAATAACCAAGAATTTTGGTTTTAAATTTGCTTTAAAAATGAATCAATAATCAAAAAGAGAAGCATGTATATAATTACAAAGAAGAGTTGTATTTTTCAGAGAACTATTATAGCTAGTGTGATATTAGAATTTAATTCATTTTAGCATGCAATAAAGATGTCAATATAATCTATTTGTAAACCCACATTATTTCAGTTTTAATTTTAAATAATATTTAACAAAGAATGTGCATAGAAAACTATAAATAATTGTTTTTCTACCAATACATTTCTTTAATTAATATTACATAGGAGTAATTTACACAGAATGGCTATCAGGAATAAATAATCTGTTAAAGAATTCTGAACATGGACATTTGACTATAATAAAATTAATATCTATACTGTGGAAAAAATATTTTACTTTGATTTCTTAAGTCATTAAAACCTGTTTTTATTGCCTGAAGCAACATTTTCAGAAGCTCTATTACACACAAATTAACATCCTGAGTATGTGATAAAATTCACTCTATTTCATTATCTAGAGATAATGTAAATATTGCACATGAATGCTCACTAGTGCTAACTTGACTAAAATTGGAGAAACTTCCCGAGGTATAAATGCCAACAGGGCCAAATTGTTAGGATGTTCCATTTAGAATTTGGAATAACCCACATGACCATAACATTCAATGGAGAAAACACTGTCTTTTTAGTTCTCCCAAACTATTTATTTCTAATAGTGAATTGCTGTCATTATCATTATATGTTAACATGGGTGGAGGAAAGATAAGGATTAGAAACACAAGGCATAATATTTTTAGAATAGTGTTCCAGTGATATTTCCATCAATGTTGAAAAAGAATTTAAAGGGGAAGAGGGAGAAAAAGCGTTGTCAAAGATGAAAGGCTCTGTTTCAGGTTTATAGACCAACATCATCATCCCTTCATGTGCTACGAAATTGCTTATTTGTTTTATAATGCTGGCGTCCATTTTACAACGTCGCATCCATAACAAGGGTAGAAGTCTTCTTTGCAAAATTTTGTTCTTTTGAATGAAGTACATATCTCTTCACAAACAAGTATCTAGTTGCTGTTTATCCATGGGTGACTATTTCCATATTATATGTGCACATTTACACTTGCATTGCTGCACCCATGAATAATAAACTGTGGAAATGTGTGCACAAGGACGTAGAAAGAGACAATACATGACAGTGGGCAGTTAATGCACTTTCATTTCCATGAGTTAGGGATAATTGCATAATTCATGAATGGCAGAGAAAAGTCACAAGTGTGAATTGCATATGGGCAACTTAATATATGTTTAATGGTGTCCCTACCATGCTAAAGAATGTGTTTAAACTTACATCAATTGTAGTTTGGAATTAAACCATTTTAAGTGGCACATCAATAGGAATAAAAAAAAATCTGTTCAGTATAATGTAATTCTTTCCTAATAAGGACAATATTTATAATTACTATATTCTGCTTTTGCTTAATTTGCCAACGCAGAGTTTTTATGTATTTGTGTTATGATTCATTTATATTTTATTTTAGGCAAGACATTAATATAAACAAAATTGTGTTCCCTCTCTTTTTTAAAAATTACCTAGTGCCTTCACTGAAGCTGTTAAATTCACCAAAGACATTCAGATCATATTTATACCATGTTTAACATAGACATTGTAATGATAATGTGTATTCCACAGAGAATAGTGATCATTAGCTAGAAATGCAGGCATCTCAGTAGTTTCTTGAGAATGTATAATAGATATAATCTCCTACGCTTTTGTTTTTCTTGGTTGGTAGATTTAAACCATAGTACTCAGTAATTAAGTATTCGTTAAGAAGTACTTTATAGTATTAGTTAAATAGTAGAGACAAATGAAGTAAAGATGTGTCCATGGGAGGAACAGTGGATCAGCAATTTGAAAAGATTTTGGAAACCAAGTACTGTCTTGTCCAATAATAACACAATGTTGTTATGGGGAGGAGGTACTTGTATATTTGCACACTTCTGTATATTGTATATGAATATTAAATCCACATGTCAGTTGACAGACCTACTAGTAAAAATTTCCTGGAGAGTGATAATTTCCATCACCAGCCTGAGGAGTCAAACTTAACCTTCTGCTTTATAATTAAACTCCAATATGCAAGGAGATTTCAAGGCACTGCTCTATTCCCCCCTTTCCTGGGCCATTTCATAAACACAAATTCGTTTAGCTGTTCACGTCAGTGCCCCGTGCTCCTCCTGCGCCCCGTGTGCCACTGTACACCTGGAAGGAAGCAAAAACATTGAACCAGTTAGCGCAAAGGCAAAAGCATTCAGTATTAGGCAGAACCCACTGGATATTAGTTTTCTAAGATCCGTGAAACTTAATGAAATCATATATTTCCTCAGGTAGGAAAAAAAGTACTGGAGATTCAAATCTATATTAACTTACATTACATAATTGCAAAATGTACTAATATAAAGTATTACAAGAAGGAGAATATGCTAAGTACACAATGAACACAATACTGTGCCCTTCATGAAACACAGCACCGATTTCCTATCATTAAAATGCCTACAATTTGTCAACATTGTGAAGCCTACTTTCCCTCTTCTGTTCACTGGGACCGCCTAATTGTACATTTACAGGGTGGTTGTTGGAGATTCCGTAGTCAATAGTATCCTAATCACGCTTGGGCAGCAGACGGGTATTTAACGGTTTGGTTCAGGTTGTCTAGGACAACAGGAATGTTGCTATGCTGCATCTCCAGCCACTGGGGTGAAATCAGTTGTGACAAAGCAGTGAAGATTCAATTTGTAACAGATACAACACCTTTGAAGTACTAGCTTATGATTTCACAGTGGCATTAGAAGTCTCACTGCAGTATTTGAGCAGTAAGAAAGAATGCTGCTTATTAGCACTTGCATTTTGTAAAATAGGATTTTTATTTTCTTTAAATAGCCATAGCAGCAGTTTGTATTATCCTGGGACACTTTCACGGCCATGTATGAGAGTTGGTATTTTTTCACGCTCCTCTTTTTCTAGGTAAATTCTTTTGTCTACAAGACCCTGTGCTATATGAATGTATTAATCTGTATTTATAAACATAAGCATATATAATACATAAAATATACATATAATATACTTTAAAATTTAATAATATTATATAGAAGAAATTCTTCGCTTTATTTATTCCAAATAACATTTTAATGGTCAGATATCAAATTCAGACACCACAGCATCGTATGTAGAAGGTAATTAAAAATATATAATACCATAAAGCTTAACTATTCCCTTAATAATCTTGAAAGCACAGCATTAGCAATACATAAAGCAATTATGCTTTGTTACTAAATCTGATCACATCTAAATTTCCTGTCTTATCATATGTCAGAGAGAGTCTGGTTCCTAAAAATAATGTCTAGAGATGTTGAGGTATGCAATAAACGCTTCTTGATGGGGAAATGTGAGCTCCACAGATGTTTTATTAGGGCCACAGCTAAGGTTCGGGCATACAAATTTGAATACCAAAATTTTATGTAAGTGACTTAATATTAAAGTTGTGTAATACCACTTTGTTTTAATGACTCTATAGGCTTCAATGGGTTAACTCTGTATGAGGGTCAGGTTTTATATGTTTATATTTTCTTAGCCTTGGTCAGGAGAAGTGGCGTTGCTTGCCCTTGTGCCGAGCTGGAGTGGTAGGGTTTCACTCCGTTTGAAAACCTAGCACATCCCAAGAGGTTACCTTGGTGTAGATTTCTTTCTTTCTATATTAAATCGCTCATTGTTGCAAAGTGACTGGTGCTGCCGGGCTTTGAAAAGAACTTCTAAGAGGTTAAAAAAAGCTTCTATATGAAAGGATTTTTTACTTCTGCAGACAGAATACAGTTTGCAGCTGTTTGACATGCGACAGTGATATGGATCTGATTGTATACAGTATAGCAGGAGCCGTGGATGCAGCTGGAATAGAGGTTATAAATTTTAAAAGCAATGCAGATTTTTGCCATTAATTGGCTGCTAATAAAAGCAAATTCAATGGCTTCTAACTGTGGGAGTCTGTGGCTCTGTATCTGATATCAGGAATTCATACACATTACACAGTTTTAGTGATTCAGACCACGACTAATTGAAATATGAGGCATACTGATCAAATTTAGCATTACCAGCCTGCACTATGGTTTGGGACAGTATGGCGACAAGGTAGCATTTATTACTTATTCTCCATAACACTGCTTGATTGAAATATCTAGCTATGTTGTCAGCAGAGGCCCAGCTGGGCTTTCGTACAGCTAATTAAGTCATTAAAAGAGAGGTCAAGCAATCTAATTCTTGCATACTAAAGTACAAAAAAGTCTATTATTATATATTTTTAAATCTGTTAAGATTTGAAATTTTAAAGAAATTTCTTTTTAATAATAAATGCATTTACTGGTTTATTTATCAAAGTCTTAATTCAAATATATAGAGGCAATAAATTATGAACTTAGTTTATATGGTTATATTCTTTAATAAGTACATCGTGCATGTGATTTTTGAAAGTTGTTTTATAAATGAAATACTGACTTAAGGGGTGTAGCTTCTGAGACTTTTCAACTGATTATTTCAATATGGTGATCCCATTTAGAAAAAAAATTCAAAGATAAACATACTGACTTCATATTTACTCTGATTATGCATCCAGCAAATCAGAGTAAATATATCCTATGGTATCTTTGTCATGAGGGTTTTTGGGTAAAAGTATGAGGTTCTACTTGTAATTTATTTCTTTGTAATTTAGTGAATGCTCCTTCAAATTCCTGCACTTATTTCTGCTGAATGAATCAGTGGGGGATGGAAGCATTAATTTATTTAGGTGGACATATGTTAACACTGTTCAAAAATATTTAAAAAGTTGTGGGGATTACTGACATGTTACCAAAAACACTGCTTATTTCAAAGTGCACAAATGGTATAATGATAACATAGTATTTTAAAGAATGACTATTTTGCTTATCTTTATTATTTTAATAATTATTAATATTCACATTTATATTTCTCATGATAGGCTCCTAAGGTAAACACTGAACATAGTAGGTGCTCCAGAAATAAACAACAAAGATGAATGTCTTGGATGCACAATACCAATTTCCTTAATACTTTGAAGAACAGTTTATGAATATGTGTTTTTTTCTTGCACATTAACTTTCAATCACTTACAGTCTCCAAAGTTAGGTTAGAAGATAGAGCATGAAACTCACTATGTTCATTTTATTACTGTATGTGAATGAATCTGGAAACATGTTTAGGGAAGAAATATGTTCAAATTGTATGTTGAATTAAATAACAATAAATTTAATTTCTGCTTGTTCCTGTTCCTCATTTGATATGCATCTAATAATTAGTAGTATCAATAGATATTACTGATTTTGATCTTTTTAGAGTATTTATTGTATTAGTAAGAAAATTAAAAAAAATCAAGTAAGTACAAGAGTAGAGTGATTGGGAAAGCTTAAAAATGTCTGGGCTAAATTATATAAAATAGTTCAAGTTATAAATGCCTTCTTAGTTAGAAATGGTTTGAAAAATTAAATGAGGTCTGCTTTATAGAAATCCCAGAAGAGAACCATAAAGCGATGTAGGTCTTATTCAAGTTTTCATATCTATTGAGGATCCATTTTCAGCATGAGATTGACATGGGACAACTGTTACTAATTTTTACACTTTTATTAGAGTAGAGCATGCAGATCTAAATAAGCTACTGATATTTTGGCAGGAACTGTACATTTTCAAGTAAAATCTGCACAGGAATCAAATATATTTATGATAATAGCTTTCTAGAGATTGAGAAACTTTGGTCTATGAAATATAGCTACTTGTTCTCTATTATTGCTTAAAAACTTTTGGAAGTACAATTGTGTATACAGTAAATTGTATATTTCTTTTATAAGGTGTAAGGCGCAACTCTCCTTGCTAATGTATTTAATTATGTTGCAGAATCAATTGTGATTTGTACCTACTGGAAAGCCTCGTGTATTATGAGGCTAGTGACTTATTTTCTAGCAGAGATTGGACACTGGAGCGCATATTGTGGATGCAGAATATATTCATAAACCAAGTCATGAAAACAGTCCTGTCCGATCACTGTATAAGTTCTGTTTAAAAAAGATTCTTGTGATGACCACACTAAAAACTATTTTGTATGTCTTATTACTGCGTATTCAGTCAGTATCCCAGCTCTTCCTTTCTAGGGAAGAGTAAAACCATGCCCCAGTTAGAATCATACTAACAAACCGAGGTGTAGATTATTATGGTTCAAAGCTAACATCAGAAATGTATTTTTTGTACCAAGTAACTTTTGTAAAAGTAACTTTCTTGTAAAAGTAACTTTTCTTTTCTAGTAGATTGTTAGTAATAATAAATCCTACATAAGCAATGTGGGAGGCACATTTAATTAGACCAAAAAATAATTATATGCTTTGAAGGGAAGCTCACTGTGCTCAGTGAAAAGGAGTTCCTGCAAATCAGAGTGACAGAAATATTCCTTGTCAAAACTCTTCCAGACTGACTCTTCGATATATCAGCCCTCCTGCCTGTCTCTCACTGGGAGTTGTGCATGAGGATTATGCGGATAAAGACCTACTGGTCACACTGGTCAAAGACCTACCATCAATCTTCACAGGTAAGCGCAGACACTCATGAAGATTTCACCTGTCTCCCAAACAGTTTCAAAAGCTTTATTGTTAACTAGATTCAAATAACAAATACATGTTTTTAAAGAAATCTCTTTCCCCTCCCAAAAACATATTGCTTACAGTTTTTCTTCAAAACTTTAAAACATATTACTTTTGTTATCTATTCAAAGTAAGTATCTAATTTTTCAGGGTTCCAAAAAGTTGACAGTTTTTTACCATGCATTGAGTGGAAGGAATATGAGCATGGAATATGACTGAAGACCAAAAGTCTGGTCTCAAAGGAATTCTAGCTCAATTTTAAAATCAGAAGTTATGGAAGGTTTTGGGTAAGCCAGCGAATCTCTGGGCACCTGTCCAAAATGAACCTCTAAGTCTTTTGAAGTCTACCCATCACTAATATACACAGTGCAGTCTAATCCAGCTGTCTGCCCCTTTTCCTGTTTCCCTTTCTTCAATCTGTCCTGAGGTACCAGTAGCTACATACTGCGGGAGATGCTTGGTAGAATGAATATTGCCTCTTGGAAATGTTCCCACAGAGTGTACCTAGGGTTTTGTTTGGGGGAAATGTTGGGGAGAGAACAGGTAATACTTTAGTCATTTGTTGTTCTGGCTGACATACATTTACACATAATAATTCCTACCCAACATTCAAATTATAAACTATTTTAGCTATAAGTAATAACAATAATATCTTTGCAAGATTGTTTTCTGTTTCAATAAAAGATCATACAATTTTAAAGAGCAGTACAGATTCACAGATGAAAGTAAACAAATACAATTTTAGAAAATTAAATTAACACTTTTAATAGCACAAGCATTTATATTATATACTATTAAAATATTTGCATGGCTTAAGTCAGTGAAATCAAATTTTTTTTTACATTATATAGCTGATAGTTTAATTAGTGACCTTATTCTTTTAATATACATTTATTTCAAATATTTTTCTTTAAAATGATTTTTGGATGAGAATGATTTTTAGATAAAGATAGAAAAATTTGAATTATATAAAGTAAAATCTGAGCATAATTTCTGAGATATCTTTGTGATACATGTATTAAAAAATTCAGATTGTGGTTAGAAGAAATTATAAGCAACCAATATACTTAAAATAGCCTGTCTTTTGAGAATATCTCCTTTCTTGGCCATTTTATACTGTTCATAATTGGATATTCACTTTTGGGGGACTCATTCTATTGAACTGTTTCTAAAACGGAAATTCTTAAAATATTTCTATGCATGTCTTCCAAAAACGGTAGCAGAGTCAATGTAAAGATTTTTATGTTATCACAGAACCCCACAGAAGTTAACTAAAAACAGAGTGAGAACAGAGAAGCCAGTTTCATCACTGCTCTGACCTTTTAATAAAACCCCATTTTATGTAAATAAAAGATTGATGAGTTGGAGAGAAGAAGGATCAGGACTGGAGAATAGACTACAAGTCCAGGTAAATCAAATATTGGAGTCTTTCCTTTTCTTTGTTCACCATGTCTTCCTTCTTGTTTTTCTCCTTCTCCTTGAGAGAAAAATCACCAAAACATTAAGAAACTCTTTTGTGCAGATCACCATACTAAACAGTGCTAATGATGGAAAAGGGTATACTTACAATTGTGAAGAAATAAATGAACGAATCACACACACACACACACACACACACACACACACTCGCGCGCGCGCGCACACACACACACTGTTTAGAAACCTGGGTTAGGAAATGTAGTCAATAATAGTGCAATAACTATGAATGGTACCAGGTGGGTACTGGAAATATCAGGGGGAACACTTTATAAAGTATGTGATTATTTAACCACTATGCTGTACACACCTGAAACTAATACATAATAATATTGAGTAGCACTGTAATTAAAATTTTAAAAAAATCTGGGTTTAAATCTCAGCTCTACCCTATGATATCAGACACATTTCAAAATTTCCATATATATATATATATTGAGTTTTTAGGGAGACTTAGGTGGGAAAAATGTCTGCTAAGGAACTCTTAAGATTCAAGTTCATTCAGAATTCGAACAGGGATTTGTGGGAAACTTACAAGCTGATCCTAAAAGGTATATGGAAAAGAAAAGACAAAGAAAAACCAAGACTCTTTCTGAAGATTATGAATAAAGAAGTACTGGTGCCATTGGCTATAGTAGTCAAGATGAAGTGTTACTGAAATAGGGGCAGACAAACAGACCAGAATGGAGTGCCTAGACAGTTACCCCTTCATAAGTGGAGACTTGGGATAGAACAGAGACTGCTTCATAGGTCTGCGGGGAAAGGATACATTACTCAAAAAATAAAATAAAAAAATGACACTATGACAAGTGGTTTAGCCACATAAAAAAATAAAGCAACATAAAATTTTAAATGAATTAAAGATCTTAAGGTGAAAATCAAAAGTTTAAATATTTTAGAAGAAAATACTGGAAAAAATATAATATCAGGAAAAAAGGCATTTCTTAAGAACTAGAAATCACAAATCATAAAGAAAAAGATTGATATATTTGAATATATTTAGATAATAATTTCAGCATCTCAAAGGATTCTATAAAATAGGAAAAGGTAAAGTAAATCTGGGAGAAGATATTTGTGATGTATATGTGGTAATAAAACAACATATATAAAGAATTTCTACAAATCAAGAATAAAAAGATACACAACCTAATAAAAAATATGTAAAGAATATGAACAATATTTTTTTCAGCAGACTAATATATCAAACTAGTATAGCAAAAAAGAAAAGATAAAAAGATGCTTAGAACTATGAAATGTTGATTATAAGAGTAAGATACTATTAATATCAACTGGGTAGATAGAAATTAAAAGTCTGTAAAATATCGAGTGTTAATGAGGATGTGAAGAAGTGGAAACTTAAGCACTGCATGTGTGAATATAATTTTGAACAGTGGCCATATAGAATATTTGACATTCTAGCAAACGGAAGAATGTACATACTTTTAGGAAAGGTTATTAAATGGGTATGGTAATAGGAGAATAAAAAACACACACTCTTACTGTAAAATATATATTTATTCCAGCACACTTTGTGATAGGGAAAAATAAAACATTTTAAATTTCCATCAGTGACCACTAGCTAAATGAAATGTTGTGTAATCATGCAACAGAAAACTATAAATCAGTTCTGATAAATTAATTTGAGGTAGATGTATCAACCGGGATCAAACTAAAAAATCTAATAGTAAGTGAAAACGTAGTTTGCAGAATCATACACAGCATATTATTTTATAAAGTTTTAAAAACAAAAGCATTACTTATTATTTATAAATGAATATGTGTGTAGTAAAAACATAAATGTAAAATATGTACACCAACTTCAGGATATTGATGAACTCTGTAGAGGGAGAAAAGGAGGAAAATGTGATATGGAGTGTGTTTAATGGGATTACAACTCCATTTGTAATATTTTATCTTTTATAAAAGCAAATATAGCAACATGCTAAGAATTCTTTGCACTCATATTCTACGCATTTTTCTGTTTGATCAAAATATCTAAATTTTCAGTAATTTTTTGAGACAATTGCTACATATTGCTCATTTATTTAAAATAACTACAAAAATTAAATTGCAATCAAATAAATGACACTAAGAAGTTGGTATTGTTACAATTTAGAAGCTTGGAGGAAGAGCCCAGCAAAGGTGGAACCAGGCCTCCAGGAGGGAGCTGGCCAGCTGCAGGGGATATCTCTTAGGGGGGTTAGACAGGGAGTGTGGGATGGGAAGACTACAAACCAGAGACACCTTCTGCTCCTGGACTAAACCACCACTACCAGGTTGAAGGGTCATTATTGAGGTCTAGCTAGTGAAACAAGGACCTGGCCCCCACCCCTCCTCCAGCCTCCAAGTCTCCCTCTGATGCCCCCTAATGTCAGAGCTTAACAGGGAGCAACTTCAAAACAGAAATGTAGTTTGCAGAGTCCCAGCCCCAGAATTACAAAACAGAGCACATAAGGGTGGTTTTAAAACTGAGAGACAGCCTGGCTGGTGTGGCTCAGTTGGTTGAGCATCATCCCATGGACCAAGAGATCGTTGGTTCGATTCCCAGTCAGGGCACATCCTGGGGTTTTGGGGTCCATCCCCCAAGAGACATATACGTTGATAACAGTCATATTTCTTAACCTACTTCCCGTCTTCATTCAAAACTCTAGATTTTAACTATATTTATAACACTAAAAGCAGGGACTGCTTATTCTTCCCTGGTCCATTTTATAAAGCCCTGCAAGAAGTCAGCATTATTCCAGTCTCCTTCTGCTGCTTCCTTTCTGGCAATCCCATCTCCACTCTCACGTCAACCCACATTCATTAATAAGCCCTCTATTTCCCCTTGTTTGGGTCTTCCACACGTTTCATTTCCACACACAAAAACTTTGCTAGTGACTCAGCCTTACTCTGTACCTGAACTCTTGCCACAGTCTTGAAGGTAACAGTGTTTATGTGAAAACCCATAGAAGACCAATATCTCAGAGTTTTTCCATCTCATGGACTTTAATACCTTCATTTTGACTTTCAAAAGCACCCAGCCCCACTATTCCACCTTATATTTTGTGACTTCCTGAATGTCCTCCCATTGCCATATCTTCATTTGTAGTTCTTTATGCTTTTAGAATAACCACATAATCATCTCTCCCCCCCGAATCTTCTTTCCATTTTGCTTGTTTTCTGACTTCATGAAACTACTACTATATTCATTTAATTGTTTACTTTCCTCCTTGTCCATAAAAATAAACTTTTTTAATGCTTACCAAATATATGTTTTTATTGATTTTTATAGAGAAAAGGAGGGAGGGAGGGAAGAAGGAAGGGAGGGAGAGAGAGAGAGAGAGAAACATCAATTGGTTGTCTCCTTTACACACTCAGACTGGAGATTGAACCCTCAAACTAGGTATGTGCCCTGACCAGGAACTGAAGCCGCAACCTCTTGGTAAACAGGATGATGTTCCACCCAACTGAGCCAGCAGGCCAGGGCTCCCTAGGTTTACTCTATCCTATTTGCCTTAGACCCTGAGAACAACACTTTAACAATATTATTGTGATTACCTTTCACTCTCCCCTCCAGCCTTATTTCCTCATTATAGGCATTTTGCAGACCACCAATCCTGGATTAATGTGGGGAGAGTGAAAGGTAAGCTCTTCTCAGCTCTTCATTCCTGTACCAGGAATACTACGAGGGCCACTGCAAATTCCTCCCTTTCAGCCAAGCTTCTTGAAAGTATTATCTACTTTTGCTGTCTCCATGTCTCCATCTCTACCCACTGCGGTCTTTCCATTACTTTGATGAATCTTCTCTTATTTAAGGTAAGAATGACCTTATAATCTTAGAAACAGTGAAAACTTTTCAACCATTATTATACTTTGTCTCTTAATCTATTTAACATTAGATGGTTCTCTTTTGACCCATTCTCCACACCATTATGAAAGTAATATTTTAAAACATAAAATTTAATCTTCTTGCCTTCTTCCCTAACATCTTCTTACAGTTCTTCATCACCTATAGAATGTCTTTGCAAGGTATACAAGTCTCTTTGGAGTCTGGCTTCTGCCTCATCTTCCTTTTTCTCCATATAGGGCCCATGTAGCTATTCTGGACTTCTTGCCTATCCCTAAACATATTCTGCCTTTCCACATTTCTCTGTGTTTGCAGTGTTGTGCCCTTCATCTGGATAACTTTTCCTGCCTCAATTTCCATCTTGCTTAGTCTTCTTGGAAATTTTCAACACCCTTTCTTAGCCTTTAAGTCTCAGATTTTCTCCTCTGAAGCCTGTGGAGATACCATATTTAACCATAAGAACATGGGACTTGGTGTCATCCATATATGGATTTTAAAGGTGGCTATGCCCTGATATAATTCATAAATAATCTTGATGAACTTTTAAAATTTAATGATAATATGAAGTTCACCAATTTATTAGGTAGGATTACATTTGATAAATGATAATAGTTGAATGAGATAAATACCCAGCCAATATTGGGAATCTGATAGACATTCAGTCAGTAGATGTTACTATTATTATGATTGTGAATATTACTGATAAGAGTGATATTAGTAGCAGTAACATTCTAGATACTGTCATACAACATGAGATACTCATTTTATAGAGTCTATATAGATTTATATAGCCCATCTAAATTTTGTGTATATCATCCTTTACTGAAAGAAATGGCCTCAATGTTATGAGTTAATTTAAATATGCCCAACCTCATAGCTTAGAGGATTTGAAGCAGTTTACAAAAATGTATATAGATGGAATAAAATGTATAGTTATAAGAATTATGACAAAAAATATGGGTAGGAAAATGAAGTAAAACCAGAGTAAAGTAGTTAATAAAAATGTGTGCCATGTACTCATATGCAGTTCCCAGGATGTAAAACAGATTTACTTCTGAGCTTCCTAGTGGCTAAGGCAAAGAATGAAACAAAATTTATAATATTTACCAGGGAAAAATGAATAAGCTACTGAGGCTAAGCATAGATTTTCTCAAAACTGGGAAATTTATTTGATGCATTGATAAAAAATTAAATCATGGTGTACTGGGAACACATGCTACTCAAATAGTTGTTCTTGGTCCAATATCATCTAGGAGCTTATTATAAATGCGATATCTAAGGCCCCACCCAAATCTACTAAAGTTAAATCTACATTTTAACAAGATCTCCAGATGATTTATATTCTCATTAAAGCTACAGAGGATAATATTTTCAACAACTTCCATTACATAAATTAGGAAGTTTAATGTTATGGTTTCTTTATATATTTAAGCTTTAGACCCCAAATATATAGAAAAAATGTGTAGAACATATAATCTAGTTCAGAAATTTGACGTATTTCTCATATATTTCCCAATATATATTTGATATCTCTTTAATGAAGAAATTCAACATTCACTTTCCCCTGCCTTTCTCCTTTACAGTAATCACTATTGTGAGTTTAGGGAGCTTCATTCCCATGCAGAATTATATAGTTTACCACTTCTGTATGTCTCCATAGAATAACATTATTAAAGTAACTACTTCTTTTGAAGATCTTTAGAGGAAACCCAGAACAAAGCATGAAAACATAATTCAGTAAGAGCAATTAGCACAAAAACAGAATCTGTGGGAGGGAGTACTTTCTGGCTTAATCCAAGGAGAAATTTTAGATTTTGGAATCATGAAAATTGGTGGAAAAAAAGAATTACTTGAACAACTCTGATAAATATGGATGCAAAAATCCTAAACAATATACTAACAAATTTAATACAAAAATACATAAAAAATACATCATGAACAAATGGGGTTCATTTAAGAGGCCCAAGGATGGTTCAACATGTGAAAATCGATCAATGTAATATACCACATTAATAAAACAAAGGACAAAGATCCTAAGATCTTATCAATAGATGCAGAAAAAGCCAATTGATAAGATATGACATCCACTTATGATTAAAACACTCAATAAAATGGATATAGAAGGACAGTATCTCCATATGATAAAGACCATATATGACAAACCCTCAGCCAATATCATACTCAATGGAGAAAAACTCAAAAATTTTCCTTAAAATTATGAACAAGACAAGGATGTGCACTCTCACCACTCTTAACTATATATATAAAAGCCTAAATGACCGTTAAGACTGGTCAACCGAACGATTGGTTGGCCGGTTTCTATGACGATGCACTGACCATCAGGGGGCAGATGCTCAATGCAGGAGCTGCCCCCTGGTGGTCAGTGCACTGCCACAGCCAACCTCCTGGGGTCCCTCCCCCCAGACTGGGCGAGATGACACCAATCACCGGCCAGGCTGAGGGACCCCACCCGTGCATGAATTCATGTACTGGGCCTCTAGTTTGATATAATTCTGAAAGTCCTAGCCAGAGCAATCTGTCAAGAGAAAAACTTAAAAACATCCTAATTGGGAAGGCAAAAGTAAAAGTGTCACATATTGCAGATGACATGATTCTGTATATAGAAAACCCTAAATACTCCACCAAAAAACTATTAGAAACAATAAATAAATACAATAAAGTTGGAGGATACAAAATCAACTCACAAAAATCCACTGCTTTTCTATATGTTAACAAAGAAACTTCAGAAAAAGAAATGAAAAAAATTCCTGTTGTAATTGCAACCAAAAGAATAAAATACCTAGGAATAAACTCAACAAAGGATGTGAAGGACCTATATACTGAAAACTGCAAAGCATTATTAAAAACATGGAAAAAGAAACAATAAAATGAAAAGATATTCCATGTTCATAGATCAGAAGAATCAACATAGTTAAAATGGCTATAATACCTAAAGCAATATACAGATTTAATGCAAGTCCCATCAAAATCCCAATATCATTTTTCAAAGAAATAGGAGAAAAAAATCATCAGATTTGTATGGAACCATAAAAGACCTTGAATTGCCAAAGTAATCCTGAGAAAAAAGAACAAAGCCAGAGATATCACACTACCTGACTTCAAGTTATAGTACAGACCTATGATAGTCAAAACTGCATGATATTGGCAGAAGAACAGACACAAATACCAATGGAACAGAATTGAGAACCCAGAAATAAAACCACAGACACATGGGCAAATAATTTTCAACAACAACAAAAAAAAACACAATAGAGAAAAGAAACCTTCTTCAATAAATAGTCCTGGGAGAATTGGAAAGCTACATGCAAAAGTATGAAACTAAATTATAGTTTGTCCCCTTGTACAAAAGTTCATTCAAATGGATTCAAGATTTAAATATAAGATCTGAAACAATAAAGTGCATAGAAGAAAACATAAGTACTAAACTTATGGACCTTGGTCATAGAGAACATTTTATAAATTTTACCCCAAAGGCAAGGGAAGTAAAGGAAAAAGTAAATGATTGGGGTTACATCAAACTAAAAAGTTTCTGCACAGCAAAAGAAACTGTCAACAAAACAAAAAGGCAATCAACCAAATGGGAGATAATTGCAAACAACCGCAATTAGTATCAAAGGGGTTAATATCAAAATAAATGAAGAACTCATACACGGTAACACTAAACAAAATTGGGCAAAGGACCTAAATAGACACCTCTCCCAAGAAGACATATAAATAGCCAAGATATACTAGTATATGAAAAAATGTTCAAATCATTACCTATTAGGAAAAACTACAATAAAATACCACCTCACACCTGTTAGAATGGCTATTGTCAACAAGACAGGTAATAACCAGTGTTGGAGAGGTTGTGGAGAAAAAGGAACTCTCATTCATTGCTGGTGGGAATGTAAACTGGTACAACCACTATGGAAAACAGTATGGCAGTTCCTCAAACACTAAAAATAGAGTTACCATATGACCCAGCAATCCTTTTTCTGGGTATTTACCCCCCCCCCCCCCAAAAAAAAAATCACTTGAAAACATTTATTCACAAAGATATATGCACCTCTATGTTCATTCTTCATTGCAGCGTTATTCATGGTGGCCAAGACATGGAGACAACCTAAGTGTCCTTTCATAGAGGATTGGATAAAGAAGATGTGGTACACACAGGATGTCCCCCCAAAATGTATATGCACTTTGAATGATTATAAAGTTAGTGCTTATTAACATATAGTTCATTTTCAAAATTTAAAAGAATCTATAGAAATGAATAATTTTTTGTCAGTGCCTGTTTTCTGATGACCATTCTAGTCCAGGTACTGGTGATACCATGAAGCAAAGGAATGGCAAATATCAAGAATCATTTAGTTTGGTATTTGTATGCCCTCAATTTGTCAACTGTTGCTGGTTTTGTCTCATAAACTTTATCTTTTATGTATCCCCATAAAAAAGTCTAGTGGCACTTTAGGATAAATTTTCTTTGTTCAAATCTTAATCTGGCTTCACCCATTATTTCAAATCAGTTAAACCTGAAAAGGAGTGAAGATTAAATTATCAGCTGTTAAAATTTGTATACATTTTTTGGGACACATTATATAGTCTATGGAATACCACTCAGCCACAAGAGAAGATGAAATACTGCCATTTCTGACAACATGGATGGACCTTGAGAATATTATGCTAAGAAAAATAAGTCAGTCAGATAAAGCTAAGAATCATATGATTTCACTCATATGTGGGATATAAAACTGAAACTCATAGACATAGACAACAATAAGGTGGTTTCTAGAGGAAAGGGGGTGGGGGAGTAGTAAAGGGTAAAGGGGGCCATATATATGGTGACAGACGATTATTTGATTTTGGGTGGTGGGCACACAATACAATATATAGATCATGTATCATAGAAATGTACACTTGAAACCTATATGACCATATGAACTAATGTCAACCCAATACTTTATTAAAAAAACATTGAACAAGATATTGTTTTGATAATGCTCCATGAGAAGACTTAGACATAGAAAGTTCAGTTTAGTGGCTATAATATTGGAGCAAAATAATAGTAAGGATATGTCAGTATTAAATTCCAATACTTTTTTCTTTTAATTTTTAAGGAAGATATGTTTATCAACTTTCATTATATTCTGTCTTTAGATGCTGCGCCATCCGAGAGAGACGCAAGTGCTAGGTGTGAGGGCCAACTGAGCTGTGGGAAAAGATTCTGATGAAAATATATCATTCTTGAATGTTCCTAACCTGCTAGTCTTCAATTCTCTGGAAAATTCTTCCTCCTTTTCTCTAATTCTATAACAATTCCATAAGGATCTTCTGGAAGAAGATCTACAAATGACTAGTCAATGTAGAAATGTAGTAACTGTAGAAAACAGGTTCAATTTTACTAGTAAGCCAAAAGAAGATAGTTAAAATGACCACAAAATAGCTTGGGAGAATTTTAAACCTAAGGGGAAGTGCTCACGAGACTTTCAAAATGAGTCCAACTTTGTTCATCTGTAAGCAACTTTAATTCTCCAGGTATATCTTAAGCATAAATTATTCTAAGTTGAAGCAATTTTTAAATAGCCATCATAGCACATAGTACTGTGCACACACACAGAAAAGCATTTTGGCACTTCATAACAAAAGAGAATCCCAACTTCTGAAAACTGGTGATGCGATCCATAATTATATTCCCTGCGAAGAAACTGGAATGCAGACATTTGTAACATTCAAAGGCAGAACCAGCCTTTCCGGTGGTGAGGACCTCCCCACCACAACATGCCTCTCGCTGAGGATCTCCATCCCTCTCCAGAAGAGAAGAGGAAACACAAGAAGTGACGCAGAGCCCCAAGTCCTACTTCATGGATGTGAAATGCCCAGGATGCTATAAATCACCACCTTTTGTAGCCAAGAACAAATGGTGGTTTTGTGCATTAGCTGCTCCACTGTCCTCTGTCAGCCTCCAGAAGGAAAAGCAAGGCTGATAGAAGGTTGCTGCTTCAGAAGGAAGTGGCTAAAAACACCCTGAATCAGGCTGGGTGGGAAACCATTTCAAAAAACACATTTGGGATTAAAAAAAAAAAAGGCAGAATCATTCTTCCATATTCAGCATTTTAAAGAGCGTCATGAAATTGTGTCATTACTCATCATAAAAGTGTGCAGGATAACAAAAATGTAAACATTAAAGATTGAGTGACTGGGATAATTTACATTTATTCATTGTGTAATTGTTGGCTAATCTTTATGTGTTATCAGGGAATTTGGTGGCGGTAGTGGTGGGAGAGTGAACCAAAAGATATCTTAGGCACAAGAATGCTCTGGACCAGTAGATCAGACTAGATGTTTACTAGGATCCTGCCTCACTGGAACATTCTCCAGTTTATTGGCAAGGTTGTCCATCTCTCTTCTGAGAAATCTCTCCTGCATGGAGTCATACACAGTGGGAGGCTGTCCACACCTGTGTCAAAGTGGAAGCTAAATTGCACTGATGTGAGGTTTATTATAATTAACTAGAGGCCCGGTGCATGAAATTCGTGCATGGGGATGGGGGGAGGTGTCCTTCAGCCCAGCCTGCACTCTCTCCAATCTGGGACCCCTTGGGGGATATCCAACTTCTGGTTTAGGCCCGATCCCTAAACCAGCAGTCGGACATCCCTCTCACAATCCGGGACTGCTGGCTCCTAACCGCTTGCCTGCCTGCTTGCCTGATTGCCCCTAACCGCTTCTATCTGCCAGCCTGATTGCCCCCTAACCGCTCCCCTGCCAGCCTGATCATCCCCAACTGCCCTCCCCTGCTGGCCTGATCACCCCAACTGCCCTCTCCTGCTGGCCTGTTCACCTCAGCTGCCCTCCCCTGCCAGCCTGATCGCCCACAACTGCCCTCCCCTGCCAGCCATCTTGTGATGGCCGTCTTGTGATGGCCATCTTGTGACAATATCGCACATGAGGACCACCTAGGCTTTTGTTAGTATAGATTATCATTATTTTACTTTTATGAGTCTTTATTTTTGACATGGTCTGAATTCCCAAGGATAAAGTTTAGACATTTCAGGATTTCACTACATTATCTTCTCCCTCTTTTAAACTATTGTTTCAAAGAACCTCCCTCAAAAAGTGAAACTAAATATAATAAAGTGAACACAATACAGAAAATGTTTAGGATTTTTATGCTTGGGGAAATGCTGCTAAATTTCCCACTTAAAATACATTTCTTACAGAGAGATGATGATTTCAATGTGGCACCAATGACGTTCCTTTCCCTTTGGTAGAATGTAGTCATTTTTGATGTAATGTCTATGTGATACTGAAAAGTCACAACTTGTCCTAAGCTGCATTGAGGCTTTAAATCTCTCTTTCAAAGCTCTGTTTATTTTCATTAAGCCTCTTCTTTTTAACTCAGGTGATGCATTGTGTTTAGAAATGTATAACTTTGGCTGCCTTGGCTATTTTCCCCTCATGCAGATTTTATGCTGGTAAATGTGCACTAAAGGGCATTTGTATAATTACTTGTTTAATCTGGAAGCTCTTTACACTTTGTATGCACCTCAGCACAGTTCCCAGCTCAGGTATTAATAGTGTTTTTGATGAGTTGATGAGGTTGATATTGGAGGCGATGAAAAGAAAATGAGAGTAAAATTAGCATTGTGAGACTTAGGAACAGAGAAGAAGTATGTTTTCATCTCTACATAAAGTGCTTTGAAGGAAAAGATAAGTTTTATGCCTTTAGAATGCCTGTGGCATTTATGCTGTAAACACATGGCTACTTCTTGCTTGTTGACTTAAAACAGGCTTAGACTTGATTCTAGATGCCAGTTTTATAGTTATTTGTTATTTAAGACATAAAAGAAAACCTTCTTTCTGTATAATTTAAAATGTTTTTATTGATTTCAGAGAGGAAGGGAGAGAGAGATAGAAACATCAATGATGAGAGAGAATCATTGATCGGCTGCCTCCTGGACACCCCACAATGGGGATAGAGCCCACAACCCAAGCATGTGCCCTGCCCAGGATTCCAACCGGGACTTCCTGGTTCATAGGTTGACTCTCAGCCACTGAGCCACACTGGCTGGGCTCTGTATCATTTTATAATTTAAAAATTAAATAGTGATTTTTTTTCTAATTCAGAATTTGCAAGCAGCCACTAGAGATTATTCAGCTTTGTTTTTAGATGAACCAGTTTATATTATTCCAAACAGAAGAGAATATGTTTGTTTTTTTAAAATTTTATAATAAATGTTAGTTGCAGCTGTTCCAGGATACAAATGACACCAAATAAATTCCTTAATTTTACTGTACATAAATTATCATAGATATTTGTGCAGTTCTTTGTCCCCATATGTTTCTTTTTTAAAAATATATTTTTATTGATTTCAGAGAGAAAGGGAGGGGAAGAGAGAGACAGAAACATCATGATGAGAGAGAATCATTGATTGACTGTCTCCTGCATGCTCCCCACTGGGGATCGAGCCCGCAACCTGGGCATGTGCCCTGACAGGACTGTGACCTCCTGGTTCAGAGGTTGATACTCAACCATTGAGCCACGCCAGTCAGGTCCCATATGTTTCTTAAAGTACTATAATATTGCTCCTCTCCCACAAAGTGCGCAGTAAAAACATTTAATTGTTACTGCTATATATTCTATTACTTTTCTCAACCTGCCATAATTACTGGTTTATTGGCCCTGCTACTTAGGTCCACAGAATCTTTTTTTTCTTTTCTTTCTAGCTCTCCATTTTAGGACCTAGAAAGGTGGGCTAAGTATTTGGATGGCTTGGCCTGGTTTCTTCCCATCTTTTACTAGATCTTGCCCAAAGTGAAACATCTGTCTGAATCATGTGGTGCCTGCCATAGATTCATTTGAATTAGAATGTGTGCTGGTGAGGCCAGAGACTAGACATTTTAACAGATTCCTATGTGACTCCTGAATATTAATGTGAACAATTACTGAACTGATAATCTCTTATGCAGCTTTCATAGCCTTCCATTTGGACCACAAAAGTATAGATGATCATTGGTACAGCCACTTAGACTCCAGCCAATCCCTGGATGGAAAAACTTAATGTAGTTTGCTAAGTTGTCCTGAGGTTCATATTAAATGACATGAGAGGTCTCTCTGGAGTGATACTGGGCAGCCTTTGTATTGCAATTGCTTTGCCCCATCTTTGTGTAATTTGGCTCATTCCTTACTTGTTCTTTCTAGCTCAAATGGAAAGGCATCAGAATATTCTGGGTCTACTCATCCCTAGCCTTGGAATAGAATGCAATACTTTCTCTAAAAAATGAGTCTGAAAACATTAAAGTAGTGATCATGTAAAGAATATACAATTTCTTCAACTTCCAGCCAAGGTAGACATTTATGTGGATTTACATTAATTCTTTCTTTTTTCCCTCTTCTTAAAATGAAAGTGACACTACCCACTTCCTCCCAACCAGGGCTCTTCCCTTCATCTGTGCCCTAAATTGCATTTCTCCCAATCTCTAAGTGACTTGGGTTTATTGATTATTTGTATTTCTTGGATCAATATCTTCTTCTTATTGGTTCTTACCCTTCAGGTTTTTACCATGCTCAAATCTTCCTCATCTTTTCTAATATAACTTTCTCCTCTCACATTTCCTTTAATTCTCTCTTCCCATTAACCCTTTGCACTCGCTTGCTTTTTTCTCAATTCCTTTATTCTAATGCTAACTGTGTCGAGTCACACTCAACATCCAAGTGCAAAAGGTTAATGGCCCAACTTAATGAAAGCATTATTGCTGCTCTCGTTTTATTTTCTTATTCTTTGCTTTTTTCCCTGATCCACTATAATTTGATTTTGGGGCCACCACACCACTAAAACTGCTTTGCCAGTTACCAAGGCCTCTATGCTAAATCCAATGAACACTTTTCCATCTTTTTCTTGTTGTTATCTTGGCAGCGTGTGATACCAGTGACCATATCATCTGTCCTGGAATACTTCCTTCTTACTACATGGCACCCTTAGCCCTCCTTCATCTGCCACTCCCCTTTGTTCTGGACACACTGCACATATTCCAATCTTAGAGTGCCACAGACTGTCTTCCACCCGAGCCTTCTCATTTGTACTTACTTCTGTTTGGAACTGTTTCTTTCTTCTTCACTTTGCTGTCTCCAAACTGTTCTCTAATTTCTCTGCCCTATTGCTTCCTCTGCTTCTTCAAGTGTGTGTAAGTTGTTTCTCCCATTCAGTCCCATATAACTCCTTGCATCACATTGTTTTCACTGAACATTAGTTGCCCATTTGTCTATATTCCTCATTACCTAAGGCTAAGAACGGTGTCAGTTTTTTTCAATGACTTTTCTCCTGTCCCAGTAGCCTACTGAAGGGACTGACTCAAGGCCAGATAGAAGCATAATCAATATATGTTGTCTAAATGAATAGAAATACACATGCACATAGACATACACTTACACACAAATTTATGATTCTGTGGATATTGTGGGAAATGTGATAACACTTTATGTCTAGGCCTTACTTTTTAATCAATAAGATATGCTGCTTTGGTATGTGAAATAATTGTCTTGGTCAACTTATTGTTTAGCTATTTTAAAATTTCAATTAAAATATTTTTTAAAGTTCCCATAATGTCTAACCACTGCAGATAGCCCTTTACTTCCAAGAGTAGTTGATTGAAGCCCTCTCCTTAATCTTTGGGCTTTCAATACCACAGTCACTTTTCTGCACCTTTACAAGATATACTTCTATGTTACTTAGGACTTCAATTCAAATGTGCTTCTTGGAAGACGAGCTTTTAGGTACCCACCATGGCCGTGTTGGCCAGTATTAGGCAAGAAAGGACTACAAGCTGTACCAACTAAGTGAAAATACTTTATCTTCACTTTCTTAAAAGTTCCCTCCCCTTGCCAAGCCCAGGAAAACTCTTAAGTAAAAAGTAGGGACAGCAAGGTAATGCAAAAAACATAGCTGCTGTTTTCCCAGAGCCACTGCTCAGGTCTGAGCTGGGTGAGGGGAGATGATCAGGATTGGATATTAAAATGTTAAGTTTAATTCTTTGAAAATTTAAAACATTTGAAATGAGTCTTAATCTCCAAAATGACTATTGTTTTAGATGGAAATGCCTGGACAGTAAGAAATGCAGTCCAGGTGAGATTTGAAAGAGCATTTTGAAGACAATGGCGGGGGGGGGGGGGCGGGGGGGGGGCGGGGGTGAGGAGGAAATTAATGCTGTTTCTTACTTGTAAGCCATCTAGTTCAGCTATTTAGTTTATCTTCATTGCTACCTATTTTGGGGTGTATTAGGGTTATCTTTGGAATTATATAGCTGAAAAAAATCAGCCTTTAAATCATCTTAATTTTCCTCTCCCTCTCTAGTTCCTCACTCTTTCCCTTCCCCCCTTTTTCATCCCTCCCTCTCCTACTCCTTCCTTTCTCCTTCTTTTTCTCCCTCTTTTCCTTCTTTCCTTCCATTCTTCCAAAAATCTGGAGACCATAATTCTTGCCTTCTTGGAGTTTATATTCTGGTATCAGAAAATGAAGAATTAATAATGGCTTTGAGCTAAGACTGAATGAATTGAGGGGTCATGCCATAAGAATATCTGGTAAAGAGTATTCCAAGTAGATGGAAAGTAAATACAAAGACCTTTAAGCAAGAATCTGATCAGCAGCCTTGAGGAAGAGCAGAAGCCCAGTGAGATGTAGGGAACACAATAGGAAATAGAATTAGGAAGCTGGGGGCAGATGATATAGGAAACTGGGCCTTAGGTTTTTATTTTGTGTGATGGAAAGTCATTTAATGGTTTCTATAAGGAATATAATTCCATCTTGGTTCTAAATATAGATAAACCATAGGGATACAAGAGTAGAAGCCATATGCCCAGTTAGGAAGCTATCCTAGTAATCCTAGCAAGAGATGAAAGATGCTTTTGATAAGGAGGTAGAGATAGGTCTGATGAGACATGATTAGATGCTGGTTATAATGTGAAGATGGAGCTGATAGCATTTGCTGATGGACTTGCTGTGAGATATGCAAAAAAGAAGACAAGGTTTGTTTCTTTATGTGTTTGTTTCCCAGAGTAATTGGCAGACCCCTGGTTTCATTTACTATGGCACAAAACATCACAGAAAGGACAGATTTTGGGGAAAAATAAAGAGTTATGTTTGCTATATTAAGTTTGAGATGCCTATTAAACATGCTACTTGAGGTAGTTCAGAGGAGAGGTAACGCATTGAGATGCGAATATGGGATTCACTAACTTATAGTTGGTATTTAAAGTCAAGTGATTGTAATTGACCACTTAGGGAGCAGGATACAGAAGCAAACAGAAGAGAGGAGGCTGAAGAACAGAGTCTGGCTTACTCTAGCAATTAGAGAATGGGAAGAGAAATGTCCATATATGGAGGTTGAGAAGGTGTAACCAGTGATTTCCTGACAGCCAAATGAAGAAAACGTCTCAGCCCAGCCAGAGTGGGTCAGTTGGTTGAGCATTGTCTTGTGCACCAAAAGGTTGCCAGTCGCATTCCCTGGGTCAGGGTGCATATGGAAGGCAACTGATCACACATTGATGTTTCTCTCTCCCTTCCTCTCTCTCAGACTGTTCTCAGATGAGGATTAAAAAATAAAAGGTGAATGTAATCAGTTGTGAAATGGCACAAAGAGATTAAGTTAGATGGAGACTAACTGGATGCCATTGGATTTGTGAATATAGACATCATTGGTGACTTTGATGAAAGAGGTCTCAGTGGATTGGTAGAATTGAAAGCTTGACTGAAGTTGGTTTAAGAAGAAATGGAAGGTGGGTGGGAGGTAATCAACCAAAGACCTAGTATGCATATATGCAGAACACATGGACACAGACAATAGGGTGCTGAAGGCCTGGGGTGAGTGGAGGGGCAGAGGGGACTGAAGGGGGTCAATGAGGGGGAAAAGGGGACATATGTAATACTTTCAACAATAAAGAATTATTTAAAAAAAGTGGAAAGATAGGAAGTAGGGAGAGTGAATAGATAATTATTCAGAGTAGATTTACTGGGAAGAGGAGGAGAGAAATGGAGTCATGATAGCAGCTGATGAGGGATCAAAAGATTTAGATGCTGGTAGGAATGATCCAATAGAGTGGGGGAAAATCATAATGTAGGAGAGGAAGGCACAATTACAGAAACAAAGTGGGAAAAACAGTGAAACGGGGAGATATGCAATGGTGAGGCTGGCTTTATTATGAGCAATTACATGATCTGTGTCTTGCATAAACAGAAAAAATAACACTTACTCTATACACATGCTATTGAGAGTATTGTATCTTGTAGGCCATGGAAAAGCCCCTTGTAAGTGGAAAACTACTTATGAACATAAAGGCTTAGTTGAGTCATTTTGACTGAATCAGGTGGTTATATCACTCACCCCTGACAGATCCATGGCAAATGGAGCTTAGATACTGCTGGGAGAAGGTGGCAGGGCCTGTATTCCTACATATCTATTTGAACGCACAGCTTTTATATAATTAGACCAGCAATAGATAGTGGAGCATCTTTAATGTGCCAGGTACAGACGCAGGTACTAGGGATACAGTGATGAAAAAGACAAAGTCACTGCCCATAACGATCTTCAATTCTAGTAAAAAGGATGGAAAGATGAATATATAAATGAGACCTTTTCTGGTGACACTTGTTTAAAAAAATTATAGGAAAATACAATTGAGATACACTGACCTCATTCCTTTGAGACTGAATGTATTAAATATGGGGCCTATGTTCTCCAGAAACATAAAACATGTTCTGATCACTGTGATAATAATTTCCTTTCATTCCTACAAACTTGTGAGACAGGTGAAGTGAGACAGAAATAATTCCCACTTTTCAGATGAGGAAGTGCAGATTTTGGGAACTGAGCACAAGTTATTAAAGAAAGACTCAAATACAGACATTTTGGCTTCAAACTTATAGCTCTTTTTATGATAGCAGGAAAATGTATGTATGGTAAGTTGATATGCTTATTATCCACTTCAAAAATCATCTTATATATCCAAAACCAAGCACAATTATAAACATACTAGTACAGGAATTAACATCTTTCAGATTTCAAAAGGATCCAGGAAATTTAGATTTGTACTTTTTGAGGAAAAAAAAAAAGAGTACCACTTTGCAATATTGATCAATCTTCTATAAAAACACTCTTTTAGGTTGTGAGGAATTTGTTTTTTAATGTCATATTTTAGATTATTTTAATTTTCGCTGCTATTCTTTATCCTCAGTAAACATTAACGTTTACTGTGGATAAAGTCATTTATAAAGTGCTTTTGTGGGTGTGTGACTGCAGAGAGATTTTCCCAACTAAAGAGATAAATATTTTAAACTAATACCCTTCAAAATTTCACTTTGGAAACATGAAACCATTTGGGGAATATAAATGTGCTATACAGGCTGTTGGCTAAGCAACTCTAAAGCCACAGATTCCTTGTTAACTAAACGCTAAAGCAATGGATAAAAAGTATGATTGCTTTAATACCCTTTCTTCCCTTGTACTTAAACTAGGCAACAATTTGGATCTGAAAGACAATTTTATCTTTTAAGCTCCTGAAAATTTTGAGTTATTGGTATTTGTGTCACTAATTAGATGCAATATAATTTTGAAATTTATTCTTCAAACCTTCTGATTTTGTTAAAATAGAACAAAATCTTAACTATTAAAAATGTATCATTTCTAAAAGGACACTGTGTAATATTGCAGGCTGCCTTTCCTTATTCCAGTTTTGTAGATGTAAGCTCTGGGTTTTTAAATGTTTTGATATATGTTAAAATGTATATTGTTTATGATAACAGAGCAATATAGTAACTTTATGAGCATACAAAAACTGAGAATCAAGCAAATGGCTTTATATTGACTTTTTTTGGGGTGGTTCCAGATATTTGGTAATGTTATGTCTCAGATTTGTAGAAGTCAGATATCACAGGGAGTGTCTAAAGTCTTTGTCTGAAAGTCTTTTTGTTCTTAACTGTCAGAGAATACAAGAAATCATCTGTGGTATTTTCAGAACTATCCAATTTCAAATGCCCTTTTATTCAGTGCTTTTTATGACCAGTTGCTTGACAACATATAGGTTACTTAATGCAAAATTCCTGTGCTATGGCTCTTGGCTTATTTTTCTAGATATATACTGATATACAGTAGTTCCCAACAGACAGATTTTAAACTGGCTTTACTTTTGCATTTTCATGAATTTTAGAGACTTTTATTACTAAACCATTTTCCACTACACATGCTTTGAAATGTGTTTTGAGACAAGGTCTACTTACTAGATATGTAATGTGTTGGGTGTCCTTTAACAGAGATTTGGTATTTCTTAGACATTAAACATGCTATATGCAAACTTAAGCTTTTTACAAAATCTGTTTTTGTATTATTCTGAATATTTGAAAGATAATTTATGTTGTTATGAATAAACTAGAAGTTTCAAAATATAGGCATTCTCAAATAGACTTTTGAAAGTAAATACATATAATGTTAAAATATACGTATATTTCAATAGCAACTCTGACCTTTAATGTTCTCTGCTGGCTTTTATACCCGTTTGTTAGCTCAGGCAATGGTAGGGATGTATACACACATTTGAGTTGTTCCTCTGTATGTATAAACTTCTGTAGGATATTTTACACACTTAGACAAGAACATCCTTTTATAGTATGATCATACAATATGCCCAATATTTGAAGCACATTGGAGAAAGATACCCATATAAACATTTTTATTATGTTTTGCTTATGCCATTTTAATTATTATAGGAGAGAATAAAGCAATAAAATTATAGATTAAGACTAGAAGAAACATGTAGGATTAAGTCATCCCCAAAATTTATGTAAATAACAGAATTTGAAATACCCACTTGCTAGATCTTCTAGGTTTAGCAAATATCTTAAAGCCCAAATGTTTAGACTGTTAGCTTGGCAGAGAGAGTGACTTAGAAGACGGTTCTATGTTAAAGCAGTTGTCTGTTTGAACTAAAAACAATGTGCAGGGGGGTCCTAAGCAATTCTAAGGGATTATTTTTTCCTTTTAAGAAAAAAAACCCTCCTTGTGGATCACCAAGTCCAGATTTGTACAAAGAAAAACTAGTTCAGGGCTGTGACTGAGAGCTGATACATTTCAAGGAGGACCGGCCGGCTGCACTTGTGAGCGGTGACAGATCTCTGTGAAATATAATCCTGATTAAAAATGCATGTGTGAAACCTCTTCGAATAAAGCGCTGTGTCCAACAGCATTTTTTGAGCTTCTGCATGTGAGAAGGGAAGACTAATGTAGCTATTCTTGTACTATATCCCATCATTTGCTGGCAGTATTACATTGCTGAAATTGTCTCTATCTATGACTTTCAATGAGGTAGAATTGCATTGTGTGTGTGTGTGTGTGTGTGTGTGTGTGTGTGTGTGTGTGTGTGTGTGTAAAAAGGCATTGCTACTAGTGAATTTAAAAATTCAGAAATTTAATGCACACACTTATAGACACAGCATTTTTATAGATATGTATAAATCAAACTAAAGCACAAAGTGATGGAAAGTTGTGATTAAGATGAACATCAACGACCATGATATTTAGGCCCCTACTACTGCTAAATCATGTAAAATAAAAGGAGGCATATGTGTGCAACTACTTCACACAGATTAGCAAATCTATTGTTGCAACTCTATTACTTTTGCAGTGCCAAAGCCTTAATCAATTATTGAACAACTTTGAGTGGGTATATAAACCCATTTTCTTCATTTGGGGTTCAGATTTGAGAGAACTCAGGTGTAAAGCTTGAGAGATTTCTAAAATAGAGATGAGGTAAACCTGTTTAGTATAAAAAATAAAACAACTAATAACATGTGGAGGTGCCTGGTGAGATCGGAACAAGCCAAGCTGCCTTTGTGCCCATGTGTTCCTGCCTCTACAACTCTATGATTTGATCCTGTGACTCTGGCCTAGAATGCTTAATTACGGCCATGCCTTTTGCTGAGATCTAAAAGATGGGCATGGAATCATGCAGATATTCACTTTTTAAAATAAAGAATTAGGAGAAAATAAACAGAATGACTTAGTGGAGTAACAAAGTGGGAGAGATGTTTGTCTGGGATTGCGCGTGTTTCTAGTTAGTGGTGTAACTATGATACACACCGACAGGCAGACATACACAGAGGCACATATACACCTCTGCAAGCACCTATAAATAATTGTACGTACACTAATACATATATGCATATATGGAACAAATATATCAGGAATAACTATTGAATTTCTTCTCTAGGCTCCATGGCTTTATTTTTAATTTTTTAGTTTCAGATATTTTTAATTTTTTTGTTAACTTGATTGGGGTGACATTGATTAATAACATCATATAGGTTTTAAGTGTACATTTCAATGATACAAGATCAGTATATTGCACTGTGTGCTTACCACCCAAAGTCAAATCATCTTCAGTCACCACATACTGGTATTAGGACCCCTTCACCCCTTCCCTTTGGCAACCACCACACTGCTATCTGTGTCCACGAGTTTCAGTTTTATATCCCATATATGAGTGAACTCATAATATCCCTAGCTTTTTCTGACTGACTTATTTCACTTAGCCTAATGTTCTCAAGGTCCATGGCTTTAGAATAGGTACAGCTTTCTAGACTCCCCTGAATGTTCTTTTGAATGTCTATTTTAAAAGATACAGTGTTTTATTTGGATATCATTTAGGAAAGAATGGTGATTTGAAGTGTTCTGCATTATAATCCTTCCATACTCAGGACATTTTAATGGTATTTGTCCATATAAAACACGATTGTCTGAATCTGCATTTGGCAAAGTGTGTGCTGACGTAGTGGCCTGTCTGAGTCTCTTTGTCTTGCCGCCTCCTGCATGCCTCAGTCTGGTGCACTCTTCCCAGCTGAACTCTACATCACAAGACGTAGATGTAGACATAGGAAAAATAACTCACAAAAGCAACGCATTTAACAAATTGGTACTGAGCTTCTTTTTAATCATGTCATTATGCAAAGTATTCAAGCTTTTAAGAGTTCTAATTTTATGCAACCCAGTGAGCAGGTGAGAGGAATATATTTGCCCTTCTTTTAGGCCTCAGAGCTGAGAATATGACCTGCACAGTTTCCTTCTCCTTTTCACTTGTTCAATGAGCATATATTGAATACTTATTGGTAACACAACTGCATTTGCAGGTACTAAATTTTAATTAGAATGTTAAAATGAGTATAGTTAGAAGAATAAATAAGCGACACTAATTCGCCTTAAATTTGAGATTTAAACTTGTGCCTTAAATGTTATATGTTTTTTCTTAATCCTTTTTTATATTTTTTTATAATACCTATTTTTACTTATAAGACTAATCCTATAAAAAAGACTTCTTTAAAGTGCATATACTTAATTCTGTTATGTAGTTTTATACATTGTAATTAAAATAAATGTAATTACTTTTTTTGGGATACAGTATCTCTAGTATCATGTCAATAAATAGAATATAAAATAATGGACAAAGTTCCACAACAAAATATGATGCAAGTACAAACCAATGAATAAAAATTACTATCACTGAGAACAACAACAAAAAGCTTTCTAAAAGCTTTAAGAGCGTGGCTCTTTTTTTTCTAATCCCTTGGTGCCTTTTAACAAGTGAAACTATTTTTTAATAAAATTGTCAATGGCTTTCTTTCGATTTACTGGGGGGCCTACTTAAATGGGATATCTGTTCTTTGTGTTTCAACGATATACAAAGCTTTCTTGTGTATTATTGTCTTGGTACACATGCACACACATGAAAACGCTGACAGAGAAGTTCGTCAAAGTGACAGCCTGATCACTGTCCTTTAAAACAGGGTCCTCTATGTCTGGTGCCAACATAAAATGAGTGAAGCATGCATGCACTCTTTCTTTTCTTTGCAGATATTCTCTGAATAATGAATGTGCAGAGATTAGAAGTGAAATGTAATTTATTCTTATCATTCTGTATATTTTACTTTATTTGCAATTAATTCTCTTGCTGTATTACACCTGTGTTAATAGATGTTTTCTTAGAAATTCTAAGGAGAGTACTGCCTTCAATTTATTTCCCATCTTGCAGTTGATTTAAACAGGGGTTTAATAGCAGGGATCTCCTTCCGTAGTAACAAATATGCACAGTGAGTGTTCTGAGATTTATGTATGAACCTGGAATTCAGAAATGAGTTTTTATTACTCCTCTTGGTTTAAAATTAATTACCAATTATCAATTTAAAAACTCACAAAGCATTCTCAGGTTGCTATTTAATTCACTTGTGTTATTTTAAAAGTTTAAGTTGCTATTGGTATTAATAACAATGCTTTTAAGCTACTATTTCTAGTATAAAAAGGTTATATAGCATTCATAGTTGGTTTGAAATCACTATATATATATGTATATATATATATATATATATGTGTGTGTGTGTGTGTGTGTGTGTGTGTGTGTGAAAAATGTTTTTGTGATATAGAGAAATTAAGGGAAAAAGTGTTGTCTAAATGTTGATTAAAAATATTTTTCATGATGTTGATTCCAGAGTTCTATAAAGACAATTATAATAATTATATATATATTGCAATTAAGTTGTTTTTAGTTATAGTTCCAAAAATAAAAATTATTAGGATAAAAATCCCTCAATGATGTCAGTGATAACAACTGTCATTAAACATTATTAAATGACTGATATTATGTCCGATATTTCAAATATCAATTTTCATCTCCTTGAAAAAGACAATCTGCAAAACAAACGTGTTTGGAAAACAAAAAGCTGTAACTTTTAACTCAATTCTAGCTCAATAGAAATAAAAATATATCATAATTACAAAACAGTTACAGGGGTGGCAGGGAGCTAGAAGAGATAAAGAGAAGAGAACATGTTTCAAACATTGGGAAATGGTTTACTGTGGGCATTTTGGTTCTTACATGCTCCCTCTCTGTTGTAGACCTGGATGGAGCATGAATGGCCTTTTTTACTATAGTTTTTATACAATGTATGAAACTACAGGCCGTTCCAAAGAAGAGTTTGAGGTTTACTTTTTAAATACTCATCCACTGATATATTCCTTATCATACAGCACAGGAATATAAGAGTGTCTTCAGCAAATGGAATGTAAAGAATTCAAGAATCCCTAACTATGGATATGGGTGACCCTTGTTCCTGATTGACCTGGTTGATATACTTTCCAGATAAGCAGCCATGAGCCTTACACGGCGGTCAGTGACTGTAAACAAATTTGGAATCCAAAAAAAAATATGTTTCTTCTTAACATTAACACACAGGTACAGCGATGGTGACGCTTTCCTGGCCTGGGATCCTTAGTTAAATCATCAGTTTGTTAACTGCTGTTTGCAAGGTAAACCCTCCCTCTGGAATGGACTTCTTTAAAGCAAAATGAAATAAAATAAAGGTAAGTAAAAGTAAATAGATTTTCCTATTGAAAGTTATTACTTCAGGAATGAAGAAGATGGATATTGATCGGCCCCATCCTTGGCCATTACTGTCAGGTCCACGTGGATGGCTAAGACACTTTATTCTAAGCAAACAGCCATTTTCTCTTCTGACATGGGATTCCAGTGAGAATTGAAAAAAGTAAAAGGTTTGTAAAAACATTTTTCTGTCCTTCTTACAGGGACAATTGATGTTGAAGTAACAGTCTCTGAGATACTTGCACCTGTTATTGATTTATTTCTTCTTTGTCATGGACAAGCTCCTGTTTTATAATTCAGTTACCCTTGTAAACTGCTCTTGGGCAGTAATTTAGAAATAATTTTCATTGCAACAATATCCCAAGGGGCTCCAAATATGGAAGCAAATGAATAAGACACTAAATATGTGTATACATTTTTTAGATGCTCTCCAGGACATATTGATAGTTGTGGTATTTGTTTTTATCACTAATAAAGTCAGGATTCTATGATGAGCTATTGTCATAACATCGCAAGTGGAATTCTAAATCTGTGAAGTCCCCATGGCTTCTGGTCAAATAACCTTTCTATATGACCTTGTGACTCCATGGAGTGAAAAATATAAAACAGTGTTAATAACATAAACCTAATGTAATCAGAGTATGCTATATTATTTCCAAAGATGGGCAAAGTTTCTATTGATAAGAAAGCAAATCTGAGTAAAAAAAACAGTAAATCTGAAAAGAAAAAAAACACACCATGTTTAAATCACTGAGCACCTTTGATATGCAACTATAAATTTGCACAGCAGTACATGTATAAGCATCCACTTTATCTGTGTGTCCACCAATACGGTATATGATGGCTTCCTCATAAAAAAATCAATATGGCTGTGATTTCTCTATGGCTCATTCACTGTTTATGGGTAGGGATTAATGTTTGACCTTCCCTTGCCTTCTTGACTTGAACCAATTACTTTAGAATAATTTTTCTGGTTTAACTTTTTATCACATCTTCTGACATTTTAGTGAATAATATGTGACAGCTATGAACATCTGCAAAAGTTATTGTTATCATAACTTGAGCTCAATGGAACTACCAGCACGGATGCTCTGAAGATCATATTACACTACAGAGTAAGAACACACTTACATTAAAAAAAAAGTTTGATTTCTTAGTAGAAATCTTTTCTTAGTTTATTTTAACAGACACAGACTATTTCAAACAAAAAAAGAGACACCTGGAGGTGGAAAGGACATTTGCATTCTATACACGGGAAGCCTCAAAATATTTATTTTTTATTTGACATTTTATGCATTATTGTCATGCATAAAAACAGCTTTTAATCTTTGGAAACATTAGCACTGCAAACCAGCTTTGTGCATCATAGGTTTGTAAGTAATTCCTGGTAAAAGTATTTTATTTTAGTGTCCTGATTTCTTATTCAGTATGCACCCAGGGAAACTGGTATATTGCATTCTCCTTGAAGAAAGACCTATATATAGAAAATGCAGTTAGTCATTTATATGCATATAACAACATAAACCACAAAGATTAAGGGAAATCATTTTGGGGAGCAGAATTTTGCAACCAAAGGCACTTAAATAATTACCTTTTTAAGCAACTTTTATTGACTATGCAGAAGGATGAAAAGTAATCTCACTTGTTTTAAATGGCATAAAGCAACCAAATGCCATTAACAGAGTGTTACATTTCTTATTTCCTTAAGATTGTTAAAGCTTACCAGGAAGAGATAAAAAATGTATAAATTCAGGAACACTGGCTAGTAAGATCCCAAACCATTGTCAGTGGACTCCTACTTTCTCCTGCCAAAATATGTGGAAGCATGCATGGATTGTACTAGATTAGTAAGAGGGGCTCGTGTCCGGGGCATTAGCCAGGTATCTTAGCAACAAGACCCTACCAGATTCTAGCAGTGCTCTGTGGTGGTGCATGCAATATCCTGGACATAATCTGTCTTTTAATTTTCTTTGGATTGTAGTGATATTACAGATACATGTGTTCAGTGATAGATCTTTATTTAATAAGAAGAATGCCTTAGCTGAAGATTTGTACTCTGCCAGGAGTGGGCAACTCACAATAATGTTGCTGGAGGTTGAGCCCAAGGTACCGCCTTGTCTCACATTTCAGATTGACAGGAAAACTTACTCCTTCATTAAGATGTGCCTCATAGTTCATATCTTTATGCTGTGAAGATGAGGATGCTGCCAGAATTCATAATACTAAGAACGTTATTTAATGTCACATAGAATGCAAATTGCTCGTACAATTGAAATGTCATCTAAAACATGGCACCGTATGCAACACCACTTTATTATAAGTCACTGAGAGCAATATCTTAAATTTGGAATTGCGCTAATCCTTCATCTGCTTTGTTTACCTTTCATCTATAATAGAGATGTCGAATTTCCTCCAAACTGGATTTGCATGTTTTAACTGCTTGCTCACACAGCTCAAGATAGTGTGGGAGAACTAGAGGGGGGTACTTCCTTTGATTTTCCTGTCTTTTTGTTGTTTGCTTAATGCAAATTAACAGCAAAAGATAGCTTTCAAATACAAGACAAAATGCCATGTCAACCCTTTTGGGGAAATAAGCTAACGCTTATGGAAGAACATTTGATTATTTAAACTACGAATTATAATACAAATATGCTGTCTGTTTATTGTAATTGATTTTCTTGGTAATTTAGTTTCATGCAGTATATTCTTGCATTTGATTGAAACAACAATAGTTTTATAAGATTAATATTGTTCACAGTAAAACTACATATAAACTATGTAAGACCTTTGTCATGCTTGCTTGGAGAAAGTGCCCAGAACAATTGCCTTCCAAACATAAAGCTATCCTGACATAAAAAATATTGTTTGTACTTAAAATTGATTCCTAAATATTCATTCAAGATAGATAGCTTATCTTTTATACATCAGTTTTCAGTACCAAAGAAGGCCCAAGACACCTCTTTAATTAGTACCTTGTAAGATTTTCCAGAAATAATTACATTTTTACAGAGAAGAGAGTTATGGGAAGGGATATGGGAAAAATAGAGTTCTTTTATTATTAATATTTGCTATTTTACTATTGACAATTACTATTTCATGACTCCTGGCTTCTCTCCTCTCCAACTCAGTACCCCCAACCCCACACCTCCCCAGCTTTTCTCAAAGATTTTCAGCTCTTGAGTAGTGTTTATTATCTTTTGATGGGCAGCATTGGCAACTCTGTTTTGTTTTGTTTGATATTATATAGTATTTCCATTATCCATAACAGAATACTGCTCAACATATACTACTACAACTTAAGAACTCTACCCCAGAAGTTTATTTCTTTATGAATATTATTAATATAAAACTTATATGACTGCAAGGAGTCCCCAAATTAAAACTCTTTAAGTTAAATATATATTCATATATTATTTGGTATAAGGATCTGTACAAAATTTTTAGAAAATTTGTTTCTTTTTATGAAGACATGCTTTGACTACTTCTAAAGAATGGCTCATAGTAGCTCCCTCAATGTGAATAATACCACGGTGTTATATCATTCATGCTGGTTTTTAAAGATCTCTAGAACCATTTAGAGCAGCTTTTCAAATGGATGTCTGAAGATTTCATGCCTTAGAATTACTTGGTATGCTTGTGGAAAATTTAGATTCCTGAATTTTTGCCCAGACTCATTGTATAAGGCTCTTTAAGGATTTAGGAATATCTCTAGGTGTTGTTGTTTTGGTTTTTTTTTTTTTTTTGGCACATTAGGTTTAAGAGCCATTAAATTAAAATAATGAATAACAATCAAGAGAAAGCTTAATTTTCATAGTAAAATTTTATTAAAAATAACTTGAAACAAAGGGATTGGAATATTTTTAAGCTTGTTAAATTATGCAATTCATCATTAAGGATCATTTTGCCAGGTCATTTAAGTGAGAATATTAACTTGGAGACCCATAATATCTTTTTAAATTATGTGGGAAAGAGGAAATATGTTTTTTTTTCCAGCTGGGATTTTATTTTAAAATTTCTCTTAAAACATGAAAACTCAGAAATGAGTTTTTGTAAATGCATAATATCAAAATATGATTTGTTGCATTCTTGATGTAAAAAAAGAGAATCAAGTCAGTAAAAAAACTAATGCCTTTCAGTTTAATGGTAGCTCTACCTTCTCCCCCATTTATCTTAATTTTTCTTTCTGTCTTTAGTCTGAGCACTGACTTTGAAGTTAAGCTACATTTTTATTCCTCCTTGAATAATTCTTGGTGACCAACAATGATCTCACATTTACCAAGGTCTTGGGTCCAGAAGCATCCCTGAATTTTGTGAAAGCCAAGTACAGAAGTCAGATTAGCTAGCTCTGAAGTTTGATCATGCCTTGGGCATAAAATAAAATTTAGTTAACGGTGCATTATGTAGCAGCACTAAAGAGAAAGTAAAACATAAAAAAGCAAAATAAAGAGCCATCTAGAGCCCAAGTGAGCATGATGACCTTCTGAGGCATATGCCGTATGACTGACTTTCACCATATGACTGACCATCAGCAAATGGTTTTGTACTAGATGTGCAGAATTCCAGAGACCAACAAGTTGGAAACTAGTCTCAGGCCCAGAAATGTAGGAGCACTTATTCTGTGACTAGAGGCCTGGTGCAGGGAATTCGTGCACTGTGGTGGGGGGTCCCCCAGTGCGGCCTGAGCCCTTTCGCAGTCCAGGACCCCTTGGGGGATGCCCGCCTGCTGGCTTGTGGCTGGATGGCCTTCTGCTGCTGCACGACCTGCTGCTTGAGCTTCAGCAGCTGTTACACATGCATGGGCTGGGCCACCAAGGTCTGCCCTGCGAACACCATCGAGTGGGTGCGTCAAACATGGAGGCAGGCTCACTTTGAGTTCCCTGCGCTTACCTGAGTCACTGAATTGTTCAGACTGACTTCCTTCTATAGAGAATGGCACCGGGATTGGGCCTAAGCTGGCAGTTGGACATTCCTATTGCAGTCCGGGACCCCTTGGGGGATGTAGCAGTGTGCCAAGCAGCAGGAGCCTGAAACGGGGCTGGGTGCTGTGCCGCTTGCACTCATTCCAGCCTGCTGTGCCTGCTGCTGCCACTTGGTAGTGCTGTCCCAGAATCGGGAGAGGCTCCCGCTGTGGCAGCTGTGCTCACCAGCTGTGAGCCTGGCTTCTGGCTGAGCAGCGCTCCCCCTGTGGGAGCACACTGACCACTAGGGGGAAGATCCTGCGTTGAACGTCTGCTCCCTGGTAGTCAGTAATGGTTTCTTAAGCTTTTATTTTGTAGACTAGAGGCCCAGTGCACAAATTCGTGCATGGGTGGGGACTGGCTGGCCCAGCCCCAATTGGTGGATCGGGGCTGGGCCTGTAGGGAGGAGGAGACAGCAGGAGGTTGGCCAGCTGGCCTGCCCATATTGGGGCCCAATCAGGGCTGGGCCGGCTGGGGGGAGGGGCCATGGGTGATTGGCCAGCGGGCCCCGCACTTGATTGGGGTGGGGGGGGTCGATTGTGGGGTGGGACCGGCTGTGGGAAGGAGCTGTGGGTGGTGGGCTGGCTGGCCTCACCTTCGAATGGGGTGGGGGGCCTGATCAGGGGTGGAGCTTGCTGGGGGGAGGGGCCATAGGCTGATGGGGTGGTGGGGGCTAATCAGGGGTGGAGCCTGCTGTGGCAAGGGGAAGTGGGCAGTGGGCTGGCCAGCCCCACCACTTATTGGGGTCAGTAGGCCGATCTAGGCTGGGGCCAGGTGGGGGGAGGGGCTGCAGGAGGTTGGCCTGCCAGCTCTGCCTCCTATTGAGGTGGGGGGGCAATCAGGGGCGGGGCTGGTCAGCGGAAGGGGCTGTGGGCCAATTGGGGTGGTGGGGGCCCATTGGGGTGGGGCCGGCTGGGGGGAAGGGCCACAGGAGTGTTGGCCAGCTGCCTTGCCCTTGATGGGGTTGGGAGAGGCCGAACAGGGGTGAGCCGGCTGGGGGAGGGGCCATGGGAGGTTGGCCAGCCGGCCCCATCCCCTGATCAGGCTGGTTCACTGGCCACAGTGTGCGTCAGCAACCAGTCGTTCCGGTCGTTCCGGCGTTCTGGTCGCTGGCTTTTTATATATATACTAGCGTTCCCGTTGCAGGAAAAATCCTGCAATAGGATTTCCTGCTGTACTCTACCCCGCCTCCGCTCATCCCTTGTCGCCCGCCCCGCCTTCTCCGCCAGCCTGCCTTCGCTTCTCCCTTCTCCTCCCCGTGGCTTGCTTGCTTCTCCGAAGCTTTACTCCCTTATGCAGCTCTTGGGTTCTTTGACGCTGTCTTGATATGCAAATTAGCCGCCATCTTTGTTGGGGTAATTTGCATACTCGTCCTGATTGGCTGGTGGGCGTGGCTTCGCTGGTGGGTGTGGCTAGGGCATAGCGAAGGTGCGGTCAATTTGCATATTTGTCTATTATTAGATTAGATAGATTCTTCTTTGAACCCCTGGTGAACCAAAATGTAATCAAATGAGGAGATATTTCTAACACTCACTTTTGATTGGTAAACATTATAATCATTACTGAGAATAATATATTTGATGTGTAACTTAGTAGTCTATTATGAAAAGTCTTTTCAGAAATAGAGCAATTACTATTTCATCATTCCCAAATGTTCATTTACAACCTTAACATTTTTCTCACACAATACTAATAGTAATTGCATCTCTAATGTCCTATCCTTGAATACTCTGCCATCACCTCAAATTCAGTCTTTCTAAAATCAAAATTAATGTTTTTCCTCTGAACACAAAATCATATTCATTATTTCTCAATTTCTGTCCATTGGTCCACCATTTCCCTTATCACTTGTATTCAAAGTCCCTCAGTAATCTTTAGGTTCAATGTATATACTAAGATTTCTAGTAAGTTTTCACAATTCTATTGTTTTGTTTTCACTGTGAAGTAGATTTATTTTGAAAATAGTCCATAGGTAGGTTGAAAAATACCTTTAAATCAAGATGTCAGACCAAATCTATCAGCACCCAGTAAAATGACACACTGTACTTCTAATCAGGTAAAATAAGATTATGTGAAACTTTGTGATGTTTGAGCACATAAATAAAACTAGCAGGAAGGTAAAAATCAAATAGTAGAATTTTTACCTGGAAAAATGAATAGCTAACTTTTCTCTCCATGAAGAAAGAATTGCTAATTTTATCCAAATTATTTGTTTACTTTCAAAGAGAATCAAGATGAATTGAGTATATTTTTTAAAAATAAGGCCTGATGATCTTTTTGTTTTTCTTCCCTTCTATCTGGTGCTTTTCTTAGGCTCAGTTCCCACCAAGGACTGGATAACAGAAGCAGAGATTGAAGGTGCAATGTAAGGTGGAGACTGAGCATAATGGCTCACAGGACATGCATTAGGAGAGCAAGAAGAATCTGATGGGATCCTGGGGAGGGCCCGAGAGGATGAGTGTGTCAGCACCCTAATTTAAAGGACCTTTGTCATATGAGCTGGGGAGGAGGAGTGGGGGAATTTGGAGACTAAAGAGCACAACTAATCTTTTCTTTCTGGTCCATCTCACACTTTGTATGAGTTGGAAAGCATAGCTAAATCCAACTTAATAAAGGCTGTTTTGTATATGTTTCTGGATTCTGGCTGACAGTAGTTTGGTTTAAAAATGAATGATACCACTTTTCTACAACCAAGGACATGGCACTGGAAATATAATATTCTTCAAGATGGAGTCTTCAGGGGGCTATTTCTCTACGTCAAGATCACATATTAAGTTGTGCCCATTATAGAAATGCTGACACAATAGCTCATGAAAGAGATGTCTTGGAGATGAAGTAAGGAAGAGCCAACCCTTGACAGGACGGATATTGCCCTCAGTGTCTTCATAATTTGAATATTGCTACTCTATCTTTTTCCAATTTTAATTGCAAATACTGTGTTTTTATAATGTAGCAGGGCCAGAGCATTGGAAATCAGTGAAACAGGATAAAACTAGGCATATCTACCGTTTTAGAGGCTGCTCCAACTGGAAGGGTTCTCTCAGATACATCTGCTTGTGTTTTGCAGAGTAGTTTGGTTCTTTGTAGCTTATTAACCCTTCCATATGTAGGTGGAGAAGAGAGTTAGAGATAATCAGAAAATTAGTTAGAGTCCCACTTCAAGAGAATTCACTATAGTCCTCTTACAGAACTGAGAAATCCCAAAAGCCAGCTGCTGAAAATTACCAGTGTCTCCTGAGCGCTTCCTACATGTCCTGGATTTGCCAAGCATTTGACATGACTTGTATCTTTCCATCCTCAACACAACTTTATGAAGAGAGACTATTATCTGATTTTAAGGATGAAGAAATAGATGTGATGAGGTTCAATAACTTTGAAAAGATTCAGTCAGGTATTAATAATCATGATAATAACAACACTTAAAAAAAATCCTCATCCAAAGACATGCTTAGAGAGGAAGGAGGAGAGAGAAGCATCGATGTGAGAGAGAAACATCTATTGGTTGCCCTCTGTACACTCCACAACCAGGGATGGAACCTGCAACCCAGGTATGTGTCCTGACAGAGAATCCAACCAGCAACTTTTTGGTGCTTGGAATTATGCTCAACCAATTGAGCTACTCTGGCCAATAAATAATAATACTATGACCTTGGTACTGCTAAGTGCTTAATATATATTAAGCAATTTTAACTCACAATATCCCTATAAGGTAGGCACTGTAATAATTCTCATTTTTAAAAATTATTTTATTGTTTAAAGTATTACATACTAGAGGCCCGATGCACGAAGATTCATGCAAGAATGGGCCTTCCTTCCCTTGGCTGCTGGCACCGTCTTTGCTCCGGCCCGAGCCGCAGTTCCGCCTTCCCACACTGCCCAGAGGCCCGGAGCGGCTGGGGTGGTGCAGAATGCCATGGTGACGATGCAAGCATCCTGCCCTGCCCACAGCCGCTTGGCACCTGCCTATGCAAATTAACCCACCATCTTTGTTGGTTAATTTGCATACTCACTCCTGATTGGCTGGTGGGCGTCATGAAGGTACGGCCAATTAGCATGTTATTCTTTTACTAGAAGCCCGGTGCACGAAATTCGTGCACGGCGGGGGGTTGTCCCTTAGCCCAGCCTGTACCCTCTCCAATCTGGGACTCCTGGAGGGATGTCCGACTGCCCGTTTAGGCCCGATCCCGGGCCTAAACGGGCAGTCGGACATCCCTCTCACAATCCAGGACTGCTGGCTCCCAACTGCTTGCCTGCCTGCCTTCCTGATTGCCCCTAACCGCTTCTGCCTGCCAGCCTGATCACCCCCTAACCACTCCGCTGCCAGCCTGGTTGATACTTAACTGCTCCCCTGCCAGCCTGTTTGCCCCCAATTTCCCTCCTCTGCCGGCCTGGTCACCCCTAACTGCCTTCTCCTGCAGGGTTGATCACCTCCAACTACCCTCCCTTGCAAGCCTGGTCCCTCTCAACTGCCCTCCCTTGCAGGCCGGGTGCCTCCCAACTGCCCTCTCCTGCTGGCCATCTTGTGGTGGCCATCTTGTGTCCACATGGGGGCAGGATCTTTGACCACATGGGGGCAGCTATATTGTGTGTTGCAGTGATGATCAATCTGCAGATTACTCTTTTATTAGATAGGATAGAGGCCTGGTACAGGGGTGGGGGCCAGCTGGTTTGCCCTGAAGGGCTTCCCGGATCAGGTGGGGGCTCCCTTGGGGCGTGGATCGTCCTGAGCGAGGGGCCTGTGGTGGTTTGCAGGCCGGCCATGCCCCTTGGCAACCCAAGGGGAGGCCCTGGTATCTGGAATTTATTTTCCTTCTACAATTGAAACTTTGTAGCCTGGAGCGGAGCCAAGCCTGCTGTTCCCTCCGGGGCAGCAGCCATTTCTGTGGCCGTTAATTCACCTTCTACAATTGAACCTTTGTAGCCTTAAGCGGGTGAGCCCAGCCAGGGTGTGCGGAAAGCTTTGCTTCCCCTGTTGCCGCCAGCAACCCTGGCCTGCTCTCTCAAGCTCCATTCTGCCGCCATTTGTTTGAATTTGTTTACCTTCTATAATTGAAACTTTGTAGCTTGAGTGGAGGCTTAGGCCTGCAACAGCTATGGAAAGCTTGGCTTGCTCTGTTACCTGGGAAACCTTGCTCACTGTGGCTGTAGCCATCTTGGATTGGGGTTAATTTGCATACTCGCCCTGATTGGCTGGTGGGCGTGGCTTATGTAGCGGAGTGATGGTTAATTTGCATATTACCATTTTATTAGAGAGGATTAGGTAGATGTCTCCTTTTCCCCCTACTGACCTCCACCCATCCACCCCCACCCCCCAGCACATGTCCTCATCCCCCTATGGTCTGTGTCTACTGGTTATGCTTATATGCATGCATACAAGTCCTTTGGTTGATTTCTTACCCTCCCCCCACCTTCCCACTGAAGATTGACAGTCTGTTTGATGCTCCTCTGTCTCTGTATCTATTTTTGTTCATCAGTTTATGTTGTTCATTATATTCCACAAATGAGTGAGATCATGTGATATTTATCTTTCTCTGACAGGCTTATTTTGCTTAGCATAATGCTCTCCAGGTCCATCCTTACCATGCTGTTGCAAATGGTTAGAATTCCTTCTTTTTTATAGCAGCGTAGTATTCCATTGTGTAGATGTACCACAGTTTTCTAATCCACTCGTCTGCTGATGGGGACTTAGGCTGTTTCCCAGTCTTAGCTATTGTAAATTGTGTTGCTATGAACATAGGCGTGCATATATCCTTTCTGATTGGTGTTTCTGTTTTCTTGGATATATTTCTACAAATGGGATCACTGGGTCAAATGGAAGTTCCACTTTGAATTTTTTGAGGAAACTCCATACTGTTCTCCACAGTGGCTGCACCAGTCTGCATTCCCACCAGCAGAGCCCAGGGGTTCCTTTTTCTCTGCATTCTCACCAGCACTTGTCATTTGTTGATTTGTTGATGATAGCAATTCTGACAGGTTGAGATAGTACCTCATTGTTGTTTTGATTTGCATCTCTTAGATCAGTAGTCGGCAAACTCATTAGTCAACAGAGCCAAATATCAACAGTACAACGATTGAAATTTCTTTTGAGAGCCAAATTTTTAAAACTTAAACTTCTTCTAATGCCACTTCTTCAAAATAGACTCGCCCAGGCCATGGTATTTTGTGGAATAGCCACACTCAAGGGGCCAAAGAGCCACATGTGACTCGCGAGCCACAGTTTGCTGACCATGGTCTTAGATGATTAGTGACTTTGAGCATGCTTTCATATGTCTCTTGGCCTTCTGTATGTCCTCTTTAGAAAAGTGTCTATTTGGGTCCTTTGCCCATTTTTTGATTGGATTGTTTATCTTCTTTTTGTTAAGTTGTATTAGTTCCCTATAAGTTTTGGAGATTAAACCCTTATCTGAGATAACAATGGCAAATATTTTCTCCCATGCAGTGGGCTTTCTTGTTGTTTTGTTGATGGTTTCTTTTGCTGTGCAGAAGCTTTTTATTTTGAAGTAGTCCCATTTGTTTATTTTCTCTTTAGTTTCCATTGCCTTAGGAGCTGTATCAGTGAAGATATTGATATGACATATGTCTGCTATTTTGCTGCCCATGACTTCTTCTAGGATTTTTATGGTTTCCAAACTTATATTTAAGTCCTTTATCCATTTTGAGTTTATTTTTGTGTATGGTGTAAGTTGGTGCTCTAGTTTCATTTTGTTTTTATGGATCTGTCCAATTTTCCCAACACCATTTATTGAAGCGACTGTCTTGACTCCATTGTATGCTCTTACCTCCTTTGTCAAATATTAATTGAGCATAGGGTTTGGGTCGATTTCTGGGTTCTCTGTTTTGTGACAGTACCAGGCAGTTTTGAGAACAGTGGCTTTGTAGTATAGCTGTTTATATGTCTGTTCTTGTGATAGTACCAGGCAGTTTTGAGAACAGTGGCTTTGTAGTATAGCTCAATATCCGGTATTATGATCCCTCCAACTTTGTTCTTCTTTCTCAGGATTGCTGCAGCTATTTGGGGTCTTTTTTTATTTCAGTTGAATTTTTGGAGAGTTTGTTCTAGGTCTATGAAATATGCCATTGGTATTTTAATGGGAATTGCATTGAATCTATGGATTGCTTTGGGTAGTATGGACATTTTAATGATGTTAATTCTATCAATCCATGAACATGGTGTATTGTTCCATTTGTTTATATCTTCCTCTATCTCTTTTTTTTCAGCACCCTGTAATTTTCTGAGTACATAACCTTTACCTCCTTGGTAAAATTTATTCCTAGATATCTTATTTTGTTGCTGTTGCAATATTCTCATTTTTATAGATAATCAAATCAAGGACCAGTAAAACCAAATTAGTTTCCCAAGTACATACGCATCAAGTAAGTGGCAGAACCGGGCTTTAAAACCAGGTGTTCTGGTCCCAGAATCTGAGCTATTTTTAAGCTAGTCTAACAATCACAGAGCCAAGGCTTATATATTTGCCTTCAAAATCCAAGCTTTTACCATCAATACATAGCTTTTGATATGAACATATTATAGTTTTACCTTTTTACTGTTTTATATATGAATTTAGATATTGTGTGTATTCCATTGATGTGATAAATATCTTTTTCAATAGCAAAAGGTTGTGATTAAACAATGGAAAATAAGAACAGAAATATTTGACCCAATAAGCAATTTGAGATGTTTATCTCTACATAATTTTGAACTTTTAGGTAAACTTTATTTGAATGTGTTTATAAATTAGTATATGAAGTGAGCAGAATAAAATTACACTATTGGAAACTTTTTGTGAATTAGCTGCTTAACAAGTTATCTCAAATAAAAGCAGTGCTATGTCAAATCATACAGTGTTGAGTGAATTAATGTGCATTTACTATTAGTGAGCAATAATGAATATTTGGCTAGTCTTTAAAAATTACTTGTATCTTATTCCACTCAGCACTCAGCACAACACCACAGACTTCCTTCATAATTTGATCTTTACTTTTAATCTGAAATTAATTTTACATTTATAATTATTGGTCTACTATGTGGTGTGTTTTTTTGTTTGTTTGTTTGTTTTTTTGCCTTTAGTAGCTATGCAAACATTAGTTTAAGACAAGTAGGTACTTTAATCTTACTATTTTTATCATTATTGAATGGTAAAAATATGTCACTACTTTTATGATGTCATTTTAAACTTTAATAAGCTTATACTGCTTATTGTAAAATCCCGAGTAATTTTAAATTGATGTTGACATTAAAGAGGATTGCCTGTAATGATAGTGTCTTGTAGATTTAAGTAGCAGTCTGAAATAAATCTAGTAATAATTATGGTTACATCTTGATCACTTGCCTTTTCCTGTTTATTAACCTTGTAAAGAAACATATTGTTAAAGTCATCTTTAATTCATAAGAAAAATTAATCCCCTTCCCCTTCCATCCCAGACCTGAGAACTAGATGAGAATGTAAGTTCAATGCTGAAAGTTTTTTTCCTGGAGGGATTCCCACATGGAAAACTGAAGCAATGCTACTAAAAGCTACATACCTTAATCATACATCCGAGTTAGTGCTTTCTGTCGCTGTTTGTTCATGGAGGAGCCCCAACATGCACAACCTGTGTTACCCCAGGGCCTGCTGGAACCAGCTAGGAGCTAAGCGATCAAGACCAGCCCATCTGAAAAGAAAATAACAAAAAGCAAAAACTCACCAGCTAACCTGAATTGCTGATCCCTGGAGGGTGCTCTAAGAAAAGTTGGAAAAGATTATGTAAAATGGCTCTCATATGTTAGGCAGGAAAAATTACTTATTGCCTCTAAACAGGAAGATTGTAAACAATGTCTCCCATTTTTGCAAAAAAAAAAGAAAGATCAGCCTGCATAAGACTCTGCTCTCAAACATAGCTTTCATGAGATGCCATTGGGTTTAGAGTCATCCACTTGTGTCTAAGAGAGAAAGGGAATGATGGGAGAGATTTATCTCTCTTATTTCTGAGCTCCCTTCTGTGTTGAACAGAGCCTGAAGCCTAAATAGGAAGGATCCTTTTATCTAAAACCCACAATTCTGGATTTTTATCCTAGACCTGAAACAGCTTGGGAGTGCAATAATCAAAGAAACAGTAACATATTTTGTAAAGATTTAACACTGAAAGTGTAAATAAAAAAGTATTTATTTACTGCCTATTTTTACTTATTATTAAAAATATGTATTATATGCATAAGTTTGATTTGTACTTGCTTTTTGTAACCTAGGAATCCTATATAATAAAAGCCTAATATGCAAATTGACTGAAAGGCAGAATGACTGGTGGAACGACCAGTCGTTATGATGTGCACTGACCACCAGGGGGCAGACACTCAATGCAGGAGCTGCCCCCAGCCCACAGGCCCCAGGCCAGCCAAGGCAGATGCCAGCAGCCCCCCCCCCCCAAAACCCCAATCTCCCTGCTGGTCTCCCCGCTGGCTGCCCCACAGATCAGCCCTGATCGCCAGGCAGGCCTAGGGACCCTACCCATGCACAGATTTCGTGCATCAGACCTCTAGTAAATTAATAAGGTTTATAGTTATGTCAATGAACGTGTGAATTTTAATGGCTGCAGATTGTGTGAATTTTAAGGCTACAAATTGATGCTTTAGATCAGTGGTTCTCAACCTTTCTAATGCCACGACCCTTTAATACAGTTCCTCATGTTGTGGTGACCCCAACCATAAAATTATTTTCGTTGCTACTTCATAACTGTAATTTTGCTACTGTTATGAATCATAAAATAAATATGGTCTTAGGCGACCCTGCTAGCGGTTCTCAACCTGTGGGTCACAACCCAAAGGTTGAGAACCGCTAGCAGGGTCACCTAAGACCATCAGAAAACACAGATATTTACATTACAATTCATAACAGTAGCAAAATTACAGTTATGAAGTAGCAATGAAAATAATTTTATGGTTGGGGGGCACCACACACGAGGAACTGTATTAAAGTGTTGTGGCATTAGAAAGGTTGAGAACCACTGCTTAAATGTATAAATGTTATAGAGAAAACTAATGAAATTTAAAGTATATGTTATCTCTGTTTGGTAATTATGTATATCTTTATTACATATTTTAAAAGTTGCTAAATGTGCCCTAGCCAGTTTGGCTCAGTGGATAGAGCATTGGCCTGTGACTAAAAGGTCCCAGGTTCAATTCTGATCAAGGGCACATGCCCGGGTTGTGGGCTTGATCCCCAGTGGGGGTCATACAGGAGACAGCCGATCAAGGATTCTCTCTCATCATTGATGTTTCTATCTCTCTCTCCCTCTTCTTTCCTCTTTGAAATCAATAAAAATATATTTAAAAAGTTGTTAAATGTGCATAATAATTTGAGTTTGTTTCATTCTTTCAAACCCTTCTTAGCCCAAGTACATGTGTTTCTTGTCATGTGCCCTTTCCTGACCACTCGCCTCCTCTTTGTTTTAGTTTTATTTTATTTTTATAAATCTTTATTGTTGAAAATATTACATATGTCTCCCTTTTTCCTCCAATGACCCCTTCTAGCCCACCATCCCCCCAGGCCTTCACCACCCTATTGTCTGTGTCTATGGGTTATGCATATATGCATACAAGCTCTTTGGTTAATCACTCCCCATCCACCCTCCCTCTCATGCCTTCCCTCTGAGATCCCTCAGTCTGTTCCATGCCTCCAAGGCTCTGGATCCACTCCGAGGCCTCCTCTTTGTAACAAACTCAAAGAACAGTTATTTCTAAACTTATTATCTCAAAGGGAGTTAGTTTTCATCCGTCTGGATGCTATGCTTCCAGATTTTATTTACCAACAATATATTTGCTTAATAATTGTTTCTTCACGTTCTATTTGTAGGTAGTCTTAACCACCAGTAGTCAGCAATGGCATCGATCTGCCAAATTTGAGGAGAGGCACCAGGTCTAGGATTTGGATTGAGTGATGTGGGCAGATGTGTACAGGTACTTGGAGGCTGTGGAGGCTCCTGAAATGGAGCAGAGTGGTGCAGATTAAAGGACTTGGACAGAATCGGCGAGAGAGCTGATGACTGGAAATGTGTGATTGCCAGACTACTGCACTAAGCCAGAAGTGGGTCAGGAGCTGGATGACCTAATGTCAACATAGGATCTGATTGCAAATGAGAAGCAAATAGCCTGTGAATGAGTCAATAGAGGAAAATGAAGGGAAATCACATATATACTATATAGTCCACATACCGCAAGCAGGGTTCCATTCCAGGAAAAGCCGCAGTTGCCCTCTCTCCCTGCTTTACACCTGGCGCCGTCCTCCTTGGGTCTTCAAGGGATCCTATATATTCCTGAAGCAATTGCTGCTAAGTATTTTGTCCCTGGTAAATGAATACTGACATTTTTAATATTAAAAATATTTAACATTTCTGGAGAATCATTGTGCTGCCTCTCCCTGTAGGAAGACAATACTCGCCAGCCCCAATTTTCCCTGGGCAAGAAAAATGTAAGTGGAAATGACATATAATATATCTAAACAAAGGTTGTAAGAGCTCTTGTATGGTTCCTCTATGTTACCTTTCCCGTTTGCTATAAGACAAATCCCTTCAGGTAGGGAATAAAGAAACATGAAACAGATGTCATTCCTGACCCCAAATAGGCATGTAGTGTGAGAAAAATAAACTTTTATTTTGTAAGTCACTGAGTCTTTTTAGGTTGTTTGTTATCACAGCAATATTTAGCCTGGTTTGATTGATACACACTTTCACTGACATGATTTTATGTACTGGAATTCAGTAAATATTTGTATGCCCTTTGATATTTTTTATTTTATAATTTTTTTTCTTATTTACCTCCATTACATATCCCTTGAGAATAATCTCATTGTCTTTTTTGTTTGTTTCTTTGATCCACCGTATAAATTGCATGCCTCTAAAATAAAATATTTAAAAGTATGTCACAATGAATCAATGACTAAATACTTAATATATGTTCTATAATTATCAATTTATTCAAGTGTTTCTGATAGTAAATAAAATGATCCTTCACTTTTTAAAATGAGGCATCTGAAAGTACAGTGTGCAATAAAACACTCTATGACTATATTATCAAGGTTTTATTATAAAAATAAAGTACCACAGCCCTAGCTGGTTTGGCTTAGTGGATACAGCATCGGCCTGAGGACTGAAGGGTCCCAGGTTCAATTCTGGCCAAGGGCACATACCCAGATTGCAGTTTCGATCCCAATATGGGGCGTGCAGGAAGCAGCCAATCAATGATTCTCTCTCATCATTGATGTTTCTATCTCTCTCTCCCTCTCCCTTCCTCTCTGAAATCAATAAAAAAATTTTTTTTAAAAAGTACCACACACTTAAGTTACACTACTGAAGACTGTATTAGGTGGCAATTATTGCACACATTTTCATGAAAGAAAGAAAAAGTAACTTGAAAACTAAAGCATGGAGAGTTCCAAAAGAGGAGCTTTGCTTATAACCTCAGAATATTTACTACAATTCTGAGTCAGATCCTCATCTTTAAGGTTAGAAAATTAGGTTTCATCATGTGTTGGCTGACAGATTGAAAGGAGTTATAATCACAGCTCATTGAAATATGAGAATGCTCATTCACTTATATACAGGAGAGGAGAGCTATTTCCAGGGTCCTAACTGCTAGCACCCTTATTTAGGGCAAGCCTGTGACTTGCCATTACAGCTGCCCCTTGAACAATACAAGTTTAATCTGCATGGGTTCATTTATATGTGGATTTTTTTTTCAATAAATATCTAGTTGGTCATTTATATCCCCAGGTTTCTCATCCACAGCAGATTTAAGTAACTGAGGATGGAAAACAACAGTTTTGATCTGTGGTTGAAAATCTGTGGATGTAATAAATTGAGGTCTTGGAATGTATTCTTTTTTCATGTTTTCTGGTTTGTAGGAACTGCTCCCCAGTTGCTAACATATGCTGTTTCTGAATGTGTAGTCTTAAGAACTACATTTGGCTGTGAGAGAAAAGGACTTGGCTTCATAGTTAGAAGACCTGGGCTCTAGATCAGGTTTTGGCTTTTATTACCTGTCTGACCTCAGTCAAATCATTTAATTTTTTCTCATCTGTGAAATGGAAGTTGTGATAACTTCCTCACAGAATTGTAATGATGATTAAATAATATGCAAATATGAGATAGCCAAACACAGACTTGGGGGCATCATCAGGGAGCACACCAGGTTTCATGTGTTCTCAAACTTCTCCAACACCAGAGGAGTCATCAGATCAGTGTTGGAACCTGGGACTAAAGAGTTCTACTTGCAAAAAGTCTCTCACTTCTTTTTACCCCCACTGACAGTTTTTTATCATGTCACCAAAGAGATCCATGTTGCAAAATCCAATGGTCACTTTTATAAGCCCTTATTTTATTTACTAGTACTACTTAGAAGCAGGTTTTGACACAGATGATGACTCCTTCCTTTTTGAAACATACCTGATCTCTGCACACATTATCTCTTGGTGATCCTTCTACCTCACTAGATGCTCCTTCTCACCTTGTTCCTCTTCGTCTTCTTCACAACTGAACATAGGAGTGTTTCAGGGCTCTGTCTATAGACTTTTCTTCCTTCCTTCCTTCCTTCCTTCCTTCCTTCCTTCCTTCCTTCCTTCCTTCCTTCCTTCCTTCCTTCCTTCCTTCCTTCCTTCCTTCCTTTCTTTCTTTCTCTTTCTTTCTTTCTTTCTTTCTTTCTTTCTTTCTTTCTTTCTTTCTTTCTTTCTTTCTTTCTTCTTTCTTTCTTTCTTTCTTTCTTTCTTTCTTTCCTTTCTTTCTTTCTTTCTTTCTTTCTTCTTTCTTTCTCCTTCCTTCCTTTTTCCCTTCCTTCCTTCCTTCCTTCCTTCCTTCTTCCTTCCTTCCTTCCTTCCTTCCTTCCTCTTCCTTCTTTCTTTTCTTTCTTTCTTTCTTTCTTTCTTTCTTTCTTTCTTTCTTTCTTTCTTTCTTTCTTTCTTTCTTTCTTTCTTTCTTTCTTTCTTCTTTCTTTCTCTTTCTTCTTCCTTTCTCTCCTTTCACCTTTTTTACCTAACCCTGCAACCTTCCTCCCCTCTGACAGCTGTCAATCTATTCTCTATGAGTCTGTTTCTATTTCATTTGTTAGTTTATTTTGTTCATTATATTCCACATATTAGTAAAGTCATATTGTGGACTTTTCTTTTTGCTCGGTGTACTCAATCTTTGGTGGACTCATTCAGTGTCTTAGCTTTAAATGTCACTTATATACAATTGCAAGAATTACATCCCTAGCATTTCAGACTCTAACATCTAACTGTGTATTCAACATATCCAATTGGATGGCTTATGTGGTCTTTGAATCTCATATGTCCAATTCAAATTATGTATTTACCCCCAAATTTCACCTCCAAATCCTGTTCCTATGCAGTAATATCCATCTCAGTAAACCAGAATTCCATGTACCCAGTTGCTTCAGTTAAAAATTTGAGTCTTTCTTTGATGTTTCTCTTTTCCCAGATTTAATACAATTCTGTTGATTTTACCTTTACATTTTGGCCTCAAACTTTCTCATATAGTTTCAGCCATCCATTTGCTTTCATAACTCTTTAATGTTCAGAAACAAATTAAAATATCTACCCACTGGTGACTCCCTCCCGCCCCTTTTTTTAATTATAAGATTTTTGTTTGTATTTTCAGTAGTTCTATAACACATAATGCATGAGTAGGCTTCTAACATGGAAGAAAGAGCTCTACCTGTTCATATGTTGCAGTTTGTCTCTATTATACCTCGGAGACCATCATCTTTTTTGTTTTGTTGTTGTTTCCCATTTTGGTGAACATGATTTGATTCCCTTGAATTTTCCCCCAAAGTTTGGAGGAGATTTGCATATTTATCTCTACTAAGTATAAGAACAATGTCCCCTGTGTCTAATAGAAATTCATTTTCATAAAGAAAATAGTATTTACTAGAGTCAGTATTAAAATCTGTTGAAGATGTCTGTGTCTATGATGAAACTGGATGGGCAGGATTTCAGTCTAGCAGTATATGCTAAAAATGTTCTTCCTCTGTGGAACATGGCAAAATGTGTTAAGTAAATAAAAGGTCTTGTTTTCCTTTAGTGACATCATGGTGATTACTTACTATGGGGTACTTTCATTATTTACACATGTTTGTTGCTTTTTGATTTGTTAAGTGTACATGATTCAGCATCATTTTCTCTAATACAAGATGACAAGAAAACCCTCAAACCACAATGGTTTCTGCTTGAATATCCTCTCAAAGTATTTGCATTTGTCAACCAAGTGAGGCATATTAAAGAAAAAAAAGGAGAGACTTTTTTTTGTCATAATGAAGTAGAAGTAAGTAAATATTCTCATAAAGATTCTCAAAAATAACTACCAAATTTAGTTTCCTGTTGATTGTTTTTTTACCATGCTTTCTCGAATTATAAATTACTCTTTTGGTCTAAACATCAATGATTATCATATTCTAAGCACCCAGAAAGTAGATAAACCCAAATGAATTTGAATGTTTTGGATATAGATTAGCATTTTCTCATACCCTTTCATTATTATTTAGATTATTAAGGCATTTAAATTATCTTGATTCAAAGTTTCTCAATGTTCATGAATATGATTTTATCCCAATTGAGTAAAAGCTAGTCCAGCTTTAATTATTTATATTATTTGTAAGATAATAGTAAATATGTGGTATATTTCATATGCATAAAGAAATTACTTGGGGATGCAGGGACATTGACTTGGAACACAGTGAATTTGGGTACTTTAATCTGAAACACATTGAGCAGACCAGATTCACATAGGCCTAATTGAAATGCCATTTGAAGTAAGGAAAGTCTCCATAAACTGTGTTCTAAAGACATGTATAGTTAAGCACAAAGAAGTAAGAAAAGAGCTTTTCAAAGTTAAATTTCAAAATGGTAAAGTCTCTTCTTTCTCCCCCCCCTTTTTTTTGTTTTAGCACAATTGGCTATTTTATAACTTCTCTGTGATCCTCATCTGGCCCCAGAACCCCCTCAATCTCTTGACACCATCCCCCATACAGGCTCTTCACCCTGTTCTGCTGCCCTGCCCTCCTCTCATCTGAGTTCCAATATGCTTGGCCTGACATTCTCAAAGACCTTGCTAGAAAAAAATTTTCTACTTTCTCTCCATGCTACACAATTTACCTATCTAATTTCCTGGGATCTCCAAATATTTGTTTATGCAATAAATGATTTGGAAAACTCAACCCAAAATATTATTTATTTTTACATTATATACATATATTTTTATACTAATATATGCATTATAAGACATACAGAAATAGCCCAGCCAGTGTGGTTCAGTGGTTGAACTTCAACCTATGCACCAGGAGGTCACAGTTTGATTCCTGGTCAAGGCACATGCTGGGTTGCAGGCTTGATCCCCAGTGGGGTATGTGTAGGAAGCAGCTGATTAATGATTCTCTCTCATAATTGATGTTTCAATCCCTCTCTCCCTCTCTCTTCCTCTCTGAAATCAATAAAAATATTTTAAAAAACACCAATAAACATATAGAAATAAAAATTAAGGATTAGTTAACATTAATAAAAATGTTAGTGAACTTTTATTTCCATGCTCCAATAGACGTCTAGCATTTTTGCTAGGGTTAATACATCTTGTTTTGGAGGTAATTGCATAACCTGTTATTTTGGATGGAGCCATGTGGTTGAAAATCAAGTAAACATTTCCTATAGGATATTAGTGACAGCCATTGATTTGACATGTTTCCCTTTCAAAACATGTTAGTATTTTGAATAAGAGTCTTTCTACTAATGAAATAACAAATTATGGAATCACTGGAGGCCCGATGTATGAAAATTTATGCATTAGAGTGTGTGGGGGGGACCCTCAGCCTGGCCTGCCCCCTCTCACAGTCTAGGAGCCCTTAGGGGCAGGAGGCGAGCCGACAATCAGGAGAAGGTGACGCCCCCATCACACCTCTGCTGCTGCCACTGAAGGCAGTGCAAGCCTTGGCTGGCCCTGGTTACCTGAGCCTCGGGCGGCCCTGGGTGGCTGGGCAGCCGTCATTTGAGGCTTGCCTGCGCCTCGGGGCGGCCCTGGGTGGCTGGGGGGCTGAGGGCAGGTCTAGTTGCATCACGTGCCTGCCACCCTCCCCCTGGTGGGGCTGAAAGGACTGGGGGACTCTGGCAGGGCTGAGGGGACTGGGAGCTACCATCTTGTGGCTATGGGCGCTGCCATCTTTGTGACAGCATGACACTCAATTTGCATATTCCCTCTTTATTAGATAAGATAATCTATATGACAACCATGAGGATGGAAATTTGTGAGAGGCAAGAATGCCCCAAACCCCCTTTGACATATTCTTAGAACTGATGACCATGGAGACAGACATTTTTATATGAAGATATAGGTTTTGGAAAAACATACATGCTGAGGGTAGTCTCTCTAATAGTAGTCTTTGGGCTGGAATGGCAGACAGTTATAATTTACAGCAAAGGTCATTTTCCTATCTGTTTATTCTCTTTAAATTGCACACAAAGTGGCTACAGAATAGTTTATAATTTCAATCTGGCTGCTACTTAAATAGTTATAGATTCACAGGTTTTGTTTCAAACTCAGAAGAACTTTAGATATCATCTCCTTTATATTCTTTATTTTGCAGTTGAGAAAAATGAGACTCTGAGGTTAGTACCCCTGCCGAGGATGCAAAGCTATGCACAGAACTAAAGCTATGTAATTCAGCTCTTCTTGTGGGACCAGTGGGCCTTCTGTTCTTTATCAGTGGGGCCATAAGTGCATGTCACCTGAAAAACACTCCAAACTATCAACGCCTCTGCCTGCATCAGGCTTGTTAGAAAGAGTGTCAACTGTACATCCTGGATTTTAAAATCTCATCCATGACAGAGTTGTCTTGGGTTGAATTTTTAACCAAAAGAAGAATTTTCCTAACTAGCTATGATGAAAAGAGCCAAAACAAGGCATAAATAGGAGAGAATGAAGGGACTAATGCTTCTACGTAGTAGAATTTAAGTGTACAGAAACTTGGAAGAGCTACACCAGTCTGTTGCAAAATGTATAAGTAGTTTTATGAATATTCTTTGCAAAGAAAACATTTAGAACAAATCTAGATACTCAAAGTTTCTGAACCAGAATGAGATTTGGATTAAGAGAGAGCCAAGAGAAATGAAGAAATGTGTGCAGATATGCAGTAACACTGAATAACAGGTTATCAGTTTAAGTTAAAATTTACAGAACCTCAAATACTTTCTTAGAGAATGGGTACAAAATAAGAAATAATGTTTCTCAAGAATTTAGGATGTTCTGAGAATGCATTGATAGGAGATCCCTTAACCTGCCTTTTTTTGGGTTAAAGTCTCCTCTTCAAGTGCAACTAGACACAATCTAACATAATTATATATTTGTTACTTCCTATTCTTCATTTATCCCATTAACATGTAATCTTTCCAAATAAGTATAGAACCAAGAGAAATAAGAGCATATGTCCACACAAAAATCTGTTCATAAATGTTTATGGCAGCATTTTTAAAGCATTTTCCCTTTTTATTTCATTTATTGAGGTGACACTGGCTAACAAAATTATACAGGTTTTAGGTGTACAATTTCACAACACATCATCTATACACTGTATTGCATGTTCACTATCCCAAGCCAAGTATCCTTCCATCACCATTTATTCCCCTTATTCCTACCTCTACCTCTTCTACTCCTTACTCCACCAATTACCACATATCCATGAGTTTTTTTTCTTTTTCTTTCTGTTCAATTCCTTCACTCCCTCACCCAGCTCCCCAACCACTCCAACAGCTGTACTGATGGCAATACAGTCATTTTAACACCCATTGACATCAATGATTTATTTTCAAGACATAAATTCAACAAGGAGATAGTGGCCTTAAATGACATGCTAAATCAGATAGATTTAATTGATATCTTCAGAGCATTTCACTCCAAAGCAGCAGAATATTCATTCTTTTCAAGGAAACATGGGCCATTTTCTAGGATAGACTGCATGTTAGAACACAAAGTAAGTCTCGATAAATTTAAGAAGATTGAAATCATGTCAAGCATCTTCTCTGACCACATGGTATGAAGATATAGCAGCATTTTTTATAATAGTCAAAAAGTAGAAACAAGCCAAAGCTTATCATCTGATTAGTAGATAAATAAAATGTGGTATGTGGTATATTCATACATAGAAATACTATTTGGCAATAAAAAGGATAAAGTCCTGATTCATGCTAGGAAATGATTAAATCTTTGAAAATATGCTAAGTGAAAAGAAGCCGGTTACAGAATACCACATATTGTATGAATCCATGTATTAACTTGCAAGGGCTGCCATAACAAACTATCACAGACTGGGCGGCTTAAACAATAGAAATTTATTTTCTCCCATTTCTGGAGCCTAAAAGTGCAAGGTAAAGGTGTTGACAGGTTAGGTTCCTCCTGAAGCACCTCTTCTTGGCTTGGTTTGACCTTACCGCTGTGTCCTCACATGGCCTTTCCTTTGTGCACACAGAGTCCTAACAGCTCTTCTACTTCTTACAAGGACACAAGTTATATTGGCGTAGGATGCCACACTATGACCTCATTTGGTCTTAGTTAACTCATTATAGACCGCATCTCCAAATACAAAAACATTGGGGGTTAAGGCTTCAACAAATGGACTTTTGGAGGAACACAATGTAACCATTATAATCCATTTATATGAAATGTCCAGAATAGATAACATATAAACAAAAGGTTACCAGGGGCTAGGAGTGGAAGAAATGGGGAGTAACTGCTTGGTTTCTTTTTGGGGGTGATGAAAATGTTCTGAAAATAGATAGTAGTAATAATTGCCCAACTGTTAATATACAAAATACAATTGAACTGTACATTGTAAATAAGTGAATTTTATGGTATATACTAGTAAGTTATATATCAACTAGAGGCCCAGTGCATGAAAATTCATGCACTGGAGGGGGTGGTCCCTCAGCCAGGCCTGCCCCCTCTCACAGTCCGGGAGCCCTCAGGGGCAGGAAGCGACCCAGCAATCAGGGGAAAGCAATGCCCCATCACACCTCTGTTGCTGCCACTGCCGGCAGCACAAGCCTCAGCTGGCCCTGGTTACCTGAGCCTCAGGCAGCCCTGGGTGGCTGGGCAGCCGCCATCCGAGGCTTGCCTGCACCTCGGGCCATCCCTGGGTGGCTGGGGGGCTGAGGGGACTGGGGGAATCTGGAGGCAGGCACATGGAGCAGCCGGGCCCACCTGGGGGTGAGCCCAGCCTTGCCACGCACCTGCAGCCCCAGCGGGGCTAAGGGGACTGGCCGCTGCCATCTTGTGGCTGTGGGCACCGCCATCTTTGAGGGCAGGGCAGTCAATTAGCATATTCCCTCCTTATTGACTGTGGGTGCCACCATCTTTGAAGGCGGGGCAGTCAATTAGCATATTCCCTCCTTATTGGCTGTAGGCACCGCCATCTTTGTGACCTCATGAGGGTCAATTAGCATATTCCCTCTTTATTAGATAGGATAAAGCTGATTAAAAATGTAATCTCCATGTAGTAAAAGCCCATCTGGAAATAGAAACCACATTGGTTTCCTTAACATTTAGAATTTAATAAAGATTGAAGAACTGCAAGTCCAAAGAAAGACTTGAAGGTATCACAGAAGTACAAGTGCCACTCTTCGCACTGGGAGGACAAAGTGAAGAGGCTGGAATGATTAGAGGTTAGCTTGGAGATGAAATTCAGACTTCAGGCAAGAGGTGCAACCTGGCTGATGCTAGTGTGTCTGAGAAAGTATGAGAGATTCTGTGAGTGTGGGGAAAGCTGCAGCATGAAGCAAGTGCTGCAAGTGGAGCAAACTACCCTTTAGAGTAAAGAAGCACTGTGAGCGATGCCGTGAGAAACAGGACGCACGCGTGACGTGAGCAGGGAGGAGGGCATCCTTCACTCCTCCTCTTGCCTCCAGCTTCCTTCTAGAGCACCCTGCTGGAATATCCGGATAGGGGGCTGCTGGCAAAGGACAAATGTTGTTTGTAGGCTGCCAGCCCCAGCACCAAAACGCTGATTATACAAGAGTAGGTTCAGCGCCCAGAGACGATGGCTAAACAAGTGACACACAAAAGTGGGGCTGAGCTTCAACTAGAGAATCTCTAAGGTCTTTTCCAACCCCTTGGAAGGTCAAAAGAAGAGTTCATATTAGAGCAATGAATGGCCACACCCTAGTCCACCTCCAATCAAGAACAGTTGCTGATGAAGTTTTCATCCCGTCGAAGGAAGGTATTTCATAGACTCCTCTCAGACTACTGAGTGTTCCTTGCCAGATGGTGAGTTCTCTGAGTCTCAGGGAGTCTTATTAACCTGGCCACCCAGGCCTTGTCTCCCTGAACTATTCTCTATCTCATGAGGTTGGGAGATAACCAGACATGCATGGGAGGCCTGGAAGCTACGATGCCAATATTTTTCCTTAAAAATGTTACAGGTTATTTAAAATGTTTTAAGAATCTTGTTTGTGATTTCTCTAACATAGTTTTTTATAACTTTATTTTAAATCTTGACACAACAAAAATTCAGGAACAAGCTGAATTTTTAAACTTCACTTTATATTACGTTACTAGCGAGTAGTTACATATTTACAAACATTTATAAGAAAACATTTACACTGAATGCAGTGTTATCATATATATCCAAAAATGTCAATTTTCTGCATTCATATTTTGAATGGAGGAAGATAGAATATATATCCACACTCTTTGGGAAGAACAGAGTTTTGTTTTAACATTATGTTTTTAATTTTTGGAGTTAAAATATCAAATGCATTTTTGGTTATGAAAGTATGATGAGGGTAAATGGTAGTTTTTATATTTATTTATTTTAATGCTATTTTGTGACAGTGTTAAAAATGGCGATGCTGTATCAGATTATCTCTCCTTTTCCTAATTTGTAACTTGCAAACATGGCCAAGTGTGCATGTTCTGGGAGCCAAACTCCAAGTGGCGTGTCCAGTCTGCTGTGCTCCTTCCTTCCTTTAATTTTTCTCACACAGCTCGGAAGAACAGGCATACAACACTTCCGTATTTCTTGAGAACTTGTTTGACACCTAGGGTCTGTGCAGCATATCTGATGGCATTTAGTCACTCTTTTTTCAGGTGGCTCTTGGCTCTGAGACGCATTCTATCCTGTAGGGTTGGCTCACAAGTGTTTTTTGTTTTTGTTTTATAACCTCCCAACCCCACCCATTGTTTTTGCTGTCTTTCTCATATTGTCTTCCTGCCCTTTTCTTTCTCTTTCCCTTGACAGGCTCTGGTATCAATTCTCACTCTTTCATAGTGTTAGATTCCCACCCCAGCTTGTATTGTGCTTTATTTTTTAGTTGACTCACTATTGGACTTGTAGGAATCAAAGTTTATTACTATAAGTACACAAAACTTAAAGGTTTTATTTTCATTTTGAACAATTCTATGAATATAATGTTATCTTCAACATTCAAATTCAAAGTTATTAAAATATAACAGTGCTACAGCTTACAAAAATCTATTCAACTTCACATTCAGCTGACAAGCTATTAGACCCATTGTTGGATCATCAGCTAGAGAATTAGGATCTATAGTTCAAAATATGGTTGGAGAACTCGTCATAATAGATGCATTCTGCTGTCTTTGCCTATACATTTCTGGGCTTGAATTGTGTCCTCTGCTTTCTCATCAGCCCAAATTCTTAGGTCGTTGGGCTGCTGCATTTTGCACCAGTAGACGCTTCTGGGTTGTTGGCTAAAGGAGATGTCGCCAAAGTTCTCTGCAATAACTAACCTGAAGTTTAAAAGGTAGGAGAAACTGAGGCTAAGATCCATAGAAACAAGACATGGTGGTGAAACACTGACAGAAAAAGTACTTCTAGCCATTGAGGCCACTAGAAAGCCCAGTAGCATCTGGTGCTTATAGCACATAACCAGTCTGCCAATCCCAGGGGGAAAGAGGGAACCCATTCCTTCAATGAGGATGCCTGACTTTCTGGTCCCCACTAATCTTACCAGCCACCTATCTTTAGCAGCTCCTCATCTTGGAAACCGAAGAAGGTTTGTGTTAGGTGGACTAGCTAGTCTTGTACAAAATTAGCATAAAGGGAGTTACCAACTTATAAACAGTGCTTATGCATCTGGTCTTTTAATTTAATTCTAATCACATAATAGATGAATTAAAACATAGTTTCCTTTTGGTGGTAGCAATTACTAATCAGGCAAAGTAAGTGGTGGCTTCTTAAGAAAAATGTCTTATCTATTTTTTCATAGCAGTGGTAAGTTTTTTAGGATTTCCCAGAGTAAATACTGCCAAATGGGACAGGTGTTAGGCTTGCATGGGTGATGCTGCTATCTACTTATCTATAATTTCTCTTTCATTTTAAGAAAATCGGTTATATTAAGTAGCTGTTCAAAAAAAGTCATGCTTTACCTTCATAAAAAGAGGTTCACTACAATGGGATGACTTGTGCTAGCAATAAAAATAGCACCCTGCTCATTACAGGAATCTCAGTCTTTTAAGTGAAATACATAATCAAACACAAAGATGGGCTTTCAGCCACTGTGAGACCAAATGCTTAATGCTTTCAGAGATTTAAAATATAAATGCGATTTGGTACTTGACATTGTTTAAGAAATGAGCTAGGTTTTTAAAAATGAGTTTCTGGACTGGATGATCTCTAATAATGTTTCCAAACCCTCAATTTTATGTGTTTATGTGGCATTACTAATACTGATTTTTATGTATCTCTGATGTAAAATTTTGTTAAGACTTTGACTATCTTTGAAAGTATGTGATCGCCCCTGAGAGATCATATCAGTCTTTTAAATAAGCCACCCAACAACCAAAATTTACATTTTGTTGGAAAATTTTCCAGGAAGGCAATTTCACTTATTTATATTATGTCACAATCCCTGTGTTTCCTCATTCATGGCTTCTAACAAAATATAACTTAGAGTCATTTGTATGTGATGCCAGGATCAGTGGATATTATTGTGCAGGGATAATACTTCCAACCTCTCTGTCAGACTTTGGAAATCAATGTTCATTTCACATTGTACCCCCTCCCCAATACTGCTCAACAAATACCAAAGCCAGGAGAGATGACCCCTTTTAATTCCTTAATACAGGCCACAGTTCCATCTGATTTATAGAAGACTGGTAGTCTATTTATAAAATATGTATCTGCAAGATGCAGTTTATGAGAAACTTGGCTTTTGGGACACATTCATTCTAACTGCAGATGCAACTTTCATGTTTTATAATATAACCCTGACAGCTGTAATTTCAGATTAAAGATTTTTCATTCACATTCCCATCCTGATTGCTCTGCACGGTCCTTATATTACCTTATTGTCAATAGCAAGTGTTCACTCTATTGGGAGTCATTTAATAACCAGCTGCCATTTAAAGTGAGGACAGAACATTTGTCTCAGCCAGGCCATCTCAAGTAGAGTTCCTCAGCATACGGAGCTGGGACCTATTCAAGAAAAACAACAGCTGGCCTCACTATTGTCCGGACTTTTCCTTTTTTGTGGTGGCTAGTTAAAATAAACATGGATGCTCTTGGTGAATTTCTGAATGCATTTGTGGGCTTGTTATTTTAGTAACCAAATCATTCCCTCCATCGGTCTCTCATCCCAATCCCTTATCCCACCCTGACCCGCATCCACTTTATAGGTCAGGCTTTCATTCTTTTCTGAGTTCTATAAATGCATATTCCTCTTAAAGTCAGTTATATTGGTTACTAAGAGTTGAGCAACATGGATATTACAAAACATCTGCTTTTTGGGAGGCTAGTTTATTTCTTTCTACAGATTATGTTTGAAATGATGAGATTGCAATTTAAATAATATTAATTAAAAGAATAAGACAATCTACCAGAAATATAATGATAAATTTCAGTATGTCTAGAAAAATCTTTGAACTCCTTGGTTGATATATGAAAATGCATTCATGATTGGTAATGTTTTTATTTAATGTCTACCTTTAAATTTCCTTAACTTGACAGCTGGGATTAACTTCTACAGCAGACAGTGGTAAAGGAAATAAAAAGGAAAACTTTAAAAAAAAAAGGACTCTTTCATGGCTAATTAAACCAGAATACAAATCAATCATTGGAAATAAGTGATGAATTTTTTATGCTTGGAAGCTTACTGTACCCTGCAGTCTTTGCTATATACTGAAATTACAATTCCCATCAGCTTATAGGGTAATCGTTTACCTTAAGCTTTACCTTTATCTATTGTATTGATCTGAGACTCTTGGGCAAGGAATGGAAGGGCAGTGGTCTAGTGTGGGGAGCAACAACGTCTCAGATGAGAAACATCAGAACCTCTGCCTTGTGGACTGTCTTTATTTTTCTAATTTCAACAGCTAGAAAAGTAACACAGTTCAAAGTCCTCAGGCAGATTTAACAGGGACAGTTAGGGGAAGAGGTGGTGGCCCTTGCGGAAGCCAATTTTTTTTTTCTTGAGGGTCAGGCAAACTTTTCACATAATGACAGAGCTTATCTTTTTACACATCACAATCATATCATGAGGGATCATGTAGAGCCCCACATTGGATCTTGATTTTTGCACTGAGAGGATGTGATAGCATGCAATATTTCCAAAACAGAAATATGTTGAGTTTATATGTAAATTTAGCATATTTATATGAATGTCTAAAAATTTTGCAAAATGAGGACAAGGTATCCTTTCATAGATACAAGGTAAGATGCAGGAAAGTGACTGGCTAAAACCTAATGAATGACGACAAACCTCACAATGTGACTACATCCACTTCCTAAAAGGAAGTTGCTGACCTAAACTTGCCCTTTTGGCAATGTGGAACTCACAGAGTGCCTCCTACAAGAAAATACTACTTCTTCTCTAGAGACAGTGCCCATGACCAAGCTGTTGAACTCTGAGCCCTGTGAAGATGCTCCGCTCTCTGATCCAGCGTGGTGACCCTGCCCATGGGCTGCCAGGGCTTTCTCGGCTGTCTTAATGCGCTTCAGACAGTAGCCACTCCCACAGGGAAAGCGCATCGTCCAAAACCTGTCATCCTCTGAGGGCAGTGATAAAGAATTAGGCCAGCTGCACCCACTGGAAGAGCCAGCGGCCTGAAACATCTGTATTTCAAATACATCTCTGGATGAATAATAAATCGAAATGTCTCTGCCTTCAACTGGAAAAGAGGGCCCATGACCAATCATACCTAGAAGGGCACTAGTATTAGAGTTGAGGCGGCGGGGGGGGGGGGGGGGGGGGCGGTGTGTGGCGGGGGTGTGTGTGTGTGTGCGGCGGAAATGAAGGCATCTTCATTTTCTGCCTCTGCACTTTACTGCTTACTTACATCTGGTTAAATGCAACTGAGAAAGTAGTAGTTTTAAGAAAGGTCACACATTATCTTTAAATTTTCTTTGTTTTACTAAAAAGAGAAAAAATAAAGTTATTATTTAAGAATATGAAGCCGAGAGGGATCAGCATAGAAAAATCATATAAAAAGACAGACATATACCATCCCAATTCAGAAGGGCCAGGCCTCCTGGCTGTCTCACTATTTACTATAAACAAAGTAGGAGACCTTTGGAGGCTGGTGGGGCTGTTGATTGGTGTTTATGCATCTCAGCAGGATCTGGTTTCTGATAATCTAGGACTGCTGTGTATTGACAAGCGTAGGCTGGTGGTGAGCTAGTGGAGCCCACTTAAAAGTGGGGAGAGAGGCTTGTGAGTGCTTCAGGGCTAGGTCGAGCTGAAGCACTGTTTATTTAGAATTCCTCCCCAGTCCTCTAGGACCCTAGCAAGGGTTGCAGAAGTCAAATTCCCCAAAGCCCTCTGTAGCTTTGTAGAAGTAGCTGGTTGGTGAAAGACCAAATAAGAGATCTACAACATTCCTTAAAGGAGCCCAGGTCATTTTATCTGACATTTGTTGTTTCCTTTTATACTGTGATGTTTTGGTGGAACATCATTAAACATAAGCTATTTCAAGTTGAATATGGATAAGGGCAATTCTTACTGCTCTAATAGTATTTTTTTAATGCAAAGGTAATTTATAGTTTAATGACAATTTTATTTTATTTTATTTTTTGCTTTCTTGGGCCTTTTAGGTTTCAGACTTTATTCCTCCCCCCCATTTTTATTGAGATATAAGTAACATATGACATTATATTAGTTTAAGGTGCACAATATAACCAATCGATCAATTCATTATGTTGTACACCTTAAACTAATACAATGACACATATCTATTATATACCGCAAAATAATCACCACAAGTGTTGTTAACATTCATCAGCTCGTATAGTTACACAACTTTTTCCTTGTGACAAATACTTTTTAATTCTTACCCAAGGATATGTTTTTATTGATTTTGAGAGAGAGAGAGAGAGAGAGAGAGAGAGAGAGAGAGAGAGAAATTTGGTTGTTTCTCGTACTCGCTCTGACCAGGGCATTGAACCTGCAACCAAGGTATGTGCCCTGACCAGAATTGAACCCTCAACCTTTTGGTTCATGAGACTGTGCTCCAACCAACTAAGCTACCCGGCCAGGGATTTTGTGACAAGAACTTTTAAGATCTACTCTCTCAGCATTTTCAGATATATAACACAGTATTGTTACTATATTCACCATGCTGTACATGACATCCCCAGAAATTAGCTTATAACTAGAAGTTTGTACCTTTTGACCACCTTCACCCATTTCCCTCTCCCCAGTCCCTATATTTGGCAACCACCAATCTGTTTTCTGCCTCTATGAGTTCTTTTTAAAAAAGATTTGATATATAAAACTTCCAAGATTTAAGCTGATACCAAGACGATTTTGCCAACTTCTGCCACAGCTAATAGAGGTTACTTTAGTTATAAGTGAGTTCCCATGAGAAAGTTTTTCCTCGTGATTTGTAACCCAGTGTCCTAACCATGGTGGTTGTTTTGGATAAGAAACACAACTCTGAATGCAAACCCAATGATTCCAACCTTTTGTGGCCTGACAACCCTTGATTATAAAATGAAGAAAGTGTGTGTGATAATGGCACTGGACAAACTCAGTGACATTATACTTAAACCACAGTGAATAATATTACCTACTATCTTGTGTTTGATCTTGTCAGAATCATTTCTCTATCTGAATTACCACCATTCTACTTCTCCTTCAAAATAAATGGGACACTGACTTTCTGTTTTTTTAAATTTAGGCTTCAACCAGGATCACGTTTTGGTTAAAATGCAAAACTTTTAAATACCCTGATTTGTTATAATTTGAGTAGCTTTTTGATGCATGCATTTTTAAATTGCAGTGGTTTGGAAAAAGATTTCTCACAATCCTTATCATTTTTGTCATTATACTTGATTATTTATCATTAAGATTCTTAGTGAAGTTTATCATATTATTTCTATTTCAAAGTATCTGTTTCTTAAAACTCTATAGCTTAAAAGATCATGGTGTATAAGCAGTGTGAGAATATAACATCTCTCAATTTGTTTCTAATTCTTCATCCTAGAATGGCATTCTATGATTATCAAAGACATGTATTGGCATCTCACCTTAGTCAATGTTAGTTGTTTTAGCATTAATATAAGTGAACAAAGGCAAATCAGTCATTTAAAAAAGTAATTATTTTCTGATGGTATAGAAATGTAAATCTTATGTCTATCAATCTGGCAAGAAATGTTTACCGAGTACCTACCATATACCTAACACAGTGAAAGATATTGTGTAGGTATTTAAAAAATAATATTTGCCATTCTTTTGATTGAATTATAATCACATGAGGCAGACATGACACACAGGGAAAGATAATAAAGACAAGCCTGTAGTGTGTGCTAGATATGCTGCAGATCTGATGAGCAAGATGGGAATTCAGTGAAGAGGTTGGGCTAAAAAAGTTGTTTAAAAGAAATAGAGCTGAACATGAAACTTAGAGCAAGTCTGAAATTTGTTAGAGAAGAGAGAAGGAAGGTAGGAGTCCTGAGTGGTGTGTGTTTAGAAGCCAGGAAGAGAATGAGCCTGAAAAAGGGAGTGAGCTGTAAAGAAAAGCATTTGGACAGTTAGAAGGATTGAAATCCAGGAACAAAACTCTGATTCCATGTACAAGTGAGGGGGAGCCATTGGTGAGTTTTGAGAAAGAAGAGAAATTCCCTAAAATATGCACAATAATTTGGATAATGGAAAATCTAGGGCCAGTAAATAGGAGGACTTAAGCAGGACGGGCAATGGAGACTGAGAGAAAACAACTGGTATTGATTTTCTATTTTAGTTATGCAGTTGAATATTCATTTTAAAGAATAGTTATGTTTTGTTATGTTTTTTTCTTCTATAGATTTTATCTTTGGAAAGGTTTTTAAAATAATATTTTAAACTACATTTATATTTGTAAAAATAGTATTATATTTATGTTACAAGAATGATACACATACACTGAAGAGTTTACTTAAAAATGTTGAATCAAACCTCAGAGGGAAGGTAGGGGAGGGTGGGGGAAAAGGGGAGAGATCAACCAAAGGACTTGTATGCATGCATATAAGCCTAACTAATGGACACAGACAACATTAGTGGGATGAGGGCGTGAGTGGAGGGGATCGGGGGGGCGGGGGTAATGAGGGAATAAGGACACATATGTAACACCTTAATCAATAAAGAAATTTAAAAAATGTTGAATAAGCAAAAATAATAAAATTAAAATCATGTAAAAATTTCACTTTGCTTTGAAATCATTAACATTATTATGGTAGCATAAAATTTTTAGTTACCTATGTGCTCATGTTTTTGTTGTTGCAAAAATAGCATTATACAATTCCCTCACTCTGCAATCACTTTTTTCTTCGATTCTTGACTATATAATGGTTTCACTTATTTTTTTTCAGTTGAGTATATAATGAACATTTTTCTCATGCAGTCTTCTATAATAATAATTTAAATATTATTGTACTACCAAATAGGAATAGACCATGTTTATTTCCCTAGAATACTATTGGGCATTAGGTGATTCCTAAGTTTTTCTATGACAATAATTATTATGTAAATACCCTTATAGCTAGATCTTTGTGAGCATACTAGATAATTGGTTAACATTATAGTTTAATCAAGATTATTTATAACATGTTGGGCTTAAATATAAACACATCAGTAATTTAGTTTTTTTGCTAGTTTAACAGAGTTTCTGTCATGTAAGATTTACACTGCTAGGTGTCATGTAAAATTAGAAGTTATACAAGACCTCTACTCACATATAAGATAGGTTATATTATCTTTATGTATGGTATATATGTATATATATATATATATATATATATATATATATATATATAATAAGTATGCTTGTGTTAATACGCACAAGTACAGACAAGTACAGAGTGTGGAGGGATTTCATAAACAGAAACAGAGTTACCCAATTCATACTTTAATAATGGAATATTTTGGTTTCAGGGAACTAAGAAATATATGCACTAAGACATGAGCTAGGAGAGTGGTTTTGAACTGGAGAGTGGAGGCTGTGAAATGTAAGCTAAGGAGTTTATACCTGATTCAAATGATAAAGACTTTTTAAACAGATATTGATAAAGAGGTCTATTATAGAGAGATGGAGCTTACATAGTGGTGAGAAAAAGAAAAATGCTTTTATTAAGAGAGCCAAGATGGAAGATTGCTGTAATTTTCCAGGTCCCATTGCGTGAGGTGAGTGATCATGGAGTGATGGAGAGATACAAACCGTGAGGGTAGAAGAGGTAGGTAGGTATTAGATTTAGCTCATTACAGTTCTTCACAGAATCCTTCAAATTCTTCTCTAGTGTTATTGTGTACTTGGCACTGTACTTTCCCACTTCCTTTATATTTTCATCATTAGAAACCACTTGTATTACAGGATTGGATTGGTGAACATTCACACCTTTGAGAAATGTGTCAGTTCCATGAAGCTCCTAGGTCTTTTTTCTTCCTCCTCGAGGGTGGGGAAACAATGTGCTATTAAAATAAGGCCCCACATTTAAAGAGAACCTGTTGCTAATGCAGCACTGTTTTCTTTCTCTCAAAGGACTGGACCCAACGACATAATTGACAATGACAACAACAAAGGCAGTGACAGGATGGAGCAAGGAACTTCTGCATCTGCAGTCAGTTGTAAGGGGAAGTCCAAGATTGTCTTTGAAACTTAGGCTAGAATAACGAGGTGGGATGAATATACTCTTTGTAAGATATTCAAAACTTCTCAAATGATAAAGGAAGTTGAATGAAGAAAAAAATAAAACATGAAAATGAAAACATTGAAGAACAAATGATGACACTAGTAAAGGGTTAAGAAAATCCATTTTATATGATTTACATAACCTTCACGTTTATATTATTTTAATAAGCATATTATTCCCCACCAGCTTTTACATCAAGCATTAACTATTGGCCTCCTCATATTTTGAATGAGAATCTCCTCTGATGATAAAACATATTTATTTTATTTTATTTATTTATTTTAAAATATATTTTATTGATTTTTTACAGAGAGGAAGGGAGAGGGATAGAGAGTTAGAAACATCGATGAGAGAGAAACATCAATCAGCTGCCTCCTGCACACTCCTTACTGGGTATGTGCCCGCAACCAATGCACATGCCCTTGACTGGAATCGAACCTGGGACCCTTGAGTCCCCAGGCTGACGCTCTATCCACTGAGCCAAACCGGTTAGGACAATAAAACATATTTTTTTAAAAAAACACACAAAACCTTTCTACTGGTATTTTTCTTTTCTTTCTTTCTTTTTTTAATAATATATTTTATTGATTTTTTTACAGAGAGGAAGAGAGAGGGATAGAGAGTTAGAAACATCGATGAGAGAGAAACATCAATCAGCTGCCTCCTGCACACTCCTTACTGGGTATGTGCCCGCAACCAATGCACATGCCCTTGACTGGAATCGAACCTGGGACCCTTGAGTCCCCAGGCTGACGCTCTATCCACTGAGCCAAACCGGTTAGGACAATAAAACATATATTTTTTTTTAAAAAAACACACAAAACCTCTCTACTGGTATTTTTCTTTTCTTTCTTTCTTTTTTTTTTAAATAATATATTTTATTGATTTTTTACAGAGAGGAAGGGAGAGGGATAGAGAGTTAGAAACGTCGATGAGAGAGAAACATCGATCAGCTGCCTCCTGCACACCTCCTACTGGGGATGTGCCCCCAACCAAGGTACATGCCCTTGACCAGAATCGAACCTGGGACCTTTCAGTCTGCAGGCCGACGCTCTATCCACTGAGCCAAACCAGTTAGGGCTCTACTGGTATTTTTCATCTTGTGACAAGACCTGCTTATTTTCAGCTTAAGTTTATTGTGTCCTTATTTTATAGTGTAAAATTTAATTGTTATTGGCTATTTATTATGTGCCAGGCAGGTGCAAAATAATTTATGGACATTATCTCACTTAAACTTAATGTCATGCAACTTTTCCTTGAGAAATGCTTTACCCTGCTGTCATTGCTATTAGCAATAGAGGATGAAAGTAAAGAGTTATGACATAAATAGTGCTGAAACCTTATTTTAATGTGGCTACCACTTCATGTCTATTTAGCTTCACTATAACTGGAAACAAAGGTTGTGACAATTTCTACTGAAATCCAATGGATGTTATCATGTGGCATTTAAAACCAGTATGGGCTTATACTATCATTGCTGTTTTTGTTTTGTATAAATGCAATAGCACATCCTATCCTATATAATAAATGGGTAATATGCAAATTGACCCTAACAGCAGAACGACTGGGAATGACTGGTCGCTATGACACACACTGACCACCAGGGGGCAAATGCTCAACGCAGGAGCTGCCCCCTAGTGGTCAGTGCACTTCCACAGGGGGAGCACCGCTCAGCCAGAAACTGGCTCATGGCTGGCCAGTGCAGCGGCAATGGTGGGAGCCTCTCCCACCTCTGTGGCAGCACTAGGATGTCTGACTGCCAGCTTAGGCCCGATCCCCTGGGAGCGGGCCTAAACCAGCAGGTAGATATCCCACAAGGGGTGCTGGACTATGAGAGGGCACAGGCTGGGCTGAGGGACCTCCTTCTCCCCACCGAGTGCACAAATTTTCATGCACTGGGCCTCTAGTCTATAATATTATCATTGTTTTTATCTTAGCACCAAAAAGTTTTAAATATGTGAATCTTTTGCAAATATAATGGAAAGCATGATGCAAATTATGTAATGAATTTGGCTCTTTGAAGAAAGATTTTACTGAGACCTCAATATACATCTTTGTGTCTGAGTGATGGAGTGATCAACTATATTACTCTACCTATTTTTAGTAGAGTTTCCTTTCCCATGGAAGTTTTCCCTGTCCTCTGCAGAAAATTTGGCTCTAAAAGATGTGTGCAAATGTCCACAGGTGTTGAGCCTCTAGCATAATGTCAGGCACGCAAATGAACAATGCAGGAGATTTGTAACTATACATGCATCTGCAAATAATTGCCCATGGTTACTGAAATTGGGCCAGCAGTGTTTTGTTTTGTTTTGTTTTTGAAACTCCTATGTATATGTTGCTCTTAACTTGTTCCAGATCTAATCTCTAAATTGCACCCATAATTTCTAAAAGTACAGATAACAATAAGGTCACCTTTTAACCTGTAGAATATGTCATGTAACTCAGTCCCTGAAAAACACAAGCAATGTAAAGCCTCTATAGAATAACATTTTAATATTTTCTTTCAGTTCAATACACAGGAAAAAGCCTGAAAAGAAATTTTTGCAAAAAAGCCTTCATAACACTATTTATCCTGTAGTTAATCATCTTCTGAGTGAAGACCCACATGATAAATTCCTGTTAGAGTTTAGCAGCTACAGAAGAACAGTTTGCCTTAAAAAACAGTAATAGCTATGTTCATTTTATTGACCATTGAGAACTAGGTAATTCATTTTTCCCAGTCCTTTGGCCTGATCCAACAATATGCTGTGTGATGGAGACAGGTTATATGTACTATGTATATTTTTAATTTCATTTTCATCCTTCAGTTTAAGTCAATACAAAATGATACAGCTACATAATTGAGTAACAGCACTTCCATTAGGAAGAATGACAGTAACCTCTGCCATGGGAACCACAGTACTCATCTTCTACCCAAGAGCTCACGCAGAATTATGAAAGATGATGTGCTCATAGCCCTCATCCTCATTCCCAGTGTTGCTTTCTCAGTTCAGGTCTCAATATTTTTCCTTTATATTCTAGCTAGCCTTTTTCATTGAGTCTTGTTCCTTCAAAAACCATCCAAAATATTATCAGAGTTTTTCTCTATAATGAAAAATCTTAGCATCACTCTCACTTTCTTTGGAGCCATGAATGGCTCCCCAAGGATGTTTCATAAAATAAAAAGCTGTGGTATGATTTGTGATTGCTGTATCAAGAAAGCATTCTCTATTCAAATACAGGCAGTCCTCAGGTTACATTGAACTCGATTTATGTCATTTCGTGGTTACGTTGCCATCTCCCATTTATTTATAAAAAAAAAAATTTTGTCATTTCGACGTATGGACATATGTGTTTTATGTTTTTTATTATTTATTTACCACAAGCAAAGGTCAGGAATTGTTATCTTTCTTTTAATTTTTTTTTACTGTTTCACTTCATTACTGCTATGTTCGTGCTCCATGTGAGTGATATAGGTGCTTATGTAGGTGGGTTCCGACTTGTGGCGAAAATCACGTTAAGTTGCGCAGTAGGAACGGATCTCCAACATAACCCAAGGACTGCCTGTATATTGGAAAGTTTCTTGGAGGTAAATGGAATTTTTATTGCAACTTAATATTCTAAGGTTCATTGAGAGTCATTAAGAGAGCTCTAAGAAAACATGTAATTTCCCAAATATATGTATCCACAGGAAACTTTCTTTTTTAAATATATTTTTTATTGATTTCAGAGAGGAAGGGAGAGAGAGAGAGAGAGAGAGAGAGAGAGAGAGAGAGAGAGAGAGAAACACCAATGATGAGAGGGAATCATTGATCACCACACCTTACACTGGGGATCAAGCCCATAACCTGGGCATGTGCTCTAACTGGAAATAGAAGTATGACCTCCTGGTTCATAAGTTGACACTCCACCACTGAGCCACACCAGCCAGACCACACAAATCTTTATTTGTGGAGATCTGAATTCACTTTATCAACCTTTTCTTGGTTCAATTATATGCTGTAGTTATGCTGGAGTACCTGCACATTTCTAGGTCACATCATGGATTCCTCATTTTAATGTGAGTTGATGCTGTTCCTTCTACCTATGAACACATTTCCCCTTTTATCCATATTAAATACATAGTCATTCTTCAAAATACATTCAGATTTTGTCATTCATAGGAAGACTTTCCTCTTCTTTTCATAAGGCAGAACTATTTCCTTCTTCATGTGGCCATTGAAACAATTTTTAAATGTCCGTTATTGAACTTCTCATTCCAGGTTATTTATTTATTTTATCACATCACACAAAGCTTATTGTAATAATGAATGTATACTCATGATTTATCTTTCCAATTAAATTTAAAAAATTTAATTGATTTTTGAGAGAGAAAGGGAAAATAAAGAGATACATAAATTTGAGAGAGAAATATCAATCGTTTGCCTCCTGCATGTGCCCTGACCAGGGATTGAACCTATTATCTTTTCGTGTATGGGATGATGCTCTGACCAACTGAGCCACAGAGGTCATGTCACCCCATTAAATTTAGAAGTGCATATGGTAGTCAATCTCCATAGATGCTCTGATTCTCAATGAACCATAACTATAAGATTTCATGCCATTGAATAGTCTATTTGGCTGGCCCTGTCATTTGTTTTTGGATCACTAGACTTTTTAAAAAAATACTTACCCAAGTGTATGTTTATTGCCCTTTTTTTAGAGAGTGAGAGAGAGAGAGAGAGAGAGAGAGAGAGAGAGAGAGAGAGATTGGTTGCTTTTCCAACCAGGATTTGAAACCACAACCTGTTTGGTATACAGGATGACATTCCAACCAACTAAGCCACCAGGCTGGGTCTTGATCACTAGACTTTTATGGAATATACACTGAATACCTTTTGAGGCTATGTCATAAGAAGCCTTGCATGTTTTTCAGTGGATCTCGTGGAATGTTAATTTTTAAGAAAACTAGCCACCATGTAAGAAAGTGTACTACACTGAGAAGCCCACACTAGTTATGTAAAAAGATAAAGGGAAGAAAGAGAAAGAGAAAGAGAAAAAGAGAGAGAGAGAGAGAGAGAGAGAGAGAGAGAACGAGAAAGAGAGAAAAGGAAAAAGAGAAACAAAGAGAGGTGCCAAACCAACAATCTGCTGTACCATACAGTCCAGATAAAGTACCAGACATGTCAGGGAAGTTATCTTGTGTATCTAGCCAAATCACTATCTGACTTCAAACACAAACCCACATGACAATTGTCTAATTGCATGCAGTCAACTTGGAAGTCATATGGTATACACACACACACACACACACACACACACACACACACACACACAGCATTTACTTTGGGACTAGTTGGAAGTAGAAGCTGACAGGACTTGAAGAAGAGGACTTCTGGCCAAGATGGTGAAGTAGGTAAATGCTATGCTCTCCTGCTCTCACTATCACATAAAAATTGCAACTAAATTATAGAACAACAACCACTGAGAACTACCTGAGGACTAGCTGAACAGAAGTCCTATAACTAAGGATATAAAGATGAAGCCATTATGAGACTGGTAGAGAAGGGGTAGAGATGTGGAATAGGCATATTCTGCACTCATGGTGTGTCAATTAAGAATAAGGAGAGACATCTCAGTTGTGGAGATCCCTGCTGAGGAGTGAGGGGGTTCCAGGTCCATACTCAGCCCCCCAGCCAGGGGCACTAGTACAGGGAAGAAAACACACTCAAACATAACAGCAAAAATAAAGAAAATAAAACAAAAACAAGGATAGTTTAAGGGACAACATTAAGCATACCAACATTAGCGTGATAGAGCTACCTGAAGTAGAAAAGAGAGACCAAAGAATTGAAAACCCATTTTAAAAAATAACGACAAAGGAAACACATACAAGTAAAAGAAGTGCGGAGCCCAGAACAAGATGGCTAACACCAGGAACATCATAGTTAAAAGGCCAAAGGTTAAGACAAAGAGAAAATCTTAAAAACAGCAAGAGAAAAGTAATCAATTACATTCAAGTGAGTTTCTATAAGACTATCACTTAATTTTTCAACAGAAACTTTGCAGGCATCAAATATTCAAAGTGATAAAAAGCAAAATCTACAACCAAGATTACTCTACCTAGAAAGGCAATAATTTAGAAATGAGGAGAGATAAAGAGTTTCCCAGAAGTGTCCTTTGACAGATGATTGATTAGAGAAGTGGTACATATATACAATGGAATACTACTCAATGAAAAAATTATTACTACCATTTGCTACAATATGGATGGATCATGAAAATATCATGGTAAGTGAGCAAAATAAGTCAGATGAAAAAAGTTAGGAACCTTATAATTTTAATCATATGTGGGATATAAGATTGAAAACAACAAATGAAAAAAAAAAGACAAACAAAAAATACTCATAGACAGAGACAACAACATGGAGGTTACCAGAGGGAAAGCTGGGTAGGGAGAGGTAGTAAAAGGTAAAGGAGGTAAAATATATGGTGATGAAAGGAGATCTGACTTTGGGTGGTAAACACAAAATGCAACATAGAGATGATGTATTATAGAATTCTACACTTGAATCCTATATAATTTTATTAACCAAGGTCACCCCAGTAGATTTAATAAAAATAAAAAAATATGTGCCCTGGCCAGGTGGCTCAGTTGGTTGGCGTGTCATCCTGTGCACCTAAAGGTTACAGGTTTGATCTCTGGTCAGGGTACATATGAGAGGCAACCAATCAATGTCTCTCTCTCCATTCCTTCCCCTCTCTCTCTAAAACAAACAAACATATGCTCAGTGAGGATAAGAATTTAAAAAAAGAATAAAATGTTTTCTCTGGGAAAAAATATAAAAGTGTTTATCACCACTAAACCCCTATTATAGGAAATGCGAAATTGACTTAATTAAGTAGAAAAGATAAAAATATGAATATGAAAATATAGAAAAGGAAAAATCTATCTGACAAAGGCAAGAACATAAAAAGAAGTGAATCAACCATCTATAAAGAGAGTACAAAGGTTAAAAGGAAGATCATGTGAAATTTCAACACTAAATTAAGGGACACACACAAATACACAAAAACAAAAGGAGTAAAAAATAATGATAAAAACATAAAGATGGATATAGTGAGTAAAACTGGTAGTGATTTTAGATTGTGTTTGAACTTAAGCAACCACCAATTTATAAAGACTGCTATAAGCAGATCAGTATGTAGGAAGCACATGGTACCCACAAACCAAAAATCTATAAGACATGTAAAAGAAATAAAGAGAAAAGAATCCAAACACAACACAATAGAAAGTCATCAACATGGAAGAGAATAAGAAAAGAGTATAACTATAAAAACAATCAGAAGACAATTAATAAAATAGCAATAACTATACAACTATTAATAATTACTTTAAAGGGAAATTGATTTAATTTCCAATCAAAAGACAGATGGTTACTTGAATGGATAAAAACCAAGACCTGTACATATGCTGCCTGTATGAGATCCACTTCAGATAGAAAGACATACATGGACTAAAAGTAAAGGGTGAAAAAAAAAATCATCAAAATGCAAACACCAAAAAAAGCTGGGGCAGCCATACTTATATTAGATAAAATAGAATTAAATGCAACCCCTATTAAAATACCAATGCAAACTTCAAAGATCTAGAAAAAATTCTCCAAAAATTCACCTGGAATAAAAAAAGACCCTGAATAGCTGCAGAAATCTTGAGAAAGAAGAACAAAGTTGGAGGCATCACAATACCAGATATCAAGCTATACTACAAAGCCACTGTTCTCAAAACTGCCTGGTACTGGCACAAGAACAGACATATAGACCTATGGAACAGAACAGAGAACTCAGAGATTGACCCAAACCATTATGCTCAATTAATAGTTGACAAAGGAGGCAAGAGCATACAATGGAGTCAAGACAGTCTCTTCAATAAATGGTATTGGGAAAAGAGGACAGATACATGCAAAAAAAAAAAAAAAAAAAAGAAAGAAAGGAAGAAACTAGACCACCAACTTACACCATACACAAAAATAAACTCAAAATGGATAAAGGACTTTAACGTAAGATGGGAAACCATAAAAATACTAGAAGAAGCCATAGGCAGCAAAATAGCAGACATACTGTACTTTCCAGTGTATAAGACGACTGGGCATATAAGATTTCCCTGGGTTAAAAAGTCGTTTTATACACCGGAAAATATGGTAGTCCAATATATCTAATCCATTATATCTAATCCCATCAATATAGTACAATATACCGTATTTTCCGGCCAATAAAATGACTTTTTAACCCAGAAAAATCTTATATGCCCAGTCGTCTTATACGCCAGAAAGTACGGTATGTCATAGCAATATCTTTACAGACACAGCTCCTAGGGCTATGGAGACTAAGGAGAAAATAAACAAATGGGACTACATCAAAATAAAAAGCTTCTGCACAGCAAAAGAAACCATCAACAAAACAACAAGAAAGCCCATTGCATGGGAGAATATATTTGCCAATGTTATCTTCGATAAGGGTTTAATCTCCAACATTTACAGGGAACTCATACAACTTAACAAAAAGAACATAAACAATCCAATAAAAATGGGCAAAGGACCTAAATAGACACTTTTAGAAATAAGACACACAGAAGGCCATGAGACATATGAAAACATGCTCAAAGTCACTAATCATCCGAGAGATGCAAATCAAAACCACAATGAGGTACCATCTCACACCTGTCAGAATGGCTATTATCAACAAATCAACAAAGGACAAGTGCTGGAGAGATGTGGAGAAAAAGGAACCCTCTTATACTGCTGGTGGGAATGCAGACTGGAGCAGCCACTGTGGAAAACAGTATGGTGTTTCCTCAAAAAATTAAAAATTCTAGGAATCAGAAACACCAATCAGAAAGGATATATGCACCCCTATGTTCATAGCAGCACAATTTACAATAGCTAAGATTTGTAAACAGCCTAAGTGCCCATCAGCAGAGTAGTGGATTAAATAATGGTGGTACATCTACACAATGGAATACTATGCTGTGGTAAAAAAGAAGGAATTTTTACCATTTGCAACAGCAAGGATAGAACTGGAGAGCATTATGCTAAGTGAAATAAGCCAGTCAGAGAAAGATAAATATCACATGACCTCACTCATTTGTGGAATATAATGAACAACATAAACAGATGAACAAAATAGAACCAGAGTCATAGAAGCATCGAACAGACTGTCCAACCTAGGCGGGTGGAGGGGTGAGGGGGTAAGAGATCAACCAAAGGACTTGTATGCATGCATATGAGCATAACCAATGGACACAGATGTGGGCGGGGTGGGGAGTGAGGGCATGTGCTGGGGGATGGGGGAGGCCGGGGAGTGGTCAATGGGGGAAAAAGGAGACTTATGTAATACTTTAAACAATAAATAATTTAAATTAAAAAAATAATAATAAAACAAGGGCTATAACAAAAGAAAAAGAAGGGCATTTTATAATGATAAAGGAATCAATCCAACACGAGGGCATATCTCTTATAAACACCTATACACCAACTAGGAACAACTACATATGTTAAGCAAATATTGATGAACATAAAGGGAGAGATTAATGGTAACACAGTCATAGTAGGGGACTTAAACACCCCCTTTACATCAATGAATAAATCATCCAGACAGAAAATTAACAAGGAAATAATAGCCTTTAGTAAAATATTAGACAAGATGAACTTAATAGATATTTTTAGGACATTTACCCAAAGCAGCAGAATATATGTTCTTTCCAAGTGCATATGGGACATTTTTTTAAAGAGACACCACATGTTGGGACTCAAAGAAAAGGTTAATATATTTAGGAAGTTTGAAATAATATCAAGCATCCTCTCTAATCATATGATATGAAACTAGAAATCAATTACAAGAAGAAAACTGAAAATATACAATCCGATGGAGGCTAAATAACATGCTACTCACAATGAATGGATTAACAATGAGATCAAGCAAAAAAAAAAAATCAAAACATACCTTAGTCAAATAAAAAGAAAAACACAATGCCTGAAAATCTATGGGAAATGGCCAAAGCAGTTCTAAGGGTAATTTATAGCAATACAGACCTACCTCAAGAACAAGAAAAATCTCAAATAAACAATCTAACCTTCCACCTAAAGGGCGGGGAGAGAGGGGGTGGGAAGAGCAAACAAAGCCCAAAATAAGTTGGAGAGAAATAAATAAAGATCATAACTTAAATACATTAAATAGAGTCTAAATAAATAAATATTTAGCAAGACTCATTGAGAAATAGAGAGGGCCCAAATAAATAAAATAAGAAATAAAAGAGAAGTGACTACTGACACCACAGGTATACAAAGAACTATAAGAAAATACCATCAACAATTATATGTCAACAAGTTGGTCAACCTGGAAGAAATGGATACATTCCTAGAAAGATAGAATTTTTCAAAGCTAAATCAGGAAGAAACAGAAAATATGTGCAGACATAACTATTAACAAAATAAAAAAAAAAGTAATCAAAGAACTCCCCACAAATCCAGCTGGACCAGATGGATCTACAGGTGAATTTTACCAAAACATTCAAATAAGAATTAATACCTTCCCCTTTAAAACTATTTCAAAAAATTGAAGAGAAGGGAAGGATCCCACTCATTATATAAAGTCAGCATTACCCTGATATCAAATCCAAATGATACTAAAATAAAAAAAGAAAATTATAGGCCAACATCCTTGATGAACATAGATTGAAAACTCTTCAACAAAATATTAATAACCCGAATCAGCAATATATTAAAAATATCAGACACCGTGATCAAGTGGGATATATTCTTGGATGCAAGGTTGGTCCAATATTTGCAAATCAATTAACATGATCCACCACATAAACAAATAAAGGATATAGTCATATGATCATATCAGTATATGAAAATAAAGCACTTGATAAATGCAGCTTCCATTTATCATAAAAACTCTCAGCAAAATGGAGATAGAAGGAACATACCTAAATATATACAACAATGATAAACTATCAAAAAGGAAAATTAAGAAAACCGTCCTATTAATAATTGCATCAAAAAGAAAAAGTATGTAGGAATAATTTAACCAAGGAGGTAAAAGAATTGTACTTGGAAAATTATAACACATTGAAGAAATAACTTGAAGATACAAATAAATTGAAGCATATTCCATGATTAAGGATAAGAAGAATCATTAAAATGCTCATACTACCCAAAACAATCTACTGTATACTAGTAGATTCAATGCTATCCCTACTAAAATGTCAATGGCTGTTTGTATATCTTCTTGGGAGAGGTGTATTTTCAGGTCCTCTGCCCAATTTTTGATTAGATTTTTGTTTGGTATTGAGTTTTATGAGTTCTTTATATATTTTGGAAATTAAACCTTTGTCAGAGCTACTGTTTGCAAACATCATCTCTCATCTGGTTGGCTGCTTGTTTGTTTTGTTGTCCGTTTCTTTTGCTGTGCAGAAGCTCTTCAGTTTGATATAGTCCCATTCATTTATTTTTGCCTTTACCTCCCTTGCCTTTGGGGTCAAGTCAATAAAATGTTCTCTACCACCCAGGTCCATAAGTTTGGTACCTATATTTTTTTCTATGTGACTTATAGTTTTGGGTCTTATGTTTAAGTCATTGATACATTTTGAATTAATTGTTGTACATGGGACAAACTGCAATCTAGTTTCATTTGTTTGCATGTGGCTTTCCAGTTTATTAAAGAGACTATCTTTACTCCAATGTGCATTTCTGACTCCTTTATCGAAAATGATCTGTCCATATACATGTGGTTTTATAGCTGGGATCTCTATTCTGTTCCATTGATCTGTGTATCTGTTTTTCTGCCAATACCATGCTGTTTTGATTATCGTAGCTCTGTAGTATATTTTGAAGTCAGGTAGCGTGATATTTCCAACATCATTCTTTTTTATTTCAAGATTGCTTTGGCTATTCTGGGTCTTTTGTGGTTCCATACAAATCTGATGACTTCTCGTTCTATTTCTTTAAAACATGACATGAGATTTTGATGGGGACTGCATTAAATCTGCATATTGCTTTGAGTAAAATTGCCATTTTAACTATGTTGATTCTTCCAATCCATGAACGTGGGATATTTTTCCATTTCATTGTGTCTTTTTCAATCTTTTAATAATGTTTTGTAATTTTCAGCATATAGGTCTTTCACATTCTTTGTTAGGCTTATTCCTAGGTATTTTATTCTTTTGGTTGCTATTGCAAAAGGAATTGTTTTCTCTATTTCTTTTTCAGAAGTTTTATATGAAAACATGTTCAACCTCACTGGCAATTAGGGAAATGAAAATTAAAACTACAATGAGATACCACCTTACACCAGTTAGAATGGCCATTATCAACAAGACAAGCAACAACAAGTGTTGGGGAGGTTGTGTAAAAAAGGGAACCCTCATTCACTGCTGGTGGGAACGTAGACTGGTACAACCACTATAGAAAGCAGTCTGGCGATTCCTCAAACAATTAAAAATAGAGCTACCATATGACCCAACAACCCCACTCCTGGGGATACACCCGAAAAACTTCAAATCATTTATACACAAAGGTATATGGACCCCTATATTCATTGCAGCATTATTCACGGTGGCCAAGACTTGGAAACAGCCAAAGTGCCCTGTTATAGAGGACTGGATAAAGAAGATGTGGTACATATGCAAAGAAGTACTACATGGCCATAAGAAAGGATGAAATAGCATCATTTACAACAACATTAATGGACCTTGAGGACATTATGAGAAGTGAAATAAGTCCAACAGAAAAAGCTAAGAACTATATGATTTCACTCATATGTGGAATATAAAACTGAAACTTATGAACACAAATAGCAGTGTGGTGGTTGCCAGAGGGAGTGGGGTGGGGGAAGAAAGGAGTCCTAATATGAGGTGACAGGAGAAGATTTGACTTTGGGTGGTGGGTACGTGGTCCTATATACAGATTTTGTAACTTAGTAATCCACACATGAAACCTATATGTTCATGTTGACTAATGTCACCCCAATAAAATTAAATTTAAAAAATACCAATGGCATATTATACAGAACTGGAACAAATAATCTTAAAGTGTTAATGGAGCCACAAAAGACCATGAAAGCCAAAGCAATCTTGAGAAAGAAGAATAAGGTCGTAGGCATCACACTATCTGATGCTAACCTATTGTACAAGGCCATCATGATCAGAATAGCATGATATCAGCATAAAAACAGACACATGGAACAATGGAACCGAACAGAGAGCCCAGAAATAGACCCACACCTATATTGTCAATTAATCTTTGATAAAGAAGGCAAGAATATACAATGAGGAAAAGACAGTGTCTTCACGAACGCTGGTGGGAAAACTGGACAATACAGAAAACATAATACCAATTTGGTAGATAATGGGCTTCAGTTGACATTTGAAGTGAGCAGTGAAAGGAGAAAGAAAAAATTGATCTAAGACTTGCTGACTTCATTGGTGTTTTAACAGAATGAAGTATAGATGCTAATCTTGCTATACTGTGAACTTTATATGAACAACATCACCTCAGGCAATTTTGAGTGTCAAATAATCTTATTAAATTATCTTAAGAGAGCCCTAGCCAGCTTGGCTCAGTGGATAGAGAGTCAGCCCACGGACTGAAGGGTTCTGGGTTCCATTCGGGTCAAGGGCAGTTCCTCGATTGCAGGCTCCATTCAGGCCCTGGTCAGGGTGCATGTGGGAGGCAACCAATCGATGTGTCTCTCTCACATTGATGCTTCTCTCTCTGTCTCTCCCCCTCCTCTCCACTCTCTGTAAAAATCAATGGAAAAATTTCCTCGGGTGAGGATTAACAACAACAAGAAAATTATTTTAAGAGAGAAGGAGTGTATTGTACTGGTTAAAGTGTAGACTCTGGAATCAGACTGCCTGGGTTCAAATGCTGGCTCCACAAGTGCCACCTGTGTGATCTTGGACAAGTTACTTAACATTATGGGGGCCTTTGCTTTTTCTCCTGTAAAATGGGATTTACTAGTATAAATTTATATATTGGGGTTTTTGTGAGAAGGAAATAAATTAATATATATCAAATGCTTAGAAATTAGCTGGCCCCAATTAAGCATTATAAAATAGTATTATTACTATTATTATTATTATTATTATTACTACTACTAGAGGCCTGGTGCACGAAATTCATGCATGGGGGGGTGTGTCCCTCAGCCCAGTCTGCACCCTATCCAATATGAGACCCCTCTCACAATCTCGGACTGCTGACTCCCAACAGCTCACCTGTCTGCCTGCCTGATTGCCCCTAACCGCTTCTGCCTGCCAGCCTGATCACCCCCTAACCACTCTCCTGCCAGCCTGATCGACGCCTAACTGCTCCCCTGCCGGCTCGATTGCCCCTAACTGCCCTCCCCTGCAGGCTTGATTGCCCCTAACTGCCCTCCCCTGCAGGCCTGGTCGCCCCTAACTGCCCTCCTCTGCTGGCCTGGTCACCCCCAACTGACCTCCCCTGCAGGCCTGGTCCCCCCCAACTGCCCTTCCCTACTGGCCTGATTGCCCACAACTGCCCTCCCCTGCTGTCCACCTTGTGTCCACATGGGGGCAGCCATCTTTGACCACATGGGGGCAGCTATCTTGTGTGTTGGAGTGATGTTCAATTTGCATATTACTTCTTTATTATATAGGATTATTACTAGAGGCCCAGTGCACAAAATTTGTGCACTGGTATTTTGTGCACTGGTAGGTCCCTAGCAGCTGCCGGCTGCTGGCTGGGCCTCCCTCCCTTTCCCTGGCTGCCCACCCCTGGTCGAACTCCCGGAAGAACTCCTGTCCAGGGGACAATTTGCATACTATGCTTTTATTATATAGGATTATTATTATTAACAAAAGCAGCTATGCTTAAAATCAGAACTGATATCTGGATAAATAAACTCAAATACTATGCCTAAAGGTCAAAGCAATGTCAATCATTGAACTAAACAGTTTGCTTATATTTTTTTATTTAAGAGGTGAATATTATCATACCTCTTACATTGTAGGAAATGGTGGCTTAGAAAAGCTGAGTAACTTGTCTGAGAATACACATCTAGTAATTTACTCATCCAGAATTTGTTATTAGGTTGTCTAATGTCAAAACTTGTCTTCTTAATCTATAGACTTTCTCATATGTTCTCACAAGTGATATGAAAATACAATACAGGAAATCACTCACCTTCCTGGAAGAGTCAAGAAGGTTTTGTAGAGAAGGCAAATTTAAAAATTACCAAGTGAAAAAGTTTCTACTGAATGTTTCTTAACTTTTAGTACAGTTTCTCTCAATGCTCCAAGGTGTATTTGTGAGTAAGAGAGAGAGAAAAATACTATTTATAATTACTTATGTAGTTGTTTCTACTAAAAAATTCAGTATTAATTTAAGTTCAATTTTACAAACATTATTATTTTATCTTAATATCTATTTTTTTAATGTAAAGAGAGAACAGTTATATTTTAGGGAGCCTTTTGGTAAAAATTTCATTACTCAAGTTGAAAGTCCTCAATTCCCCTTTTAAAAATCAGTCATATTCATAGCCCATGAACATGGACTATAGGGTGGTGAAGGCCTGGGGGTGAGGGGATAAGGCTGGGTGGAGGGAGGTAAGGGAGGGGGGAATTGGAGACATCTGTAATACTGTCAACAATAAAAAAAGAATACTAGTATATATATATATATATATATATATATATATATATATATGTATTCTTTTTTTATTGTTGACAGTATTACAGATGTCTCCAATATATATACTAGTATATATATATACTAGTATATATATATATATATATATATATATATATATATATATATACACACACACACACACACACATATATGATTTGGGAAAATGTAAAGCAATAACACTCTTTTTACTAATATTTTTATATTTTGCATAATATTTCTATTTTCATAAAACATTAACTGTTAACCTATAAAAATTAATACTCCTGCAATGATAAAAAATAAAAATTTTATAACACTAAAAAAACTTAGTCACATTCAAACTTAGTTAATTAAATTACTGTAACTATTTTTAGCTGCATATACAAAGCATCCAACTTTTTTAGACACTTAAATACCTGACTAATAAACTAGTTACCCTAATGAGGAAACATTTTCCAAATGCTTAAATGGCTCTGGAATTCTAAGAAATAAGTCTTTAAAATCAGTACTTTTGAAAATAGGATTTTTACCTTGTTTTATAAAATGTAATCCCTTAGCTATTGTGATTGAGAAATAGATTTTTCTAATTAATGGTGTTTTTTAGTCTATATTAAATTAGCAGGAATTCAAAAGATAGGCTAATAATTTTTAAAGTATTGAAATGTAATTAAAATTAGAAATTAAACCTTTGTTGCAGCCACTATTTGCAAATATAATCTCCCATCTGGTTGGCTGCCTCTTTGTTTTGTTGGTAGTTTCTTTTGCTGTGCAGAAGCTTTTTAGTTTGATATAGTCCCTTTCATTTATTTTTGCCTTTACTTCCCTTGCTTTTGGGGTAAAATTCATAAAATGTTTTCTACAACCAAGGTCCATAAGTTTGGTACCTATATTTTCTTCTATGTAACTTATTGCTTCAGGTCTTATATTTAGGTCTTTGATCCATTTTGAATTAATGTTTGGGTCGCTCTGACAAAGGTTTAATTTCCAAAATATATAAAGAACTCATAAATTCAACATCAAACAAACAAATAACCAATCAAAAAGTGGGTAGAGGACCTGAAAATATACCTCTCTCAAGAAGACATACAAACAGCCAATAGATGTATGAAAAGATGTTCAAACTCATTGGCAATTAGGGAAATGCAAATTAAAACTACAATGAGATACCACCTTACACCTGTTAGAGTGGCCATTATCAACAAGATAAGCAACAACAAGTGTTGGAGAGGTTGTGGAGTAAAAGGAACCCTCACTCACTGCTGGTGGAAATATAGACTGGTACAGTCACAATGGATAGCAGTCTGGTGATTCCTCAAACAATTAAGAATAGAGCTACCATACAAGCCAGCAATTCCTCTCCTAGGGATACACCCAAAAAACTTAAAATCATGTGTTCACAAAGATATATGCACCCCTATGCTCATTGCAGCATTATTCACAGTGGACAAGACATGGAAACAATAAAAGTGTCCTGTAATAGAGGACTGACCAGGTAGTCATGGGAAGTCAAAAGTAGCAGTGCAAAACGTAGTGGAACCAACATTATTTTTACTGTGTATAGAATAAAGTAAAAGACTAAAACTGAGTCACTAGTTTAAGTTAGAATGCTCAACTGCAAATAATTGACAAGTAATTCATTATACCTAAGAAGTGAACAGCAAAAGCAAAGCACAGCGGGAAAAACAGGCTTCTTATGGTAGACACAAAATACACAAATAGATTTCCATGACAATTTTGCTAATGGAACTGCTCTAAACTAGAAGAATGGAAAACTATAAAACCCCCTGGTTTGCCTGCAACGTTTTTTTTTTTTTTTTTCCTTCAAAGATCTTTGGCATTGAGGAAAGAGGGAAGGAGTCATTTTTATAATACCAGATAATAGCTTGAAATACTAGAGTTATTAAACACATGGAGGGGACTAAGCTATCTTACTTTAATGCGGAACCTGTGCATCTTTACATCTTTGGCAGATAATACTCTTGGTTTTTTTAAAAATACATTTTACTCTTATATTGTTTACTCACTGAATCATTATATCATCTTTTCTTGTTTTATGTCTCACAGCCATACTATAGTACATGTTTATCAGTAATTTTGTAACATTTCTTCCTTCCCAGGTAAAACAGGATGCCAGAGAAGGCTCACTGGGCGTGAGAATTATGTGTGAATTCTCCCGTGGGCCAGAGCAGACCTGCTCAGGTCCTACAACGTCTGAACGATATAGGTAACCTGATCCTTCCTGAGAATATCTCTGTGAGGGTTGTGGGGCACAGATCCTGTGCTTGTTTTTCTGGGCTCATTTCATAGGTTCTGAAATCCTGATCTAATTCTTCCCTGAATAAGGTTGGACATCACCCAAGTGGAGAAAAATATCTTTTCTGTTTTGAGCTCAGAGAATGTGACCACATTGAATTAAATTGTCCTCTCCCATGTTTTATAAAGTACCTGCATTTAGGACAGTAAAGATGGAAACGGCAGCATTAGACAGCAAGGCCATGAGGAAAAGAGCTATACTTATTCATCATTGTTAAGAAATGAAAACGGGAAATCAAATTACACTGTCTGTCTACCTCTGTTTCTTGTTTTGGTTCATATTATAGAAAGCTGAGGTCTTATTGAATGTGAAAAATAAGTACATATATTGTTTATAAACATAGAATTATGCACATGAAAATATATGTTGTTTAGTTTGTATGTTACTTTAAATTGTGGTTATTTGCATGTTAACATAGAAATCATGGAAATATAATAAAGATTGGCTGTTACAAAAAGTGAGAAAGAGAAACTCCAACAGCTAAATATTTTTTCAATTATTCTTTAACTGTTTTAAATATATACTAATTCTAAATTGAATTTTAGGTTGTTAAGCTTACACATTTCAATGACTATTAGTCTCTCTAAAAAGATGTTTAAACACAAACTAGATGCCTAATGACTTTCCATTTTTACCATTGTTTGCATCTTTACAGTGATTTCTATAAAACAGATAAGAAACAGTATTAACAGAGATAAAGAAAAAACAACCATCCTTAAACAAGTTGGCAGAAATGTTTCCTGTCTTATCTCAATCCATCTCCCACTCACCTTGCCTACTAACTCTGCAACACATGTCTCAGAAGCTTTTATATGGCACCTGAGCAGTTACGATGGGTGTGATTCCACATACATATTCAAGCCTATGTAGTTTATTTATAATGTGGTACATTTATTAAAAAAGAGAAGGGAGCCTGTGTTGCTCAGTGACTGAGTGTTGATCCACAAACTAGGAGGTCACAGTTCAATTCCTGGTCAGGGCACATCCCTAATAGGGGACATACAGGAAGCAGCCATTCAGTGATTCTCTCTCATCATTGATGTTTCTCTCTCTATTGCTCTCTGTGAAATAAAAATTAAAAATATATACATTAAAAAAAGAGCCTGGCCAGTGTTGCTCAGTGGTTGAGTGTCAACTCATGAACCAAGAGGTCACCTATTCGATTCCTGGTCAGGGCATATGCCTGGGGTATCCCCAGTCGAGGGTGTACAGGAGGCAGCCAATCAATGTTTCTCTCTCATCAATGTTTCTATCTCTCTATCAGATAATTTTTTTAAATTAGATAGAGTCTATCCAATTCCATAAAAATCAATAAAAAAAAAACATAATTTAAAAAAAAAAGAGAGAGCGAAGGGAGCAAAGTGACTTACAATGTGGCATTTATCCTGAGAGGTAGCTACAGTCAACAAACATAAACATGTTGTTTTTATTGAAAATCTCCCTATCGATTAGCTAGGAAAAGGCCTATGTGGTAATGTCATAGTACTTGTTATTGTTGTTGTTTATTTCTTTTTCACAGTTCTTTCATAAAATTAATAGCAAAAAAGGCAAGAAAAAACAATTCTAAGTTTATTCCCATATTCTATGATCTTTTAACTGCACTAAAGCTTGTATGATAATAGATAAAAGTATATCACAAAAGTTTTAAATTTGTAAACATGTAATCTTAGTTAATAGACTACTTTTCATGACTATTATTCTTGCACATAAAAAGTAGCCCAAATATGTGATTATCACCGAGTTTTCTACACGTCTAGTGGAAGAATGGAACTCTCTCTCTCTCTTTTTCAACAACAAAACAGTAATACTCGTATGCTGACAGTAATCCAGTGTAAATCAGTGATTTTTTGTTTGGCTTACCACCTTGCTCCTCAGAGCACATTTAGCATGTACATATACCAATTAGTATTTATAATCCTATGGCAGAGACTCACCTCTTTCAGAAACAGAAAGAGTTCAGAGAAAAGGTCACACAGAAATGGTTTATACATTAATGATGGTCGTTGACTACCTTCATTTAGATTGTGGAAATATTTGGAGAGGGTGGTGTAATTACGACTTAACTAATAGAACTATCTGAGGTACTCCTGGCAGCTATGATAGCAGTAAGGAAGGCAAGAGAAATTTATTCATCTTTATAAGGTAATAAAAAGTGTTCAGACTCTAGTATATGTATTATCAAACCCTATTGGAACCTGAAATTTGGTTATTAGCATTAGTTTGAGTCACTCGCTCAACCTTCCTGTTTTAACGGACACTGGCACAGTGCATGCATTAAGTTTTTGGGTCAAATAGAAACCAACAGCAAATTTTATCACCCTATTGAATTTGAAATTGTCACAACCCAATGGAGCATAAAAAATAGAAACTACTTTCCCTAACTACGTAAATAGGACAAACTAATTAGCCTGGAATTCATGATTTTATTGGGGTTCTCTTTTAGAGCCGTATAGTTATGCCTGTCTCATTTTTTTTTGTTAATTTGAATTAATACAGTACGCTAATAACTACAATGCTATAAATAGTGATTATGGGAATGGAAAATACAAAACCAACCTCAATTTTACTAAAATTTGTTGAAGAAAGAATTTAGAAAATATACTCTAGTATTCTCCAAACCCCATTAGGTTAATGAAAGAGGAGTGTGTGTGTGTGTGTGTGTGTGTGTGTGTGTGTGTGTGTGTGTGACAGTGGGAGAGAAAAAGAGAGAGAGAGACAAAGTGAAAGAGAGAGCGAGAGAGAGAGAGATCTGGATATGTTCACAGTTGGTTGAAGATAGATTGGCAGTAACAGCTGCCACTAGTGTCAACAATCAAGTACAATGAAGTGTGGCAACCCCCCAACTGTTTTCCATTCAAATGAGTTATGAGTTCTCACTGTTCAGAATCACTCTCATTTGAAAAAAAAAATCTTAAGTTGAGTTGTGAGAATTGGGGAATATCCACCTGGCAGGGAACTTTTTACGCTTTGGAAAAAAAGTGGAAAAAAGAGATCACATTAGATCCGTCAAAGTCACTAGAAAATGTTCAAGTAAGAGAAATTCAGAGCAGCAAGAAGTAAATGGCAATCCAGGGGAACCCATTACTGAGAATGAGTGTCAGTTTTTCTTGGTTCAAGGACTCTGCTGCGATGGATTAGAACAAGAAGCAGCATATCAAAAATGCACGGAAGAAACTGCAGAGGGACAAGGGGCCCACTTGACCCCCAACATCAAAGCCTTGAGGGAGAAAAAGAAATGCTGGGTTGCTTGTAGCTTAATCCAACATTACACACTTCTTTCAAACATCAAAACTGCTGCTCAGCCTTTGGATTGCTGGACATTCTTACTACTAATCCAGCCTTAATTATAAAAACTTTATACTCCCTCAGTTTCCTGCCCCCTGCACCACCAAATGGCGGGAGAGGCATTGAAAATAGGTGAAAGAAAATTGTTGCTTACTTAGTGTTCAGGGCTAGCCAGTATGTTCTAGAAGCATCTGTGTGTAAAGATATTAACTCAACTTCAGGTGTTTCTTTGCTAGGTAGGAAAATTAGTCTGCGTTTTTTTCTCTTTTATCTCTCCCTAATAAACTAAAACTTGTCCTTGCTCTGAGATATCTTAAACGGCATTGGGATCCCACAGATTACTTCAAGCTACTCATATCAAAAGAGAAAGGCCACATATTTCTCTTTAACCAGATTTTATCCACAAACATTGATTTGCGATCTTTCTTGTGCCCTCGGGTTTAAAAGCACATGCCATTTGTGCTTGTGTACTTGAACTTGAATGATGGCAAATCACAAAGTTACATAAATTACCTCGAAAGGGAAAAATATGTATGTATATATTCTAGGCAATTCCCATGAATATACTAAATTTATGGCTTTCTACTCTTTCCTAATGTTTAACATGAACGTATTCTTTCTCTTCCCATAACATCTCCCTAAATGCTTGTAGACAATTAACATGTCTCTCTTTCAATTGTCTCCCCTCTAGCCTGAACATGCCCATTGCTCACTGGTCTGTCTTGTATCCAAACCTTTTATCAGTTCAGTTGCTTTCCTTTGAACTCACTCCAGTTCGTCTTTCTATTCAAACATATGATATCCAAAACAGAACACAAACCTCAAGTAGGCCTAGATGGAGCAACTCAAAGCAGTAAAAGTGGGTTCTTTCTTTTTGCATTCCGCTTAAAATCTAGGTGTATTAAAGTCTTTGCCTTTATTGGAAATAGATTGTTTTTAATCCTTCTAAGTTTATTGCCCACAATTTTTAACATCAGAGCCTTTGGTTCTATTAAACTGCCTCTTGTGTTAATGAGAACAGCTTATTCCTTCGAATAACTATTTTACATCTGTTTTCAAGCAATTTTTCAAATGCAATAAAAGTCATTCTGTATTAATATCGCTCCTCAACGGTATTTATAACTCTTACTTTTTTGTTGCTCATGAGCATGTTTAATAATTACTTTGGTTATCTTTTGGATTGTGTTCCCAATTTAAAACACATCATTGAATTATACGGTGGAGAAAACAATGTATACTGTACATTTTCTTCAAACATGGCATTAGTCTATTAGCAATTTTTCTGCTACCTGAGAGATCAGAAACAATAGGCTATCCATCTTTTCGTAGTTTCCTCTAATCCATATTTCTCTGGTTTCTCTGTAAGAATGCTACCCCCTGCTTTTGAAAAGAGGACAGGTGTTAAATGACAGCTGCACTAGGGTCTCTTATGGCAACCTCCCAGCAATGAGGACCTTCTTCCCCAATTCTCCTCACCTCTTTCACAGACTGCAGATATGTTACAGTTGGAATGGAAAAGGCTACAATCCAATTTGAGACAGATAGTGATTAATTATCAATAAAGCCTTTTTATTTGCAATTTCACTAGTGATAGATGATGACTTTAACATATGTATTCTTCAAGAAAAGAATCAATCCCAAGTATGGTAATTCACATTTCAAGATACTGAAATATTTATAATAATGCAACGTTTATGTATCACTTGATTTTTATAAAGCTTTAATTGAATTTAAGTTAAATTATAGTTTGCAAAGTAGGACCCCTATGTAGTAAAGATAATCATGCCTAATCTTTTGGGATCATATTACTATAAGAAATGGTTTGAGTAAATTAATTCTAAACTGTTTAAAGGAAAATATATATTTCTGATATAAAAATTCTCATAAATTACATCTATGTAACATCTAAGAAACATTTATTCTTCACTAATACCTGATGGTCCATCTAAACAGTGGCAAAAAAAATAAATCCATTAATTTTAAACAGCCTTATGTTAACTTTTCTATAACAAGGAATCACTTATACCAAAAGAGAGCAATACTTATCAGCAATGTTCTTCGGTATAGTCCTGAGGAGTCAATTAGAAGCACAAATTTAATTTGAAATTTCTATTTTATCCAAGCATTCATCTGGATAGTGCATTTTACTTCATAATACTATATCTATGGTTGTTTCATATAATAGTAATATTTGCATTCAATATCAGTTAATTTTTTTAACTTTTTTATTGAACTAGTTAAATTTATTTATTTATTTATTTATTTATTTATTTATTTATTTATTCTTTGCCCATTATTTAAGCACAATAGGGCAAGGATCCAGATCAGCAATTGACATATGGTATGTGGGAAACAAATACTTGTTGAAAAAATAACTTCATGTGGTTTTCTATGCCCCCAGAAAACTTACACCCCTTGTGAAATGCAGGCATTTAAAGCATCTCTGTGATCAAAATTCATCAATTAATATTGCAATAACTGTGTCATGTAACCAATTTGAATAAAAAAGCTACATTAGTTGACTTCATAAACTTCGTACATAGTCTTAAACATATTGCATTTAATGTCTGTTCGCTTGCTTGTTTTCCTCATTTGACTGAGTGGGGAGGAAGGAAGGGAGAGCTTGGGGGCCAAAATTGTATATCATTGATCTTTCTATTCCCATTAAATGAATGGCTGAAGGAATGGATGAATGCACTGACAGATGAATGCATGATTCTGTCCAAGAGGGCAGAAACTTATTTTTATGTGATCCATGACATGGGCCAATATATTTTGAGTCCCTCCATAATCTGATTATTTTCAGCCTTATTTCCTACTCTGTAATACACTGACCAGCATAAGAGGTTGCTTGGTACATAGAAGGGCAATAAACCCTAGGTTCCATGTGCATTAGCATGTATGTGGCAGCTAGTAGTGCTCAGTAAAAGCTGATAGCCATTCCCTTGCCCTATTCTCTAATTTAAGCAACAATGTTTACAAACCCCTCTTTCCAAACACACTCACTGGTACACATACCAAGCCCATATTCACTTTATTTATTTTATTTTATTATTTTAAATATATATTTTATTAATTTTTTATAGAGAGAAAGGGAGAGAGATAGAGAGTTAGAAACATCGATGAGAGAGAAACATGGATCAGCTGCCTCTTGCACACCTCCTACTTGGATGTGACCACAACCAAGGTACATGCCCATGACCGGAATCGAACCTGAGACCCTTCAGTCCGCAGGCCAATGCTCTATCCGCTGAGCCAAACCAGTTAGGGCCCATATTCACTTTAATTATTCATCTTGTGCCTTACCTACTTTCTACAAGTAGGAAGGCTATTTTTCTTTTTCACCTATTTTTACTCAAATCCAGCCCAATTTTCATCTCTTTTCTTTCAAGTTTTCCAACCTCTTTTATCTTTCTCATCCAAGAAAAAAAATAGTTGATACCCAATATGAGTATATTTAGTAATATGTTATTGTTTATTGTTCACAAGTCACTACAAAAATTGTTAGTCTTCTCTCTTCAGATTGTCACATTCTGAGTATTTAGGTCATATATAGATCATATATAGACAGAAGCAATTACCCAAACACATTTTTGACAAATTTATAAATAGTTATTTTTTTAATATATTTTATTGATTTTTTACAGAGAGGAAGGGAGTGGGATAGAGAGTTAGAAACATCGATCAGCTGCCTCCTGCATACTTCCTACTGGGGATGTGCCTGCAACCAAGGTACATGCCCTTGATCAGAATCGAACCTGGGACCTTTCAGTCTGCAGGCCGATGCTCTATCCACTGAGCCAAACCAGTTTGGGCTGTAAATAGTTATTTTTAATGGTTCTTAGCCTTGTTTCTTTCTCTTAAGTAATAATAGTTCAAAAGTTAATAAAAACATGGTAGAAAAGAAGATTTTTCAAAAGTTGCTTCATGAAAAACTGTTTAAAATTCCTCTAGCTTGCAAACATCTATTTTGATGCATATTGTAATGAAAAGCCAACCTGATTGAAATGTGCTCCTATTTTTTTTTATCTCTCTGGTCACTTTTGCAGTTCTGGATGACTTTAAACTTCATGGCAGTCATTTTGCAGGAAATTGTAAATTATTCTGCATCAACTTTGTCTCTTACTCAGGGCTGCCTTAACTTAAAAGGCAGCAGGACTCCTTTCTTGTCCTGAGGGCTGTTGTAAATTGATTTGGGAGGAGGGGGATTTGGACTGAAGGGGACAGCTTCTCACCATGACATTGAAATGCCTCCTCACTGTTTGAATACTGCATCTATTCTAATAATAAATGCTTTGCATTAAAGAAATTAGTTTTATTTTAGAGTATATTTTCTTTATTTGAAGTGTATTTCGACACATTTAAAGTTTCAAACATGCCCTTTTATAATATAGTCAGGATATCATCCTTTATGTACTGGTTATATTGCACTAATACTTTCCAGAAGTCATAGTAATATCCTCTTAATGTTTACTTAGTACTTGTTTCAAAAGAAGATTTAATTAATCTTGTAGAAAGGGCCTCAAGTACCTGTGTTTCTTGTCTGTTGTTATACTTGTAGCAGATTGCCAATGTCCTGGGAGACAAAAAGTCCAAACTCCAAAGTGAGAATGCGGTGTGCTGTTTCCATGATTTGGCCGGTGATAATAGCTGAAGGGTGTAGAAGCATGTGAAGATGCAATTTTATTTTTCCCAAAGCTTTGTTGGAGGTATAGAAGAAACAGTCTAGACATGATACTGGATTAAGAACTAACAACAAGAGGTTAGTGGATTATAACAGCAGGAAAGAATAATCTTCTGAATACTTTGTTGGGCTTACCTTGTATGTCAAATGTCAGCTCTTTTTTCTGCACATTTTCTAAAGACAATAGCATTGTTGATAGTCTGCCTGTGCATTTGCAAGGATGCCTTGTTGGAACCAGTCTGCCTTTGGCACACGGAGACAGGACTGTAGTTGAAAAAGCAGAAAGGAAATGCCAGGGAAGTTTCTCCCAAACTATAATATCTGTTTACATTTTTGTGTGGGTGAGAGAAACGAAGCCGCTTGTTGAGTTAAGAGACAAAGTACTGAAAACATAACGTCACAAAATGGTACTGGCACAAAAACATTAAATGCATACTAGTTTGTGTAACTTGGCACAAGGTGCTTGCTCGTGAATAACACCCTCTGCGTTAATCATACTATTGAGTGGGCTTGGTTGAGGAGGCTTATCGGAAGGCTGTATGAAAATGGGAAGAGAAAGAAAGAAGCTGAAGGATGAGTTTTCCAGGGCTGCATTTTACAAACAAGTTGCTCAGATCTTTAGGGGGATGAACCATTCCCATGTACTCTTGTCCTATTCCCCGCTCCCACCCCCCTCTTTTTTTCCCCATGCTAGCTTTTTGCCATTTCTATAATGCACTAGTATGTTCCAGGAACATGGACGATATGGGTTTACTTTGAGAATTTTGGAGAGAAAAGGTATAGTGTTGGGAGCAAAATGTGTTTTGGAGAGTTTGGAGTGTGTGACACCAGCACCCCACATATAACTTTCCAGAACCTCTCACACATCTAACAGCCTACAGGTGAAAACATTTTACCTGCTATGGGACTGTGATCCACTGCCTCCATTCCTTATTTTCTGCCCTAGGCTATTTTTTAAGTGACTGAGGTTCTAACTCTAGGTGGCCTTAAATATTACATGATATGTTAAAATGAAGAGTAAAGGCAATATCTTGGGTAATTATCATGGTAGTTCGATTGCCTCGTCTCTGCAAATTTTTTTCTAAAAGACAAGGAAATTTACTGTGCACGTGGACTTTGTTTGACCCGTGCTCCTCTCTGATCAAGATCATTTCACCTACCTACCTGCTTGTGGAATTTCACTGGCTGAAGGTTATTCTTTTTTTTTCTGCCTGAATGATGTATAGGCATTTGTACTTTATTCAAAAGTTGCTGCTTTTCACTGCAAAGCTATTTACATTCCTATGGTAGTTGAAATGATTAGGATACCCTTATTTATTTATAGCTATGTAGGTAATACCATAACTAGAAGACATACTGATTATAGTTTCTGTGTCATATTTCAGTTGGCCATAATTTCCTCAAACACTTTTCTTCTGAGCAAAAGTTCATATTATATAGTTTCTTTGCTCCACTTTGACATGGTTGAGCTGGGTTACTTAAGCCATTTGACATTATTCAAATATAAGACAAATGCAATTATTCTTCTTATAAGAAAGTGGTTTTGAACTTTATATCGCTCCTTTAACTCAAAGCCAATAGAAGTTATAAACTTCAATCTTCACATGATTATAGTCCTCATCATGGAAGGAGAACAAAGCCAAGTCTTAAGAATAACAATTTAATATTTTTTTTAGATTGTAAAGATTTTTAAATGCTGAAAATTATAGTTTTGTGTTAGCTCGATAGTTAGACCATCTTACTGTCTTCATAAGTCACTTTATGTTTTCAAAGATATAGAGACTGAAATAATACATGTCCAATTAAATATACCTTAAATACAGAAAAATACCTAACCTACTTCCTGATTTAAAAATAATTTGTTGGGGGTCACTGAAGCCAGAGAGTGATGTTATTATGTATTATACCTGTGTTTTAGGCTGCTAATGCCATCTTCAGTACTTAGAATGGATTCAGAAGAAAAAGGACAATCATAAGAAAAATCTATTCAGTTGCTTTTGAATAATTGAGGTGGATGAGACAATGGTCAGGGGGTTAGAAATGAAGGAACTGGTGAACAATTTCTTATAAGTTACAAATGGATAGGATTTAGAAACCGAATTGAGGACACAGAGGGAAACAGGAATTGAAGAAGACTCAATGTTTAAAACCGGGACAACTCCGGTCATTGCTCTGACATTGATCTCTATGGAATGCAGAAGGGGGGATGTACTCCTGCCGCCCTGCCACCCCTCCTTCCCGTCTATGACTAGATTCCCAAAGAAAGTACAAGTTAAGTAGACATAAAATACTTTTGTTGGGATGGGAGATCTAAACCAGCATGAAATTTAGAAACAGTTTCACCTCCTTCTTCCTCTGTCCTTGACTGTGTTCTGTTTATCTATCTAATATTTCTCTTTATCTGTCATAATATACATTTACATGTTCATTTGTTTATTATCTGACTCCTTCCTATTAGAATACATGATTCTCAGCGTTCAAGATTTATCTGTTTCTGTCATTACTTATATCCTCAGTTCTCAAAAACAAAAAAAAAAGATTGTTGATGAATGAAAGTTCTACATAATGAAAACCCTGAGAAACTTTAATTAGATGTAGGATAGGCACAGAGATATTGAAAAGGGCATTGAGAATTTTCTGGGAATCCCAGTTACTATAGAAGAGCAGCATTTATAGACATTCATGGGTGACATGTTGGCCAAGGTCAAATTATCTTCTACTTCACAGTGATGAGGTCACATTAGAGAACAAGCAGAGGCAAGAGACATGAAATTGGCCCACTGGTGAAGTCTCCACCGGCAGTAGACACTTGCAACCAGCTGATACAGTAGTGGGGTTTCCTTCTGAAGGACCAGGCAGAGGAATAGAAAACTTTTACATGAGCTCCCTTGCAGAGTTAATTGCTACCCCTAGCAGAAACCATTTTTTAAAAATATTTTTTATTATTTATTTATTCATTCATATATATATATATGGGCTACCTTCTGCATGTATCCCATGGGGGTTGAGCTCACAATCTGGGCATGTGCCCTGACCTAGAATCGAACTGTGACCTCCTGGTTCATAGGTCGATGGCCAACCACTGAGCCACTGCGGCAGGGCTATTCATTCACTTTTAAATTAAATTTGTTAGGGTGACATTGGTTAAAAAGATTATATAGGTTTCAAGTGTATAGTTCTATGATACATCATTTCTATATTGCATTGTGTGCCACCACCCAAAGTCAAATCTTCCATCACCATATATTTGATCACCTTTACCCTTTATTACACTCCTCCCACTCCCCTTCCCTCTGGTAACCACCATACTGCTATCTATGTCTATGAGTTTTTGTTTGTTTGTTTTTCTTGTTTGTTCATTTGTTCCTTTCAGTTTTATATCCCCCATATGAGTGAAATCATGTGGTTCTTAATTAACTTTTTCTGTTTGACTTATTTCACTTAGCATGATATTCTCAAGAACCATTCATTTTGCTGCAAATAGCAGTAATTCATCTTTTCTTGTGGCTGAATAATATTCCATTGCATATATGTATCACATGTTCTTTATCCAATTATCTAGGAAAGGACACTTCAGTGGTTTCCATGTCTTGGCCACATAACACTCTAGTGAACATAGGGGTGCATATGTATTTGCAAATAAATGTTTTCAAACTTTTTGGGTAGATACCTGGAAGAGGGGTTGCTGGGTCATATGGTAACTCTATTCTTAATTTTTTGAAAAGCGTCCACACTGTTTTTCATAGTTGTTGTATCAGTTTACATTCCCATCAGCAGTGAATAAATATTCCTTTTTCTCTAACCTCTCCAACACTTGTTACTTGTCTTGTTGATTATAGCCATTCTAACAGATGTGAGGTGGTATCTCATTGTAATTTTATTTGCATTTCCTTATAGCTAATGCAGTTGGCATATTTTTATGTATCTGTTAGCCATTTATATGTCTTCTTGAGACAAGTGTCTGAAGTGTCTGCAGAAATCTTTCTAGCTTCCTCCCAAGGAGGCAGCAAAAAATATCAGAAATTCTGCAACATAGATCTCTTTCCTCCAGGGAACCAGAATGAAACAGGGAGAAAAACTCAATGACAGAAGAAAAAGTATTAGACCTACCAAAATATGCAGGAGTAAGAAATTGTACACCTAAGTACAGGTATGAAATTAATGCTGGTATCTAATGAAAGAATAATGTGTAATTGGTAAATGTTGTAGAGTGATGAAAACACACATTGTGGAATTAAAAACCATACTGAACACTGTAGTGAGGATATTAGATACTTGAAAAAATAGAATTAATACAAAAAAAGTAAGCTAATATATTCTTCCATTATACAACAAAAGAATAGATGAGAGAGAGAGAGAGAGAGAGAGAGAGAGAGAGAGAGAGAGAGAGAGGAGTTAGTAAATATAACACATTTATATTAGGAATACCAAAAATATAATAAAATAGTTTTTAAAAACAGCAAAACAACCCAGCTGGTGTGGCTCAGTGGTTGAGTAGTGACCTATGAGCCAAGAGGTAAGGGTTCGATTCCCAGTCAAGGCACATGCCTGAGTTGCAGACTCAATTTGTGGGCAACAGTGGGGAGTGTTCCAGAGGCAGCCAATCAGTGATTCTCTCTCATCATTGATGTTTCTATCTTTCTCTTCCTTCCTCTCTGAAATCAATAAAAATTTATAAACAACAAAAAAAACCCCACAGCAAAACAGCAAAAAATATACCTAAAGTATTACAACAACAATAGAAAAAATTAAACATATAAAGAATGAAAAAGTAGTACAGATAGCATATAACACTATTTAAATCCTATATAATAAAGAACTAATATGCTAATTAGACCAGATGGCAGAACTACCTCCCGGCGGCCCTGGGGCTGTGGCCCCCGAGGCCACCCAGGCCATAAGGACCGAGGTAGCTGGGGCTGTGAAGGCCTACTCTTGCACAAATTTAGTGCATCGGGCCTCTAGTAAATAATAAAATCAATGTTGCTAATTTAAAGATAAACCCTTGTGCAGATTCAAAGTGGAAATTATTTTTGCTGTTCATGTGCAAAACATAAAAATATTTTTGATATTGCAAAACACTAATACACCTTTGAAAAATGTACTCAAAAACAAATTACAGTTGCTTGTTATAAGTTAAAATAAAGATGAAATAAAATATGGGGGATGGGTAATTAAAAGACTATACAAGTAGCAGTGAAGTCAACAAAATACAGAATGAGTTTTTAAAAACTGTTTTTAGTGGGGTTCTAAGTATTTTTATATGCAGAAGTAATTTTTGAAAGAAAATATATAAGGTTAAAAACCATAATTTAATTACAATCAGAAGGACATAAATTCCAAATTATATGAATGTTATAAAGAAATTTGTGAGAGAAAAGTAGTGTGGAAAGATAAAGTATGCTAAATTTTTAATCCTCTCTGAGGTTTAATAGATGCTATTCTCTAACATTTATAGTAAAGAAAAAATTAATATAAAGAAAACTATTAGTAGACTAAATATAAGCTTTCAACTGTATTTATTTATTTATTTATTTATTTATTTATTTATTTTTAAAGTTCAACACCTGTAAACATTTATTTTACTTCTGTTCCCTCTGATATAATTCCACAGAGGTCATGTGCATGAAAGTATGGGAACCTTCTTTCCTCCAAAGTGGATGACATGCTGAAGATGTGTTCTTGAAGCAAGATGGGGTAAGTCTGTCTGAAATCCAACTCTTACAAAATTAAAAAATGACAAAATGGTATGTTGGAATTCAAGCTCACAGAACCTGCATGTAGTAGTTACTAATAGATAACGCTGAAAGGGCTGTGGCTTCAAAGTACATGTTTTGGAAATTATATAAATAAGCATATTTATACAATGGGTTATAAAAACCTTATAAAAAACAACTTGGGGGTTTACATCACAGACCTTCAGACTCCAAAAAAGTTGTTATGCTCTATTATTATGTCAACTTCCACTTACCAGCATGAAGTCTTTAAAAAAATATTGCCTTGCAATGAAATAATGAGAGAAAACCACACATACACACACACTAATAATGAGCCCTTCCTACAGACTACTACTCTGCATAATTTAAGAAATGGAAAAAGAATATCTCTCAGCATAGGGGAATTACAAACTATGAAGAAATAAGAATAAAAAATTGAATCAAACCCTGCCTGCCTGGTGTGGCTCAATGGTTGAGTGTTGACCCCTACCCCAAGAGTTTGCTGGTTCAATTCCCAGTCAGGGCACATGCCCAGGTTGTGGCCTTGATCCTCAATTGATGTTTCTATCCCTCCCTCTCCCTTCCTCTTTATCTAAAAATCAATTAAAATTTTTAAAAAATTGAAGCAAGCTCTAACCTAAATAAGCTGAAACTATAAAAAGAGAAGAACATAAGTATTTACTTTTTTCAACTTCAATGAACTTTGTGGGGCAAGAGACAGAATAATTTAATTAATTGTTGGGGAGAAAAGTTTAAGCTTTCAACTTTAAGTCATTAGAGCAAGGGAAACGTATATCAGAAGAAGAAAGAATATTGAAAAAAAAATTAGGTAGAAAAATGAGCAGAAATACATATACAACTATAGTTTTACATATATATGCACATATTAATATGTGTACATATTTGTATAACTAAAGGTACATATTTATGTATATAGGAATATATGATAGTTGACTATAATATAAAAATATGAAATTTGAAAGATTATGAACCCTAGTATTAACAGTAATTATCTTTGTAGAAGAGCACATTGGGCAAAGTGAATTTAAAATTTTCCTCTCTCTTTACATATAACTCCATGCTGTTTAAACTTTTTACTGTCATCTGGAAATTAGACAAATAAATAAAACAAGCTACTACTATTTTACCAATTACATTAACAAAAATTAAACAAAAAAATGATAGCATAAAACATTGGCAAGGATTGCAGAAAATACCTTCAAGAAATCTGAGTCAACCTCATTTCTGAGTATGAAGTACAGGATGTAGGAATGGTAGGGTCAGAGATAGAGCGAGACTAGGAGATTGGGTAGAATTGTGTTTAACAAACCTTGAACATTCGTAATATTTTAAAACTCAAAGGTTATGGTTTGTGTTACAGGTCAAAAGTTGATGGCTTGTTTCATAGGTCAAATCTAAATATCTTTGCATCACAAACAACTTGAAACAAGTGTCCAATTTATAGCAATAGGCATTTTAGATTGAAAACGTGTATTTGAAAATGGGCAGAAGGAGAGAACCAGTAAAGATGAATCAGTAAAAACAAGATTTGATAGAAGACCTATTCATAAAAGCAAATTTTAGAATTCATCCCACTTTCTTATGTTTTCCATATTCAAATTTATGTTAGAGTATGAATAACTCATGCCTAGGGAAATATTTCAATAGAGTGTTTTATAAATATGTAAGTATGGCAGTGTTAGCTGGAAAATATGGCAATTCATTTATAAACTCATTATATGTTTTCTTATAAAACTTAAAACAAAATCATTGAAATTATATAATATTAACCAGTGTTACCGCAATAAATTTTAAATAAATAAATAAATAAAAACCAAATTAAACAGGAAGTGACCCAGAAAGCACTGCTCTTATACAAACTTTATGACTCATATAGTCACAGCATTTTTGCATGTGTTTAATATTTTTAAAAAATATATGTTTATATACTTGTTATAACTTTTGTATATATAGTTTAATTTCATAGTCTACATCAGCGATTTTCATCCAGTGTGTTGCAAGAATTTTTGAAACATGCAATACCTGACTATTTAGTCAGGGGCACTGTCCTCTTTTCCCTTAAGTTGTCAAATAAAAAAAGACAACAGCCAACACAACAATAGTCATCTGGTGTGAATGAATCAAAATTATACCTATATTTTTGTCAGATAGGCAAAAATTGTATTTTTTGTTGTACTGCAGAATTGTAGTAATTTATGTGTGTCATGAGGTGAAAAAGGTTGAAAATCACTGGTCTATATTATAATCATGTTCCATATGATTACATAATTATTTTTCCATTTAACAAATACTAGTATTAGTTGGCTCCTTCTATATGCTGGATGTATAATTGATAAACAAAATAAAATCTTTGAGGAACTCTCAATTTCATAAGAAAAATAGCTTAAGAGATCATTACAATTCATTGTTGTCACTAGTGTAGGGGAATAAGCACATATAGGAACACACAGAAGAGACACCTTCCCACCTTGTGGGGTAAGGTAGAAACCTCAGAGAAGGATCTGGATTGAAACTAAGAGGAGAGGTCAGGAGAGAGGCAGTCTATGGGAAGGTGAAGAATATTACAGGAAGAAGGAATGCAATGTACAAAGCGACTAGGGCTACAGCAAAAGGAAGAGAATATGGTACATTCAAGTAAACTGGACGTGAGTCTTGTGATGCCACTGGATTAAGAAGGTTACGGAGAATATTAAGTAATATCTGAAAATATAATTCCCACCAACTGAGATGACTTTTAAATTTGTTCTTTCTCCTGTGTTCATTTTGGAGCCTAGATGGGTAATCTAATTAGTTATCCCACCAGGCTAGAAACGAAGAACATTTTTTAATCCTTCCCTCTCTTTCTCCTTTATTGCCCCTGTACTCCATCCTTGCACATCTAATCAGTCACTAAAACCTATCAGTAGTACTTCTTAAATAACTTTCAGATGTGTGATCCCACCCAGACAACCTCACCTTCCACCTCCAACTATTTTGTTAGTGGCTATCTTAATTCAGGTTCTTATTTTTCCTGGTGTGCCCTCATAACTGATGTCCCTTTGCTGTTCCTTGTACATTTTCCAGATTAATCTTCTATTTCCCATATGCAGTGGCACTCAAACCAGTAGGAACAATCAATTGTTACAATGCCACCACCTACACATCTTTACTGTTTCTTTTCTTGTTCTGTTGCTTCTCTCTAGGAGTGATCTTTATCCTTCTCCTGTCTGATTCACCCTTTCATCTTATTTACCTTCAGTTCAAAAGACATTTTCTTTCATGAGTCCAGCAATTCTGGGTTATTTATCCTTTCTATGTACCCTTAAAATCCTCACTCAGGTCATCACATGGTAATTAATTCTCATTTAACTCAACTATTCTTGGAAGTTAATAAAAATAGACAACTTTTGTTAAGTGCTTCCTATGTGCATAGCATTGAGCTAAAGCATTTACATTGATTTATCTCATTTAATGCAACACCTTTGTGAGAAAAGCAATATTTTTATATCTATTTAAAGATGAGGAAACTGAGCTACAAGAACCCAAGGTTAAACAGCTAACAACTGGCAGGGCACTGATTCCAACTGCAGTGAGTTTGACAGTAGAGTTATAACACAGATGTGCAGAAACATAGCAGTGTTTCTAATTTTTTAAAACCAAGTGGAATCTGCTGCTTTTGAATCCTCAATTCTACTAAGCAATGGGTGAGGGTGGGTTGGGGGAGGGAGAGGAGGAAACAAGGCACACTAATTAAAATAAATAAAAAGACCAATTAATCTTCCTAACTAAAAGAGCCCCAAACCAGCTTAATTCCTTTTTTTCCCCCACCATAGACTTCAGATCCCAAAGTTCTTTCAAGGACATCCAGGGCCTCAATGATTATCTGGAGGACGATAGCTACATGGAACAAAACATCACAAGAGGAAACAATAGATATTGAGAACAGTATCCCAAGCTGATATGGCATACTTGAAGCATTCCTCTGCTCACCACTTGCTGACTTGTATTGTGTCCTGTGTGAATACAATCACAATGTGTCTTGAGAAAAGGTGGAAGCCAGCGTGCTTAGAATGAAGGAGGCTTTAGGCATGTGTACTCTGGCTGATGGAGAAGATACCAATGGGAATGGAGCCATGAGGTGACAATAGCATTGCTCTGTTTGAATCTGATGATGAAGAAATGTGATGAAGCAGAGACAGAAGAATGCCTTCCACACTATGAAGTCAAAGGAGGCCAAGAAATCTGGACTGGCAGCTAAATCTTCTGGGTCTGAAATCCTGCGTGGGTAAGTCCGAGCATTCAAGCAGTGGCTTGGTCAGGGCTCTTCCAAACTAGTTCTGATTGGATATACACTACTAAGAACCTTCAGAAACAGGGTGGGGGTGAAGAGGAGCAGATAACTTCTTTTGAGGACATGTATTTAGACAAGGCTGCTTTCAACAGGATCAAAATCCATACTTGTTAATTGACTGAAATGAAAGTTTGAAACAAGGAAAAAAGTCTTAATCTTGTCTACTAGAAGTAATTCTGTTATTGACAGTTTACACAGAGACCTGCAGGTTAACTAGGTCCCTTTTTATTAAATGCTCCAACTTTCAGAGTTCCACCTTGCTGTGCTTCCCCCTCCTCCTGCTCTCTTGGCTTCTTCTGGTTGACAAGAAGCTTCCGTAGTATCCCTGAGGTGGGAATGGGGCTCCTTCTGGGTTCCGCATTGTCTTGTAGTCCTCATCAAGCTGGGTCTCTGGGTGCTGGCGTCTTCCTCTCTGGGCTCTGTGTAATTCATTGCCTCCTCTGCTGAGAGGTCACAATCTGAACTCTTTCTGCTCACTCAGCCTCCTAGTGACTATTATATCTGAAAATCTCTAAACTCCCTGGTTTATTTTCCTGGAGCAATTTCTCACCCCTTCCCCTGAGATTTCAATTATGAGAAAATAATAGAGCTGAGGTCCTCTTAGAACCCCCATGAGTGTCCTCATCTCTTTGTCTACTCCAGCACTGATGGGGTGTGGTAGAGAAGTAGGGTCGGGGATAGGAATGGAGTGGAGGGAAAGGCAGAAATAATACTTACTAGTAGGTCCTGATCACCTCATTCAAGCTGCTGAAGGCAGCTCTGGACTTTATAGCCTTATGAGCATATTAATTTTCTTTATTTTCTAGCTTCTTTGATACCAGATTTTCAGTATGAAAAGTCCAAACTGAATCAAAGAGGTAACTCAACATTTTCAATAAAATGTGTGCTTTAGAGCATATGATGGGGAAAATAGAACATGGTGGTAGTCACGAGTTTGGGGATTTGTTAAGGTCTCAGTTCATATCCATTCTGAACATCTACTGCATGTAGTAGATGATTCAAAGTCACCTTTGACATGTATCATCTTTGCCATCTTTGTTTGCACTTTCTCAAAGTTACAGATGATGGAGGATATCATGAGTGGTTTATGACTGAGGTTTAATACTTTATGGGAGTACTAGTTTAGAATTTGAAATCTGAAAGCTCTCTTGACATTTTTCTGATGTCTTTATTATCTTCTTGCTCAGTCTCAAGTTGAATTCTACCTTCATTTGCCCCCTTCCTTTCTCTGTTTTCTCACCACTGAGAAATTAGGGCCAATAATTCAATAAAAGAAACACTTAGCTAACAAGAGACCCTTTCAAGTAGATGTCATCTTCTAATGAAGAATTATTGCACTAAATATATTATCATAGGTAGAGCGGAACCAGTTTAAAGATAAAATGACTAGGAAGATTTCTTTTATACATTTTTTTCCTCCAAGAACAGAAAATATCAAGTCAGCCAGGCTCGTACCCTGTAGTGAATAGAAAAAATAAGGGGGATCATAGGTAAAATAGTTAGAAGAGAATTTCTATTGAGCTATTATTGCACATGCCATTACTAAAATATTAGTCTAATTAGGAATCCATAAAAGATATTTGACTAAAATTTTTAAATATTTAAAAAATTTCATCAAACATTTAAAAATAACTTTGGGGGGTGTTAAATAGTAATACTTGATTCTTATTTGTGAGTTTTGAAAATTTAGGAAGAACTGTAATCAACGCATAAGTCTTGAAGTTGGCACTCTAAGTGTTTAAATGAATGGAATAAAGGACAAATGACCAAATACAGCTAATTAGTAATTATCCTCAATTTTGTAGACAAAGGTATTTCAGAACTCATAGATTTGTAGCTCCTTAGTGGCAAATATCCTCCGGCATGTAGAAGATTTTTTTTCACATAAACTTCAATAGCTGAACTTTGTAAATCTGTTGAAAGTTGGCCTAGCAGGGAAGTATAAGCTAAGATAGATTTTTCTCATTTTTCCTTGTTTCATGAACAATCTGCTTTGTGAAGGTCAATTAAATGGTTCAATGTCTCAAAGGACTTGGGGAGCTGACAGAGTTGGGTGCATAGTAGAAACAAGCGGACAATGCTTGGATAAACAGTCTCCTTCAAACTGCTATTCTGAAATACTGCCTGATCCAAGAGTGGGTCTTTGGCTTTCCCAGACTTCTAGAAACTTGATTTCCACTGTATATGGTGAGCAACATGTGTTCTGGCTGCAGCCTGCCAGGGTTGGATCCTGTTCCACTGCCGACTCTGTGACCTTTGAACAAGTTAGTTACTTATTCTCTCAATTCCTCAGTTTCCTCATCTGCAACATGTAAAAAACATAACATCATTTACTCATAGCATGGTTTTGTATGAATTTAATGATAACATCTATGCCATGTGTGTAGCCCACTACATTATATATATTGAGTACACTCTACATGTTAATTATTATTAAGCCTAAATATTTGCACATGGTCAAATATTTATAAACCTAAGGACTATGCACATACCCTCTATATAACCTGGTGGTTTAAAAACTGATAGAGCCATAATAGATACACACTCAAAGTCAAACCATGGAATGTGAAACAGATTTCTTTCTAAGAACTTAAGTATTTGCTATGTGGGTATTTCCAGAATTTTATTAGGGATTTTGAAGAGCCATAAACACCGAATAAGTCCATCACTTACTCAGTGGCATGAACATTCCTTTATCCTCCTTAAAGCTCTGATCTGCCTTAGTAAATAAAAATATTCTCTTTTCTCTCTCTTTAATCTCCAGGCAAACTGCTATTTCTAGAGTTCTGCTATTTCAAATTTAACAAATGAAAAGGGGAACTTTCTCATTTTCTTTTATTCAGTGGACCATAATTTTTCAGTACATTCTGACGTATATTTCATATCATCACATAAAACTCACATTAACTTCAAAGTGAACAACACACAAAGGTGCACAAAGTGGTAAGAAGTAATTCCAGGGCATAATGAAGCATTATCTGAAGCAGCGCTGAAGCAGATGTCTTGGGAGAGGAAACAGTAGCAGCATAGCAAGTGATGGAGCTGCTGAAGTCAGGCCTGGGTCACTTAGCCTTAACGAGATCATGCTGAAGGCCAATGAGAAAGGCAGGGCTGGGGTGGGAGAGGGGGGCATGCTACAAAAATCACTGACGCCACTGTTGTTAACTAAAGGCCAGATTGTACATGTGACTTGTTGGCAGAGAAGACTGGTCATTCATAAATCTTCCCAGTTTTAGGGAGCTGGGAACATTAGGAAATGACCGAGGCCCACATTGTCATATGATGCAAGCAGAACCCATAAAGGAATGTGGAACCCTGGAAGAGAGAGAGGCTAGGGCCACCACGCCTGGCATCATGGGCATTTTACTCCAGTTCCTGCTAGAGGTGTGCCTTCCCACACCCTTTTCACCTACATCTCAGCAAAGTAGAGCCACAGACTTGTGTTTGGTGAAGAAAAAATTTTACCACTGGGTGGAGTGTCTGGGCAACACTGAAATTTTAGTTTAATTCATCCCCATTGTCCGAAGCTCCATACCCTAAGGGTGGGGTGAAGGTAAGCAGTGGGTCTTCATATAGGCTTAGAGTTGAGTTGAGGGTCCTGTATCCCAAATATAATTCTATGGAAATCTCTTCAGTTACAAGATTCCTTGGAGTTACTGCTCCTGTGCTTGACCCTTGGATAGGAAATGCAGAAGGCTGTCAGCTGAGTTGAGAAAAGAGCAGTGATTCTGCAGGGAAAGGGGCATGAGAGGATCAATGCCCATTATTTTTAAGTCTCCCTGGACCTCTTTTGTGACTGCAATATTTAACTTTGAGCAAAACAAGATGTAGAAGGAAAATACAGCTTCAGAGAGAAAGCACATGTTATTGCCCACTACACAGTGTTCTTTCGAGTGGTTAACAGAGAAGTAACACCAGAGAATTACCCACTGCCCACTGCATTTGCTGACGAGTTGTTAAGGGAGCTGATTAATGGAGAAAATATGGTTTTGGCATAACAATCAAGATGGGCTCTTTAGACAAAGCAGGATTTGTCTACTTTACCCAATGCCCATTCAAGATGGACAAGTCGACATTTTAAAAATGGAAAACAGATGTTTCATACAAAGCTTTAAAAGTGTCACGTATAGATGAAGGACCCTGGCTACTCAGATGGATTGGATCCAAGAAGGGAATGTGGAGAAATCTGGCATTTCATCCAGCAGGCATAAGTACATTCTAAAATAATCATAGTTTACTTTTGAATAAAGGGAAATTGTGCAGAATCAGAAATCAGGACAGAATGGCTTCTGAATGACCCAATAGTCATCACACTAATTTTCTCCCAATTTTATTGACAAATAATTGACAAATGGAATTGTATATATTTAAGGTGTAGAAAGTTATGATTTGATATACAAATATATTGTGAAACGATTATCACAACATGTTAATTAATACAACCATCACTCTCATCATACTAATTAATTGCTATCTATAACAATTAGTTTGTCAGATCATTATCACCAAATCCCATTTAATAAAGAGACAAAACACTGAATAAGTTATAACTGTATATATTGGTACTATCATTTAAATTCAGTTTATTGCATCATGCTCCACAAACTACTTGTGGAATATTTAATAAACTTACTTTCATTCTCTTATAGCAAAACAAAAGGAGACCATCTGCAAAAACATGTGTATGTTTTTAAATTTTAAGTAAATACATGTCTTTAACTCTCCAATGCAACAGTGTCTCATTACAATTACCTGAGGGACTTTTCAAGAACACTTATGTGGACTTCACTCTTAGATATGATTTCATTTTTCTGTGGTAGAGCTGGGACATTGGAATGTTTTAAAAGGTCCTCAGGTTATTTTAATATGAAACCAGACTGGAAACTCCTTCTAGGTGTCTAAAATTGTGGCTATATTATAAATTTTGTGTCCTTCTGTTCAGTGGGATGTACTGTATGTACACTATGCCAAGGTCCATGCCAGTGTTTACGACTAGTAGCTGCTTATGTGCTCAATAGTAGTGTGATGCAGTGAGTGAGGACATGATTATAGAGTAGAAATGCTGAGTTTTCAATCCCAGCCCCCCCCCCATGCTAGCTATGTGACCTTAGATAAATTACGTATATTCTCTGTTCTCCCATTCCTTTGTGTATTAATAATGGTATTTACTTTTAGAGTTGGTATAAAGATTAAATTGAGCATTACCTATAAATGAGTTAATACATATAAAACCCTTAGAACAATTTTTGGAAAAATCATTCATTACTACTAAAAGATCTTGGCTCTAAATCTTGTCCCAGTGACAAAGCAGTCAGTGAATATAAAATAAAAACAAGCATTAACTTTTGAGATTATCTTTAAAATTTTGCAAGTTAAGTTCCTGGAGGTGGATGTTATTGCCAATTCACTTGGTTTAGCAACTAGAAGAGTGACTTTTCAGGGGAGCAACTAAAATGTGTTTGGATTTTAAAGACCAGCAGCATTAGACTTAAATTCAGCTTACCTAGGTCCAGATGACAGCTAATGAATGAGGTTCATGAAGAGCTGTTAGAGTTCTTTGCAACTTCTGTCCCAAAAGCGTTAAGTCAGCACACAGGGACTCACTAAGTGTTTGAGTGACTGACTGGTAAAGATGCTGGTGACATTGAAAAAGAGGGAGAATAGAGCATCTCTGGTACATACACGGACATGGAGTCCAGAAAACTATGGGTTATATTCCCAGTGGCAATGCTTTCTATGACATTGCTCTTCCCTAGAGTAGTTTGGGATGTGGGGATAACAATAGATATTTCAATAATCAAAAACTCAGTTTTATAAAAAGCATGTGCTGTCAAGAAAGATTGGAATCTTAACAAGCTATGCTTTTATTGGACCCATACATGCTCATCACAACAGTGGCACAGATGGCTTGCTGTGCATTTCCCAGTCTCTCTTGCAATTTGGTGTTCTCACTTGACTGAGTTTTTAGCTAGTGTACCAACGATGACTCTTGCAGCCTGGCTCATAAGAACCTACCATCAGTGAACCTACCCATTCCTTTCCCTTTGAGCTCTTTGGAATGGACGTAACTACCAGCATGACCTTGGGAGACATACGTTAAAAATAGCAGAGCTACCAATGAAAGACAGCTGAATATCTGAATTGCCATTTAGAGAAGAGGCTTCACTGATCAGGAAGACCCTTTCTGGACTTCACATGAATGAGAAATACACTGCCATGGGTTAAACCATCGTGGTTCAGGCTTTACTTGTTTCAGCAGCTAGAATCAATTAATACAGTTGACAAAGCATTTATTGTCACACTTATATATTAAAGATAGGAGGATATTTAGGAAATATTTAGTTTCCAGCTGGGGGCTATGAACAAGGGAGAGGTTGCTACTTTTCAAATAAAACATATTAGGTTTCTATTACATCAGGAATAGGTACCCAGGATTCTTGGTGTGCAGATATCTGATACACTTAATTGAAAGCAATCTCACCAAACTTTGAAATACTCTATAATTTAAACATACCTTACTAATGGCACTTAACACCTTGTACTGTACTATAGATATTTGGATACATATTTTATAATATTTCTCAACCTAGATATCACATTCTTTTCTTTTTTTTCTTTTTAGAGGAAGAGAGAGGGAGAGAGAGATAGAAACATCAATGATGAGAATCATGGATTGGCTGCCTCCTCCACGCCCCACACAGGGGACCGAGCCCACAACTGGGGCATGACCTCCTGGTTCACAGGTCTACGCTCAACCACTGAGCCACACTGGCTGGGTATCACATTTTTAAAGACTGGGATTATGTGTGATAACGTATTATATACTCTGAAATATCTTATTCAGTGCTTTGCTAAACACTTTAGAAGTGCAATAATTGTTTATTAAATGAATATATAAAGGATCAGCTAATAAGTGTTTATATTAAGTAGGTTAGGGATCATCTAGATGTGCATATACATTTTTAAAATTCTTCCCTGCCTATGGTTACCATGTAATTTCAGACTTAGAGTCAGCATAGAATAGAAATAGGAAACCCCTCAATTCTGCAAACATTTTGGCAATATTCCTTATCCAAGAGTTAAATAAGATGGTTTTTATTTGTCTTAAGCATGTTTTTTTTTTCTGAAGCTTAGTTTAAATTACATATTCTTGCAAAAAAAAATTTACTGAACTTCTAAATTGTCATATTTTTTGGTTGTTAATCCTCACCCGAGCATATTTTTCCTATTTGTTTATTTATTTATAGGAAATGGAATGGAGGGGGAGAGGTAGAGACAGAAACATCTATGCAAGAGAGACACATCAACTGGTTGCCTCCCACCCCCACCCCGACCAGGACCAGGGATTCAGACTGCAACCGAGGTACATGCCCTTGACCGGAATCAAAACCATGACCCTTTAGTCTGCAGGCCAACACTCTAATCACTGAGAAACCAGCTAGGGCTAAATTGTCACTTTTTGAAGAACCTATATATTAAGATTCCATTTGTTTATTTTTGTGCTTCAAATCACACAGACAAGATTAAAAAAATTGTATGAACTGAGCTCATGCATATGTAAATATATATGACTAAGCAGTTATATACAAATTTTTCATTTAATTCTAACAGTGAGTTACATCCTCCTAAAATGCAACTCATAGTTTAATTTCTAGGCATTAGTTTGCATTTTTTCTTTCTTTTTTTGTTAGCAGTTCTGAAATTTTGTACTCTTAGATCTTAAAAACAACCTTTTAATTTACTTTTATTTTTTACAAAGCCTGCATTGGCCCTGTCTGGGTGGCCTCTAGTCTATATATATAAAAGCCCAGCGACTGTTATGGCAGAACGACCAGAACGACTGGAACTACTGGTAGCTATGACATGCACTGTGGCAGCCAACCAACCTGATCTGGCCCGTTGGACACCCCCCCCAGCCAGCCTTGCCCCTGACCGCCCACTCCCCTCCCCCACCTGCTGGTCTTGGACACAGGAAGCACGCCACTGAGCTGTCCGCACCCCTTTTAAGGGGAGAAGCCATGCAATGAGGAGTTCGCTCAGATTGTGTTCACACCTTCATGCTGCCCCCCTCCACCACCACCACAATGCCAAAGAAAGTCTGATTCAGAACCCCCACCCCCACCCCTGGTGCTGACCTCCCACTTGGAGAAACAGCGTGTGATAAACATCACGTCCAGCAGACGCCTGAATCCGCCTCAAGAGGAAGACGCTACAGACCCAGAGTGGGAAGATCCGGACTGAGACATAAGGTCTGGGAAATGCAGGGCCGGGGATGGCCGTGTTCTGCATTTGCTGCCCGCCCTGCTCCCCGGCCCCCTCCGTGGGTGATGCGCCTGCACCGCCGCCCTTGGAGAGAGGCCTGTGAAGGAGTGAAGAACTGCGGCTGTGCCTGTGGCTGCGCTCGGCCTCCTGCCCTTGTGGATAAGCAGGAAACATATTCACGTGCCAGAATCTGAAACCCTCTCTATCGGTAATAGCACAAATAATGCAAGACCCACACGTGTTTCTAAACAGGACTCTGTCCGGCTGCACGTGAATCCAGATTGAAGGCGTGCTCTCCCCGAGGAGGCTGAAAAGACTGCTCCTCTCTCGAATGCACGCTACCTGGAGAGGTTTAAAGGGAAAAGGAGATAAAAATAAAACAGAATAGCAACAAGCTCTGAAGCCGCTGCCGATGCCGTCAAATCCTCCGCGGGTGGTGATGTCAGAGCCTGTCACCCAGCGCCCGGGGCTCGGACGGCCTGCCGAGCCACTGACACCTGCTAGGTTGCCTGGCAGCGGCCTCATCCACGTGCCACTTTCAACCTCCCTCCAGCTCCTGGAGGCGGGTGGGCTTGCAGATGGAGGCTTCAGTGTTAAAGCAACCCTGTTGGTGCAGCACAGACACGCGTGGGATTTTTGATGAGAGAGAACCCATAACGTCCCTTCACGAATGTGTTTTTAACTGTTCTGAGATCACGCTCGCTCCCAGCCTTGGCAACTCTCTAATAGGCCTCAGCGATTCCACTCACCTGATGCAAAGACTGACTTGGGATTCACAGAGACCGAACCCTTGGCCCCTGGAGCAGTCCAGTCTTTTCAAAAGGAAGGTCACCCTGGCTGCAGGTCCTTGCTCTTTGTCACTTTGAGTATTTCTTGCCACGCCCTTCTCTACCCGGCAAAGCTCATTTAGAATTGAAAGCCAGATAAAGAGCTTCACAGACAAGAAAAAACTAAAGGAGTTCATCACCCTGATTGGGGGTGGGGCTGGCCAATAGCCCACAGCTCCTTCCCCTGGCCAGCCAACTGCCTGTGGCCCCTCCTTCCTGGCTGGCCCTGCTCTGATTGGTCACCCCCCCCACCCTAATCTGGGGTGGGGCCAGCAGGCCAACCTCCTACATCCCCTCCCCCGGCTGGCCGGGCCCATCCCACCTGTGCACGAATTCGTGCACTGAGCCTCTAGTATCTTAATAAAGCTGAAATGAAAAAAATCTGATAGGTAGAGATGAGGAGTGAAGATCTTTCAAGCAAAGAAAACTAGTTGGAGATAAAATAGAATAGAGGCATAGCCTTGCGCTGAGCCACACTCTAGACCTATTAAATAAGCCTAAAGCTCTTTGTGGATTAAATCGGGAATCAGGAATTTCTGAAACCTCCCAGATGGGAAGCAGTTTGGATAGAAATAAACATGCCAGGATCATTACAAAATCTTGTAAAGCTTAGTTATTGGGAATCAAGGGAAAGCAGAAAGAAGAATAAGTTACTTTGAAGTGTATTGATTTGAAGCTAACATTGAAACCTCCAGGTAAATATATCTATTGTATAGTTGTCAAACATTTCTTAGATGCTATTCTCTTGCAAAATGTCTTACTATAAATAACATTTTATGTTGCGTATCAAAAAGCATCGATAAGTTTTACATTGTTTTTAAGATTCTTTATGGATTCTGTACTTTAAAATATCAGTTAAGACTCAAATATCACATCTATGAGTGGATGTAACTAAATTTTTCCTACAAATATAAAATTCAGAATAGAACCTCAATTCACTAGGCATGTTCCACTTGCTCCAACCTATTCTTACTTCAAACACCCCCCAAATTAACTGTCGCCTGGCAGTTATTAGCGAACTCATTGAATGGAAATGAGTAGAAAAGAGGACATTGAAATGAAGTTCCATGAAAAGCAGCTATGCAGAAGCAGCCTTTGCAGACCCTCAGTTGGAAATTAAGTTGGATGCTAAAATCCTCCCATAAATATAAGGAATGGTTTCTGTTTAGAGCTAAGCCACTGAAATGTTCTAATATAATTCATAATAATAATAAAAAAATATTTAATTTAAATAATTTATATTCTAATCTTCCCTTAAACAATAAATATCAGCTATTTAAAATAAAAATGTAATGTACATTAAAAATATAATTTTTTTTTGCCTATCGATTCTTATCAATGGCATGCCAAATCCCTAACTGATCTATCCCTTGAACATCTTCCCCCTATACATACACTGGATGTATAATTATTTAGATGAATTATGATAAAACCAACTTGAACTTATATGCATTTTCTAAAGTTTAGTTTTTAACCACTCTATTTTCAAGCCTGTAAGAAATATGGGTGGGGATATCTTAATGTTTCAATTATAAATGGCACTCTTCTTAATTTGAACTACATACTTCTCAAAAATAAACACTAGGCATTTTATCACAGATAAACTGCTGGCAGCAGTTAGGAAATGCCAGCTTACTCAAAGTAAATAGAACAGCTAAAGACATCATCTATTGGGTTTTATTTAATCCTATATAATAAAAGCTTAATATGCTAAGTGTCCGGTCATCCAGTCGTCCATTCAACCAATCTACACTAATAAAAGAGAAACATGAAAATTGACCTTACCTCTGCTACGCCCACAAGCCATGCCCACCAGCCAATCAGGAGTGAGTATGCAAATAAATCCAAGCAAGATGGCTGCGGCCATGGAGCAAACAGGAGGCTTGGGTTTCCCTGGCAATGGAGGAAGCCAAGCTTCCCGCCCGCTCTGGCCGGCCCCGGCCTATGCTCAAGGCTACAAAGTTTCAATTATAGAAGATAAATAAATCCCAGATACCAGGGCCTCCACTTGGGTCACAAGGGGGTGTTGCCAGCCTGTAAACCACCACAGGCCCCTTGCCCAGGCCGCCCCGCGCCCCAAGGGAACCCCCACCCTGATCTGGGACAACCTTCAGGGCAAACAAGCCAGCCCCTAACAGTGCACCAGGCCTCTATTCTATCTAATAAAAGAGTAATATGAAAATTGACTGTCACTCCAACACACAAGATGGCTGCCCCCATGTGGTCAAAGATAGCTGCCCCCATGTGGACACAAGATGGCCACCACCAGATGGCCAGCAGGGGAGGGCTATTGGGAGGCAACAGGCCTGCAAGGGAGGGCAGTTGTGGGCGATCAGGCCAGCAGGGGAGGGCAGTTGGGAGGGACCAGGCCTGCAAGGGAGGGCAGTTGGGGGCTATCAAGGGAGGTCAGTTAGGGTTGACCAGGCCAGCAGAGGAGGGAAGTTGGGGGCGACAGGGCCTGCAGGGAAGGGCAGTTGGGGGGGACCCAGCCTGCAGGGGAGGGCAGTTAGGGGTGACCAGGCCTGCAGGGGAGCGCAGTTAGGGGCAATCAGGCTGGCAGGGGAGCAGTTAGGCATCAATCAGGCTAACAGGGTAGTGATTAGGGGATGATCAGGCTGACAGGCAGAAGCAGTTAGGGGCAATCAGGAAGACAGGCAGGTGAGCAGTTGGGAGCCAACAGTCCTGGATTGTGAGAGTTATGTTCAACTGCCGTTTAGGGCTGATCCTACCGGGATCGGGCCTAACCGGACAGTTGGACATCCTTCGAGGGGTCCCAGATTGGAGAGGGTGCAGGCTGGGTTGAGGGACACACCCCCCTGTGCACAAATTTCATGTACCGGGCCTCTATTCAAAGCATAGTATGCTAATGATATGTTAAGGCCGCTCAACCACTAAATATGACATGCACTGACCACCAGGTGGAAGACAGTTGACTGGTTGACCAGTTGCTATGACGTGCCACCGGGGGCAGACGCTCCAACTGATAGGTTAACTTGCTGCTGGGGTCTGGCCTATCAGGACTTAGCAAGACTGGCTGGATATGCCCTCAAGTCCTTCCATGGTACCTCCCTGACTGGCAAACCTCCCACATCCTTCGCCGGCCCCGCTCACGCACCAGAAGGATCCCTCGGCCTGGCCTGCACCCTCCTGCTATCTGGGACCCCTCGGGGGATGTCAGAGAGCCAGTTTCAACCCTGTGGGACCCCACTAGTGCACGAATTCATGCACCGGGCCTCTAGTATAAAACATAAGGATTGCTGATAAATTATGCAATTTAACTTATTGAGAAGATTTCCAGTTTCTGGTCTAGCATGTAAGGAGCTTGGAAATTGTCACTCCATCCTATCAACAAGTAAAAAGCTGAACAAACGGTTGAACATTCTAAATATTGAGAAGTAAACATCTCTTCTTAGATATATCAGAGAAGGCCACAGGGAAACTACTTGCCACAAAATTAGGAAGACAAACAGGCTGGATACAGAGAATCATAACTTTCCCAGCAGCAGAAAGCTCCACAAGAACTGAAGAGGAAACCTTTGCAGGAACCAGTCCCCGAGTAGGGAAATCTGAACTGTAACTGATGAATTGAAGGCTCAGTATGGATAATAAGTCTGCAGGTGAAAAACTTCAGTGCAGTCGTAAGGGAGTCCTCGCACCAAAGGGTTGCAGGCTCACCATTCCTGGTCAAGGTCACATACCAGGGTTTCTGGTTTCATCCCAGTTGGGACCGGTGAAGGACCCAGGGCAGGAGGCAACCGATCAATGTATCTCTTTCACATCTCTCTCTGCCTCTCTCTCTCTCTCTCTCTCTCTCTCTCTCTCTCTCTCTGTCTCTCTCGCTCCCCCATTTCCTCCCTCTCTTCCACTCTCCCTAAAAAAATCAATGAAAAAAATAATCTTGGGTGAGGATTAACAAAAACCAAAACAAAAAACAACACACAGTTTGAAAAGAAGATTAGAATCAGAGTTAGATATAGCATGAATGTTGAAATGATCAAATTCCAGGATTTAAAAACCCCCACTATGATTAATATGACAAGGGCTCTAACAGAAAAAGTGGACAGCATGTGAAAACAGATGGGTAATGTAAGAAGAGAAATGGAAATTATAGGAAAAAATTTAAAGGAGAAATGTTAGAGATTTCGTTTTATTTAAAGGTATATCTGTCAAAGGGGGAAGATACAGGTGGTTAGCATGACATAACTTTAATGTTGAGAGATAGAGGACATCCCATTCATACTCTTCCCCCAGGATCCTCAAACTTTAGGGCTATATCTATATCACCACACTTGGACAGGGGATCGTCACAATATTGTTCCCACATGGCACACGTGGGAAATGAGAATTATAAAGGAGGTTAGGTAGCATATTTGTGAAGAGTTTGTTAAAAAAGTGGCAAGTTTTCTTTCTAATATATAACTTAAAATAAATAAAAATATAAAGTATTACCAGATATAACAAATATTGAACTTGTATTATACATTCAAGTAAAATATATTCAAATTTAAAAACGAGAAACAAGAATTCTCATCAACATGAAATTTTATAGCAAGCTTTATTTTTGAGATGACTGTAATTTTGAATCTAGATGTTTTATATAAGCTCTTCAAAATCTTAGTACAGGTAAGTTTTTTCAATAAGAATATAATTTAAAAAATTAAAGATTTATACAATTCAAAATGTATAACAATATGTATAACAATATGTAATATATATTAGCATTATTTCATTTACAAATATAAGGTTGACATTTTTGTAGTAGTATAATCAATGATATGTTTCTAATCAATGACATTGAAAAATAACAAATTCATTGCATAAATTTCAACTATAAAATTTTACAAGTTTTGACAATTATATGGCCCATGCTTCTCTATGATGATCAGGATACAGCACATTCCAATTGTCCTTAAAGATTCCTTGTGCCCCTTTGCGGTCCATTCCTTCCTTCACTCCAGGTCAGAGGCAACCTCTGGTCTGCATTTTGTCACTATAAACTAGTGTGCATTTTATATCGATGGAATCATATTAAATGTATCATTTCAGTCTAGATCTTTCATTCAGCATAATGTTTCCAAAATTCATCCATATTGTTTCATGTTTCAATAGCTCATTATTCCCTTTTATCACTGAGGGAATCTATTGTAGGGATATACATGTTTTTTGTTTATTCATTCTCCTGTTTATGGCATTTGGGTTTTTTCCACTCTGGGGCTGTTGTAAATAAAGCTGCTATGAACGGTTTAAGTCTGTGTAGATGTATGTTTTCATTTTCCTTGAGTAGATAAATATCTAACAGTGGAATGGCTGGATATATGGTAGGTATTATATTATTTTAAGAAAACTGGTAAAATAGTTTTCTATAGTGACTTTAACCATTTTACATTCCCATCAGCAGTGTATGAGACATCAAGTTGCTCCACATTCTTGTCGACACTTGATACTATCAGTCTTTTAAAATTCTAACCATTTTGGTGAACATGTAGAAGTATCTCATTATGCCTACAATTTGCATTTTCCTGATGAATTATAATGTTGAACATTTTAAAACTTGAATTAATTTTAAGTGCAGTCTATACAATCATGCCAAATGCTCCAATTCTAATTTGCAGAATGCCTGTCTTTTTAGAATAGTTATCTGGTTTCACAACCATAGAAATATTTGATAACTTTTCATGGAGCATCTCTTCTCAAGATTCTTGTCCAGCCTCTGCATCAGTTGCCACTCCCCACTCCAACCAGCTGTTCCTTAGGCTTTGGGCTGCTCCCAGGAAAAGTCAGGAATACAAACTCCTCTAGCAGCTCCACAGGAGCACATCTTGCCCTGGCTGCTGAAGTAGATGTCATCTTGGCAGATCACTTTGGTGGGTGTTCGGTGTGCATTGCAGTAGATGGGCAAGTGTGACTGTGACTCCCCATGCCCTGCCTACTGGGGAAAGATAGTGTGGCACCTTGGACTGCTCTACCAGAGTTCCTGTCAAGGAAACCTAAATGAAGAAGGAGGTGAGGTAGGGTATTTGTGTAGTGCTGTTCCTGGGTGGAGGCTGCTGGTCCAGGGTCTAGCTACTCCAAGAACTGCAGGCCTACAGCTTCTTAGGCAGAACTATTACCTATCTATGGAACACCCGTGCACTTTGGCACTTCTGTTGAGATGCTTTTGACCAGACTATTCACCTGAGGCTTATTACATAGATTTTTTAAAGTTTTAAGGCAGAATTGTCTGCTTAAGGTTTATGAGACCCAATGAATATTTAGTAGAGTTGGTTAAAGTGTATTTTTTTAAATGAAGTTTTCTTTAAGGATAGATTCAGTGCTATGGGCACATTGCGAATAATGAACATGGAATAAAATTGCACCTTTCAGTCTTTCAAAACTGTCTGCAGGATTCCCGAGTGACAAAATTAGAATGGTTGGTATGCAGAAAATGAGGCACCATAACAGATAGGCTTTAAAGCGTTCTGGGCTTACCTTGTGATGTGTGATTGAAAAATGGAGCAGCTTTCCTTTTGATTTTCTTTTCCATCTGTTTTTTACATTTAACTGACCAAAAGCTGTATCACTTATCCCTCAAAATGGCCTCCTTTTTATTTGACCCAAGCTTTTTTCTGAAGGCCGGAGCCCATCCTGTGTTCTGTAGGCTCCACCTCTCCTGTCCAACATTCCAGCAGCTGATATTAGCCAGGTTAAAACTCTCTACTTTTGCTTTTTATGAGTTAAAATAAGATAAAATTTCATTTACCACAAAGTCTTTTTTTTGAAATAATATGATGGTTAAGACAATGACTGGTGAATGAGAATTTGTGCTTTTTCAGTTTTGTGAAACGTATATTTTATTAATAAAAGTTAAGTTTCATTCACTGAACAAAATAAGGGAATCAGTACACATTAATCACAGTTGCTTTGGAAAAGGCTATGCCATATATTTTAAACAAATAAACAATAGAGCCACTGTTCCAAGAAACATTTCATATAAGAAAAATTGATTTTGTAATTCAAACCAGAAATTTCCCTAAATATTCAGCCTATATCGATTCATTTTGTTTGCCATTTTGTCTGGGCAGTTTCTGTTGACATTTTTCGTGTTTGTAACTTCATAGGCTGTGGTCATTTGTTACCTTGGCATCACCTATCTGCACCAACATTCGTCATTCTTCTGCTGACTTTGGCCCAGGTTGGGCAACGGAAAGTTAGGGCTAGTGGAATAATGCTGTTATGTGAAGGATATCATTAGAGAACAAAATTGTACTTCAAAGACCAAGCACATATGGTTTTGACTATAAAGATGGCAGGTGGATGGGAAGAAAGGTTGATTTCAAATTTATTTCCATGATAGGAGAACCTTCTTGAAAGTCTGAGGAAGATTAATTTCCAATTTGAAATTCCTAATAACTGAAACATGATAAGGTTTTACAACTTCCTGAGGTAAATTTTCTGGATGACCAAACTATCTTCATGTAAACCAATGAAACGTTTTAATGTAAGTCTCAGAATGATAGAATACTGACAAACATTTGGTAAGAGACGTGTTAGAAAACCAACATATATAGAGTGAAATTCATTTGAAAAAATTTAACTTGAGGGCGTATAACATTAGAGAACTGGAAAATAAATAATCAACTTTTAAATGTGATCCAAATAAAACCAAGCATAGTTTCAAAAATCACTTCATTTTAAAATATGAATTTATTATGTATACAATTTAATTTTTAATGTTGTTCAGCATAGGAGGGCTTTCTTGTATCCCGGAATACTAAAACTTCCTTAATAAAGATAATAGTTGGGTTTTTCTACAAGCAATTGTTTCCTTCTGTACTTATGATGCCTCTTGTCAAGGAAGGTAAAAACTGGACGATCATAAATGAGAATTTGACTTTTAGCAAATACACACATTTGCACATGCAGTATTTTCACATCATCCAGTAATATTTATAGCAGCAAAAATGCAAACACACACACACACACACACACACACACACACACACACACACACACATACAACACACCTAAAAGTCTATTTGTAGGGGACAAATGAAATGTCATGTTACAAATGAACACTACAGTGCTCTACTCTATATCATGCAATGACAGGGTTCTATATAAATTGCCGTGGAGTAATTTCCAGGTTATAGTGATAAAACCGCTGACTCAAACTTTAAATAAGATGATATCTTTTCCCATTGATATTCTACACACGTGGAGAAAAGAGAGACTGCACAATCCCCAGGGTCACTGCTTCACTCCCTTTGCCCCAAGTGCCCTCATATTGCAAAGGTTTTTTTCACATCTTTGCATTGAAGTAGTTGAGTAACTTGAGTGAGCAGGCAAGAGTCTTTTTATGAGAATGTCTTCATCTGGAGTAAGGGTTTCCCTGTCTGAGACCTGTTTCATTAGTAAGGGTTTTTATTAAACAGGGGAGCTATTGGGCAGGTGTACCTTGGTGGAGGTAAACTTGAGCAGTGTAGGCTTGTGGGCACCACTGGCAGGGGAGGAGGAACAGGGATCTTTATTATTTCTATTTTTGTGACAGGCAAGAGTCTTGTATTCTATAGATATTTTATAGTTTTCATTGTATTCAGTAGTGTAGCAAATTCTATAGTGTAATGAGATAAAAGAAAGAATACTTTTTGGAGTGTTAGATGGAGAGGACAATAGGTGTCTTCTCTAAGTGAGAAGGGAGGTCACTTTTTGGGGGTGAGCTGTGGGGAAGAACTATCTTCTCAGTCGGCATTATTAACATAGTAAGAATCTCAGACAGAATATTATTGCGTTCTTGAGCCCTAGACCCAGACCAGGTGTCTCCTGACAACTACTCCTACCTCCCAGCAGCAGTGGTGAGGCCAGTCTACTTCCCTGGTTATACCACCAGGGGTTCAGTGAGAGCCTCTCTGGGAGGCAGGGACAGCAGAGATGGAGCCTGGAAAACTCTCACCACCCCTTCCCCAGGTCTAGTGTCTTCCACCCTCACCCTCACCCTCACTCCAGGAATTTGAAGCCCATGAAAGGTTTATTTGTCTAGTTTCCATCACCAAGTACAATATCTGGTATTTATAAACAAACAAACAAACAAATAAACAAACAAAACAAAGCAAAGTAAAAATTAACAGTGTATGCCAAGAGCATGAAAAACACACTCTGAAAAGACAGAGTACACATCAGAACCAGATTCAAGGGTCTGATAAAAAGTAGCCTACACAGTCAGTGAAAGGCAAATACCATATGATCTCATTTATATGTGGAATATAATGAACAAAATAGAAATAGAGGCATGGCTACATGGAGCAGATTGACAGTTATCAGAGGGGTGGGGTGTTGGGGAACTGGATGAAAGAAAGAGAAGGGCTTAACCAAAGAACATACATGCATAACTCATAGACACAGAGGACAGTATGGTGATGGCCAGAGGGAAGGGGGAATGAGGACAAGGGAAGGTGGGTAAAAGTGGGGGAAATGGGGACATCATAATAATGAAAACAATTAAGAATAAAGTTTAAGAAATAGAAAAGAAATCAATAAAATTGAAAACAAGAAATTGTTAGAGAGAATCAATGAAGCAAAAATTAGTCCTTTGAAATGGTTGGTAAAGTCGATAAACCTGTAACCAGGCTAACCAAGAAAGGAAAAGAAAAGACACCAATTATCAATATAGAAATGAAGGAGAGATCATCACTACTGATCCATTGGGCATTGAAATAATAATAAGGGAATACTATGAAACAACTCTCTGCCTACAATCTTGATAATTTAGATAAAATTGACAATTTACTTGAATGACAAAACTACAAATATTCACTTAAGGAAATATAGATAATCAAAATAGCCCTATACCTATTTTAATATATTTTATTGATGTTTCACAGAGAGGAATTGAGAGGGAGAGAGAGTTAGAAACATCGATGAGAGAGAAACATCGATCAGCTGCCTCCTGCACACCTCCCACTGGAGATGTGCCCGCAACCAAGGTACGTGCCCTTGACCGGAATCGAACCTGGGACCTTTCAGTCCGCAGGCCGACGCTCTATCCACTGAGCCAAACCGGTCTCGGCCCTATACCTATTTTAAAGAAATTTAATTTAAAATTTAAATATTTTCACAAAAGAAATCAATAGTTTTGATTTTTGGAGTGTTAGATGAAGATTGATTCTGAGAGCAGAGGATAGTTTCACTGGTAAATTCTACCAAAGTAAAATAAAAAGCTTTTGTGCAGCAAAAGAAACCATTGACAAAATGAAAAAGGAGCCTACTGAAAGGGAGGACATATTTGCCAATAATACATCTGATATGGGGTTAATTTTCAAAATATATAAAGAATTTATAGTAATCAACAACAAGAAAAATAACTCAATTTAAAAAAACGGGCAAAGGACCTGAGTAGACTCTTCTCCAAAGAGGACACACAAATGGCCAATAGACATATGAAAAAATGCTCAATGTCACTAATCATCAGAAAGATGCAAATTAAAACCACCATGAGATATTACTTTATACCTGTCAGAATGGCTACCATCAATAAATCAACAAACAACAAGTGCTGTCAAGGATGTGGAGAAAAGGGAACCTTCATGCACTGTTGGTGGGAATGCAGACTGGTGCAGCCACTGTGAAAAAAAATATGTAGTTGCTTCAAAAAATTAAAAATAGAACTGTTTTTTTACCTATCCATTCCACTTCGGGGAATCTACACTAATAAAAGAGAAAGGTGCAAATTGACTGTACCTCTGAAATGCCCACCAGCAGATCAGGAGTGAGTATGCAAATTAACCCAACAAAGATGGTGGGATAATTTGCATACACAGGCATGGAACGAAGACTGAAGACTGAAGACGACTGAAGACTGAAGAGGCTTGGCTTCTCCGCTACGGCCGCAGTGAAGGCCTGGGTCCCGGGTGCCAGAGGAAAACCAGTGCCGGCAGCCAGGGGAAGGAAGGCTTATTGCATGAATCTTCATGCAACGGGCCTCTAGTATATCATAAGAATCCTGAAACACTAATCAGAAAGAATATATACACCTCTATGTTCATTGCAATCCTATATAATAAAAGTGTAATATGCAAATCGACCGAACAGCTGAACAGCAGAACGATCATTCAGATGACCATCCGGGACCATGCTATGACACCCACTGATGCCAGACCAGCCAAGGCAGGTGCGATGCAATTGGTCGGGGGCCCAGCCATCATCCCATGATCACCCCGCAGAGGGAGGCCGAGGCCACCAAACCATGGGCTGCAGTGGATAGGCAGGGCCTCCCTCTGTAAGGGAAGCCCAGGTCCCAGGTGCCGGCAGCCAGAGGGAAGCCCGGGTCCCGGGTGCCAGAGGGAAGCCAGTGCCGGCAGCTGGGGGAAGGAAGGCCTGCTCTTGCACAAATTTCATGCATTGGGCCTCTAGTGTTATTTATCATAGCCCAGATCTGGAAACAGCCCAAGTGCCTGTCAGTAGATGACTGGATAAGCAAGTTGGATACTGGATATATCAAGGGAACACTTTATAAAGTATATAATTGTCTAACAACTCTGCTGCCTACCTGACACTAATACAAAATAATATTGCATATAAATTATAATTAAAAATTAAAAATCAAAATAAACCACTTTAAAAAGTAAAATACAATAAAAAACTGTTAAAGATTTTTAAACCAGGAAAAGAAAAAGCTGTGGTACATTGACACAATGGAATACTAGTCAACTGTAAAAAAAAAAAAAAAAAAAAAGAAAATCTTACCTTTTGCAGTAAATTGGATGGATCTGGAGATTATAATGCTAAGTAAAATTAGTCTGTCAAAGAAAGACAATACCATATGAACTCACCTATATGTGGAATCTAATGAATCAGATAAATTGATGAACAAAATAAAAACAGAGGCAAGGATACATGGAACAGACTGACAGATGTCAGAGGGGCAGGGTGATGGGGCCTGAATGAAAGTAGGTGATGGGGTTAACCAAAGAACATATATGCACAACCCAATGGACACAGACAAAAAATGTGGTGATAGCCAGTGGGACGATGGTCACACCATGCGGTGTGCCCATGATGTTTTGTTGAGTTGTAGACCTCAAACTTGTATGGTTTTGTGAACCAATGTCACCCCAATACATTCAATAAAAATAAATAAGTGAAATATATATATATATATATATATATATATATATATATAGCCAATTCTCTACAATCTCTCCCAGAAAATATATATAAATATATTTATAGCCAATTCTCTCAGAAAATATATATATATAAAATATGTATATATTTTATATATATATATTTATATAAAATAAATAATAAACTTCCTTTATTGATTGAAAGATTCAATATTAAGATGTCGATTCTTCCGAACTGGAGCTATAGATTTAATGCAATTCCAATAAAATATTATATATATTTTATATATATAATATATATATATAGCAATTTCTCCCAGAAAATATATATAAATATATATATATATAGCCAATTCTCTACAATCTCTCCCAGAAAATATAAGCAGGCTGAATACTTCCCAACTGATTTTATGAGGTCAACAATACAATAATATCAATACTAGATAAGGACATTACTAATAATATAACTCTAAAGACTAATAACTCTCAAGGAAATAGATATAAAAATTATTTAAAAATATTAGAAAATTTAATTAAGCAATATGTTAAAAGGATAATCAATTTTGATTAAGTGAGGTTTATTCTAAGAATGAAAAGCTGGTTCCACATTCATAAATTAATTAATTGTGATAGTAATAGAATGAATAAGAGAAACCATATGATCATATGAATAAATGCACAAAAACATTTAACAAAATACAATGTCCACAGTCTACTTAAGAAAACTCTTACTCTTAAAACAAATAACAAGGCATGGATGTCCTTTCTCATCATTCTTATTCAATATCATAATAAATGACCTTGCTAGTGCAATACAGCAAGAAAGAGAAATAGAATTTATATGGAGTTGAAAGCTATAAACTGTTATTATTCACAGATGACCAGATTGTCTATTTAGAAAACACCAAAGAGCCTGCAAAATCCCTCCTGGAACTAATAGATGAGTATAGCAATATAAAAGGTCATTATATAAAACTCCATTGTTTTCCTATTTACCAGAAATAAACAACTAAAATTTGAAAATAGTGCAAAAATAATTAAATGCTTTGTATAATATTATCTATTATCTATCTGTTCTGTCTTTTTCTCTATCATTTATCTACCTGCATATATATTAGGATATGTACAAATGGAAAGATAAACTTCCTTTATTGATTGAAAGATTCAATATTAAGATGTCGATTCTTCCGAACTGGAGCTATAGATTTAATGCAATTCCAATAAAAAGTTCTGCAAGTTATTTCGTAGATATTGACAAAGCAATTCTAAAATTTATATGGAAAAAAGAGAATTGAAAATTACAGACTAAAGTAGAACTAAGTTGGAAAACTCATAATGCCCTGATTCAAGAAATATAATAAAGCTATAGTAGTGAAGACAGGTTGATAGTGAAGAGCAGACACATAGATAAATACAAAATAGCGAGTTCAGGAATAAACAAATATAGTCAACTGATTTTTGACAATGGCACAAAGTAAATTAAATGGCAAATTAATAGTCTTTCTAACAAAAGGTACTAGAGAAGTTAGATGTCCATATGCAAAAATAAAATAAAATAAAATAAAATAACCTAGACACAGAACTTACCACCCTCAACAAAAAAATAATTCAAAAAGACAATAGAACTCTACATAAAATATAAAACTATAAAACTTCTAGTAGAAAAATATAGGTAAAATCTACATAATCTTTAGTTTGGTGAAGAGTTTTAACACCAAAAACATTAATCCATATAAGAAAAAAATGAGAAGTTGGGCTATTTTAATAAAAAAGATTTTCTCTCAAAAGACACCTAAGAAAATGAAAAAACAAGTAATGGACTTGTAGAAAATATTTTCAAATTGCAAAACAAATAAAGAACTTATATCCAAAATGTAAAAAAGAACACTTAAAACTTAATAATAAACAACATAATTAATGTAAAAAAGAACACTTAAAACTTAATAATAAACAAACAACATAATTAAAAAATGTGCAAAGGATTGGAACACACACATATCACCAAAGAAGATATAAAGATGGCAAATAAGCATACAATAATATTTTCAACACTTGTCATTAGAAAAATAACAAATAAAACAATGAGATTCCATTGCACTCATATTAGAATAGCTAAAAAATTATTTAAACAAAACAACTGGTAATAATTTCTGGTGAGGATGCAGAGCAACAGCAATTCTTGTTCATTGCTTTTGAGAATGCAAAATGGTATAGCCACTTTAGAAGATATTTTGGCAATTACTTACAAAGCTAAACATAGTCTTACCATATGATCAAACAGTCATACTCCTACATATTTACTTAACTGTTTTGAAAACTTATGACCACACAAATACCTGAATTCTAATGTTAATAGCAGTTTCATTTATAATTGCCAATGCCGGAAGCAACTAAGATGACCTTCAGTAGGTAAACATATATAAACTACAATACATTTATATAATGGAATGTTATTCAATAATAATAAAAGTGTAATATGCTAATTAGACCAGACAGCTGAACAACGTCCCAGACATCATTCTGGATGTTCTTCTGGACAAAGCCGCAGTGGCAGGGGCCAAGGCAGAGGTGGTTAGGGGCGATCAGGCAGGCAGGCAAGCAGTTAGAGGTGATCAGGCAGGCAGGCAGAGGGGTTAGGGGTGATCAGGCAGGCAGGCAGAGGGGTTAGGGGTGATCAGGTAGGCAGGCAAGTGGTTAGGGGCAATGAGGCAGGCAGGCAGAGTGGTTAAGGGTGATCAGGCAGGCAGGCCGGCCAGTGAGTGGTTAGGAGCCAGGGGTCCCAGATTGTGAGAGGGTGCAGGCTGGGCTGAGGGATGCCCCCTTCATGCATGAATTTTGTGCACTGGGCCTCTAGTTCAATAATAAAAAGGAATGAATTATCCAGTCACACAAGCACATGGATGATTCTTAAAAACATATCCTATATAATAAGAGAGGAATATGCTAATTATCTGTTACACCATGAGGCATAACAACCAACCATGTAATGACCGGATCACAGATCTGCAGGAGGGTGGGACAGCGAACTGCAAGTGGGCGGCAGAGAGCTACAGGAAGGGACAGGGCAGCAAGCTATGAGGGGGGAAGTGGGAGAGGGCAGGAGGAGCTACAGGAGGGCGGGGCAGTGGGCAGAGAGCTACATAAAGGGGGCAGGAGCAGCAAGTAAGCGGGAGGCAGAGAGCTACAGGAGGGAGCAGGACAACAAGCTATAAGGGGGGTTAGGGGGAGCTACAGGAGGGGGGGTAGTGGGCGGAGAGCTACAGGAGGTGGCAGCGACCTACTGGTGCATGGATTTGTGTGCAGGGATACTAGTTGCTAAATGAAATTGTATAAATGAAAGAAGTCTGATACATATTGTACAATTTCATTTATATGACATTCTGGAAAAGATGAAACTATAGAGATGGTAAACAGGTCAATGATTGCTAGGGGTTTGGGAAGGGAATACAGTTGAATAGGTAAAGCAAAGGGGATTTTAGGGAGGTGAATCTATATTGTGATGGATACATGGCACCATGCATTTGTTTAAACTCATAGAATTTTATACCATAGAGAGTGAATCTTGATGTGTGCAAATTAAATAAGTATATTTAGGCACTTAGGTCCAAGCATTTAATGCAGACCAAAACAAAAATATCTAAGTACCTTAAAAATTAATTAAATAACTTCACTGAAGTTTGTGGGCAGAAAATGTTCTAGCCTAGTTTTGAAAATGAGTGGAGACTAAGACTAAAAGCAAAAGGAACTGTACATAAACACCAAACTCTGATTGGTAATGTTGTTTCATGAGTGGGTATAGATTAATAATTCTGAAACCACCACACTTATATACTGGAACTAAACAATAGGTTAATAAAATGGCAGATGGTAGGAGTCAGGTTTCTAACTTTTGATATGGGAGATTGCAGACTAGCAAGGGGGAAGCTTGGATTATTCGATGTGGTACTGGATTAGAATTAATTTCATGTTTAGCTTAATCAAGATAAAGACAGGTACATGGGGAAACTTTTATAGACATGTTTATATATGTGCATTGATATACACACATATATTTTCTGGTTCTGTCAACAGAGAGATTCCAGAAACAACACCTTAGTGATGATGATTAAACTCAACACACTGATTTTGATTTCTAATACCATTCTTCAATAAGAGAAACCAGAGCTCATTGGAAAAGTGGCTATTTTTAGGGGCAAGCAGGAAATATACAAATTAGGACTGGAGCATCTCATACTGTCAGAGAACAAAACCCAATACAAACAACAGCACCCAACAAGAAGGACGACAATGGGGGTATACAAAATGCACACTATTGCCAACTGAAAGAACTCCCAATGGTCAAATCTGGATGTTTTATCCAAATGATAAAACAAATCATGTAGTATTGCATTTAATATAAATAAACAATTAAATAGATTAATAAAAGGAAGAGAATAGAAAAGGGTTGGATGCAGAAGAATTTAAAATAATTGATATTGACACCCTGCTCTCAAGGAGGTGGAGCATCACTCCCCTGCCCTTCGGTAGGGGTTGCACATTGTGACTTCTTTCCGAAGCATGCATTATGAAAAGAAGAAAAAAGGATAAATTTGTGGTGAAGAAACCTGACAAACGCCATCTTAGCCAGGTGATGAAAGTTAACATCAAAATGGTAATTCAGTTAAATAGTACCATTAAGAAAGTGAAAAGGTAAGTCAAAGAGTAAGAAAAAAAAATATATATATGTATATTTCTCTCTCTCTCTCTCTCTCTCTTTATATATATATATATATATATATATATATATATATATATATATATACACACATATATATATATACATATATATATATCATACTTAATAGTGAATTATTAAAAGATTTCTACTCAAAATTGAACTAGATCCTATATTGTGTTGAACTAGATATTGTATTTGATGCAATAAGGTAACGTAAAGGAAGTAAAAGATATATAATAAAGAAGAAATAGTACAAAATTAAAATATGTCTGTATTTCCATAAGCCAGTAGTAAGTGGGAAAGTAAATGAAAATAAAAGGTACTTTTAATAATAGCATCAAACACATCAAGTACTTAGCCTTAGGGATAAAAACATTCTATATGATGAGAGAGGAATATGCTAATTATCTGTTATGCCATGAGGTGTAATGACCGACCGCATAATGACCGGATCACGGATCTGCAGGAGGGTGGGCAGCGAACTACAAGATTTTTACAAGACCTATGCAAACTTTTCTACTAAATATTTCTGAGAGAAATTAAAAGAGAACATAATATATGGAGAAATGTCCCATATCTTTAATTTTTGCCTCAGTATTGCACTGATGTGAATTCTACCTTCATAGATCTGTAGATTTAGTGCAAACCCAGTTAAAATTTTAGTAGATATTTTATTGTAGAAATTGACAAGATGGCTCCAAAATACATTTAACAAAGGCCTGGGAACAGCCAAGACAATCTCAGTGAAGACCAGAGTTGGAGGATCAACTTTACTACATATTTATATGTATTTAAATCTTTAGATTTACTACAAAGGCATAATAATTAACAACTAGGATATAAATAGAACAGTGGAACTGAATAAAGAGTCCATAAACAGATCCCCATGTATACACTCACTTCACTTATGATGAATATGACAATACATTATGGTGGGGAAATAATGATGATTTCAATAAGTGGGGCTGGATGAATTAGATAGTCATATAAAAAATTCCTTAATTCCTAGATTTCATCATATACAGAAATTAAATCCAGGTGGGTCATAAACCTAAAGGTGAAAAGCTAAACAATAAAGTTTTAAGAAAGTAAGCAGAAGAGAACATTTTCACAAAATTGGAGAAAGCAAAGTTTTGCTAAGGAGGAATACACACAAAATTAACCATAAAGAAAAAAACACACAATTGTACTACATTAAAATTAAGATGTTCAGTTTATTAAATAGTACCATTAAGAAAGTGAAAAGGGCCTGGCTGAATGGCTCAGTGGTTGAGCTTTAACCTATGAACCAGGAGGTCATGGTTTGATTCCTTGTCAGGGCACATACCAGGGTTGCAGGCTCCATCCCAAGTCGGGGGTGGGAGGTGGGCAGGAAGCAACTGATCAATGATTGTCTCTCATCACTGATGTTTCTATCTCTCTCTCTCTCTCTCTCTCCCTCTTTCTTTCTCTCTGAAATTAATAAAAACATATATATATTTTTTTAAAGTGAAAAGGTAAGGCAAAGGGTGACTAATTGTTCCACCCAGCACAGGGCCCCTTTCCCAGCTTCAACAGCTTGCCTCTCCCAAACCAATGACACCAACAAAACCAAATCAAACTATGATAAATCCAGTAAAATTAAATCATGTGATGTATAAAGGAAATTGAACTAAACTCAGCCATAACCAGTCTCATAGCCCTGAGTTCCTATGTTTACATTTATGAACTCTGTATGCATATTATTTCTATTCCCATATCTCTGAACGTATAGAGGTTGGCAAAAGTAGATTTACAGTCATGAGTACACAAAACAGAGTTTATTCTTGTATTATTGTTTATTAGTTACTTTATTTTCTATGCGAACAACTAGAAACCTACTTTTGCCCACCCCTGCATGGACTCAAATATAAATTTGAAAATTTGGGAATAGTTATCTGTATTTCTATCAACAACCATGTTCACGCAGAGCAACTCAAAGAAGGTTAGTTACTTAGGGAGGTTAACTTGGGAGCTGGTGAATATCTTAGCAGAACCTTTTAGAGACTAACTCTAAACATCTTTGTCAAATAGCAACTTAACAGTAAAGTTCTGAAGGATCTATTTCTCTAGATAATTTCTGAGACATTTTAGTACACTACACAAAGAACCTCAATCCCTGATGGGGTTGCTTTAACAAAAAAAGTAGAAAAAAAAAAAGGTGGAAACGATGAATTAGGTAAAAGCTGAAACTGAACATTTAGGGCATCTCAACAAGCACCAAATCAATTATATCACTTTTTCTATCCTTCACCTAAAAACCATCTGGGACTGTCATGGAGCCTCAGCCCCTCAGCACTGTCCAGAAGGAATTGTCTAGATTGTCAGGAACACATGCCTTATACCCCTTGTACAACACTTGTGTGAGGAAGGCAATTTATACAACAATGGGTAAAATTATATAGTGTTCAGGAAGTTCACAGTATGAATAGCTCCAGGATAATGTAAATGTTTATAAAGCACAGTCAGCAGTTCGCGATTTCACACCTTCTTCTACCCAACACCTAATTTATTTATTTTTCCTTGGAAAAAAAAGTTATATTACATTTTCAATGTGAGAGTATTTTAAGGCACTAGAATATTTTTTGGTCTTTCAGATTTTAATAATCTTACCTATGTCTCTGGTTGCTTCTCTTTCACCCATCACAGATCTGTAGAAATGCAAAAGCATTACAGTCCTTTTCATTTTCCTTTATTTAAGGGGTATAGAGGATTATGGAGGGGACCCACCATAATTTTAGATAATAGAAATGGTATTTTGGGTATTAGTAATTAGACTTATAGCAGCTTAATTTAATCCATGTATCTGAGTACTCTCAGAGTTTCATTCAGTTGACTAATCACTTTAAATGAGCTAACTAAGCATAAAGAATATAGCTCCTGGCCTCATAAAGCTTACCAGCTAGCTTGACGGCATAGATGAATAAATTTCTATGCATTCTAGTTTTAAGGAGTATCCTCTAAAATGGAAATAATATGTTATCATTGTAGAATTTAACATCATCTAAGAACAGGACTTTATTTTTAGGGTTTTTTTCCCCTGCCTTTCATTGTTCAAATATGAAATCAAATGTTTGTTCTCATTCATAAGATGTCTGTAATCAACTAAGGATGTTCATTTCATCTTTATGATGTTAATTCGGTCCTCATTTGTTCTCTAGTATATTGCTCCTATACCCAAATGTTTTTCAAAATTCTCAGTTCTTGCTGACACTGCACTTTTATGGTCTAATTCTTTTCCTGATCCATCACAGACCCTTTGAGGTAGTGAACAGAGTGATATTCTATGCATTTAGGCAACGTTTCAAAGAAATTGACTATGAAATGAACTATTGCTGAAGATGCCCTGAGTTATGTATTAAAACAATTTTATTGTTCACATCTTGGATGCAACCTTATAAAACAATAATATTTCATTTGAGAGGAAGGCAATTGCAAAAGAGTACCTTTGACTTAGCTGCTCACACACACTTGACATTATAATGCGGGATAGTATAGACAGTCATTTGAATGGATGTTTACCAGTCATCAATGCACACTATAGAGGATAAGGCTTGACAAGTTAGTGCAATTGCACTTCAGATATATATGACCCCATGATTGCTATTACATAGATGAGCAAGCTTAAGGGCACATTTAGACAACTAAAGTCATAACAAATGCAAAGCTGAAGAAAAATCAGCAATGATTTTGAGTTTTTTCACATTTAAAATTAGATAATTTATTTACCTCTTTATTTATTTTTTAATGTTATTTATGACATAGAAAATATAAATAGCTGGTACATATTTTCCTTTTGGGTGATTTCCTTCAGAGACTGCAGATAAGAGTTCTCACAAAATTGGAATCCTTCTTTGTTCTATGGAAAGTCATGTAGTCAATGATTATGATGTTCCAAACTTGGATGGACAAACAAAGTAATTGTGGACTTCTGAGAGATGCTACTGAAAGAGCCAGCTCACTTCTTTTACTCTTCTCATTGCAAATGCTTGTTTGATATTCTTTTGGAATATTTTTTATTTATCTGTAGTGTTTTTTCAATTCAATTAAAATAGTGAGCTCTCTTTTTATCTTTTCTTTTTTTTTCAAGCTGAATAATGCTCCTGTCTAGGAATCATTAAACCATTAAAATAAAAGCCAGTGCACTTTATATAAATTGCTCCATTTAAAATATTAGTAAATATTAGTTTGTGATAGAACAGTATACAAGATATATTAAAGAGCAGGAATAAAACGTTAGTAATGTTAATCTTAATCTTCAATTAGTGATAGATGGGACACTTGGCACCCTTCAAAAGTCCTGCAGGCCTTTTTGACCACTGGAAGCATGGGTTTCTCAGATGGGCTAAGAAACATACAGCACTGCTGCTGGAGATTGGAAAAAGAGCTGAGGTCAAAGGTCGACACAGTGAGAGAGTTTGCTCTTTAAGAGGTTATCTGTGGATCTGCAAAGCCAAAGTGTAATTGGGTTTTGTGATGTGATTTTAGTGTGTAATTGTATATGATCTCAGATAGTTTCAAAGACAAGCTTGGAAGATTTTTCTAGCCTGTATGTGATAGCAATTTTAGAGATTGTGTGCAATCTTGGGTGAACAAAACAGAATGATCAAAAATAGACATCAGAGGTAATACAGCAAGTACTTGATTCACTCTAATTATTATTTCAGCACACTGATTCTAATGTAGCATGTTCTTTAGTTTTAGGACATTACATTTACTATAAAAATAAAGATATTTCATTTTCAAGACTAGTATTAGTACAGCCAATTTTATATCATCATTAGAGATTGAATTTTACTTGAAGATAACCGAATCATTATGGTGAAAGAAAAAAACACAGAGCGTTAAAATGTAATGTCCAGGATTTTTTTGCCACTAATTTTGTCAAGTTTCTCACTCCTGAATACTCCAAACAATGGGAAATAAACATCTCCTTATTGTTTTAGATGTTTAGGGTTGCCTTGATTAAGCTGTCACTGCTGTCAGTTATGTTCTTATAAGCCTGGTTGGATCTATTTCATGTTAGGAAAAAGCTCAGATAAATCCAGGAAAGCTTAATGTTTATCCAATGTGAAAATAATTACTCAAAAGTGTTATTCTTAATCCAGATAATTAGAGTGAGGAAGGAAAGATCAGTGTCATTGTGAATTATGCCCCGGCAATTGACTCTTGGTCCTTGTAAGTTTCAGGTGAAGATGTGAATGGATAAAGGTTAGATTAAACATAATCCAAAGTAGCTGCAACCTTAATCTGTTATGATACAAGGATGATCACTTAAAAAGAGCTGGATTGTGGGATTGTTTCTGGTTGGATAAGATGCCGCTCGACTGGGACTAGTCTTAAAACATGCTTAGCACCATGTCACTGCAGCTGTGAGCACTTGTGCACGACTGCAGCCTGCCACAACTATCAGGCGCTCCTGGGCTCAAGCTGTACGCTGAAGTATCATGCTTTCATAGTATCTGGGCTTCACATCAACATGCCTTCCAATGGTCTGCATGGAAAAATATTTCCTGTGATGTTTGTGGCATATCTTCTTGGTTGTAATAAGCATGGATTTAGAATCTGCTAAAACTCTGGTATAAAATATGCAGCCATTTGTTAACTTAAACAGTTTGGGAGCATATTTGTAATTGAGCTTATTTTTGCTCTGTTTCAGCAAAGGAACTCTATTGTCAATGGGATTCTTTAAGGTAATGCACAATGTTTGGAGAACTATGTATTTATCAAGTATTTTTAAAATGAACTTAGGCTTTTCTAAATATGTCTGTGAAGTTAAAACAATTTGTTTTGAAGTATGGGTAATGAGATCCAAAAAGTCTTTTAAAAGGCATTTTTAATTGGAAAAAGTATTTGGAATTTTATCTATTTCTCCCAATAAATCTCAGATATACTTAATTTCTGAATGGCTCAGTTGGTTTGCTCTGATTACATAAAATGTAATAAAATAATTTAGTCATTATTATGTGAAACCAATTATGAATTGAAATTTATTGCTATTTTATAACAAATCAATTTTAATAAGTTTAAACATGTAATAATTTATAATGGTTATTTTTCTTCTCAGTAAAATTAAGTTATACCTCACTTATTGTTGCTAAGTCATTAATAAAATAACTAATGCAATGTAAAAAGCTACTAATGTGAATGTGTTTACACATTTAGTTTTACTTAAATCAAATTTCTAAAAGACTAGTTTGAATATTTAATAAAGTAAGTTTTAATAAATACCACTCTAATATATCAATAAAATTTTAGCCTGCATTAAATCCCAAATTTACTACATATGATACTTGTGATCCTTGAGTAAATATGTAACATAATATGCTATAAATGTATCAGACATATTTTCTAATTACAGTAATGACTTCCATATGTATTTGTGCAAAATTTCATCTTCAATGACCATAAACATTTGTTGGAATTCACCACCCACATTTATGCAATTTCTTCATATTCTCACAAATTATTTAATGTTATTAATTTATGCAACTGTTGTTTTATCAAATCTGCTCTGTGCCATGCAGTGGTCCAGGGGCTGTGACTACAGCAGCAAAAAAAAAAAAAAAAAAAGTCCCTGCCCTCATGAAGCTTATATTATTTGAGCAGAGACAAAATAGAAGGTAAAATTAAATTTACAATATGCAAAAGAGAGTGACAAATGCAATGAATAAAAATGGCGCTTGGGGGCTTAGGCATGGGGCATGGTGGATCACTATTTAAGATGGAAAGGCAAGGGATGGCTTCACAGAAAAGGTGACATTTATGCAAAAAACCTGAATGATATTAGAAAGTAAGTCATGTGGTGCTCTTGGCTAAGGGTGTACTAGCTTCTAAATAATTATCCTTTCCTGATAAACAGGAATATTTGCCAGGTGGATTTATCATCAGGTAATCAAAAATAGTAATCATTTCAGAATTTACTGATGAGTTTGGCCAGAGTACCAGATTCTTTTCTATATTTTAAAAATATTTAAATTAAACAATCTTCAATAAGGTTTGGTTCTGAATTATTTGTAACCACTGTGTGTTTAATTTTGAAAGAACACAAATGTGCCCTCATCTTCCAGATAATGACAGAAAACACATAGCCATTAGTCTTCAAGAAGATGCACTTGTATGAAAGAATAAGAACAAGAAGGACGAATATCTCTTAACTAGAGGCCCAGTGCATGATTGAATCATGCATGTGTAGGGTCCCCTACACGCTTTCGCTTTCAATCACGGGGGAGCTGGGTGCCTGTCCGCTGGTGCACCAGGCCTTTCGGAAGCCTCCAGCACAGCGAAGGCTTCTGAAAGGCCTGGTGCCTGAGTGGACAGGCACCCAGCTCCCATGCTTTTGCTTTTGATCGCGGGGGAGCTGGGTGCCTGTCCGCTGGTGCACCAGGCCTTTCAGAAGCCTCCAGCGCGGCGGAGGCTTCTAAAAGGCCTGGTGCCTGAGCGGACAGGCACCCAGCTCCCACGCTTTTGCTTTTGATCGCTGGTGCACCAGGCCTTTCAGAAGCCTCTAGCGCGGCGGAGGTTTCTGAAAGGCCTGGTGCCTAAGTGGACAGGCACCCAGCTCCCACACTTTTGCTTTCGATCGCGGGGGAGCTGGGTGCCTGTCTGCTGGTGCACCAGGCCTTTCAGAAGCCTCCGCCCCGCCGGAGGCTTCTGAAAGGCCTGGTGCCTGAGCGGACAGGCACCCACCTCCCCTGCTTTTGATGGTCCGCGGTGGGACATGAGCTCGCTGCCCCAGAGGCCCCTTCTGTGCCGCAGCACAGCCATGGCACAGACGCTGAGCTCGAGCCGCCGCTGGCGACGCGAGCTCAGCGTCCCGCCGGCCCAATCGGCCACCCCGGCCACCCCGAGTCCCGCCCCCCCGCGCCTCCTGGCCAATCGCGGGCATAGCGAAGGTACGGTCAATTTGCATATTTGTCTATTATTAGGTAGGATGCTTATTCATTTGTGTGTGAACAATACAGGCCTGAGGAATTCTGTTGTTACTGTGTGTTCTATCACCTACATAGATATGTCTCAATCCTGGCCTTGCCTTGTGAGTTAGTTGATATACTAGACAAGATGGCCAGTGTACATAGACATCTTGCCCACCTGACTTGTTGCTGTAACTTATTTTCTTCTTTAATTTGCAAACACTTTTTCATTGCAAATGTACCCATAAGAAATTTACACTTTTCAGTTTCTGTCATTCATTTATATTTCTTTTTTCTTTTACTTTTTTTTTTTTGAGAGAGAGAGATGATGAGAGAAAGAGAGAGGGATAAAATAATTATTACCAGTGTATACACTTGGTTAAGAAGATTATTATCAGTGTGTACATTTGGTTAGAGGAATCATAAGTGAATCTTATAAACACATAGTTTTCATTTGTAAAAATGTCTATGTGTACAAAGAACATTCCCAATATTTTCTTTTGCTTCTTTACCAATGAAAAATAGACAGCTATGATTTAATGTAAAGGCATGATTAGCTATGTTGGCACAATAGTATGTCCAGTCATTTTAATTGGTGGTATGCCACATGATGGACAAGACCCAAACTATAGCACACCACGGAACTGAGAGCAGTTTCCATTCATCAAGGCCCAGCATTAGTCTTGGCCAATAAACCACATGATAATAACAAATACTGTACTTTAAAAGTAACTTCATGTTGGCATACACTTGACATCATTTGACGATTTTTAGCTATAATTACTGTGTTCGAATTACGCTTCTAACATGAATCTACTATAAATCTGCTTTGGAAAAGTCAGAGATCTCACCACCATCCTCAACATTTCTGACATCCATAATATGTTTGAATAGATAAGAATTTGAAACAAAGAGCTCAATCAGGAAAATGCTTATTCTTTATGTTTATGGCTTTAGGTATATTCATGTAGAGATTCCTCCTACAATTCAGTCCTGCCCATTGCCTCATCCTGTGGAAACTATTTAACATCGTCTCTTCTGCTAGACTGTGAGAAACATGAGGGTAAGGACATTATCTGCCTTACCCATCTATTTCCAATACCTTAGCACAGTGCCTGAAGCATCTCAGGGACACAGTACTTATTTATTAAGCAAATGAATGAATGAAGCTCTGAGTATTTGAGTTTGTTTAAGTTAATGTGACTGTTCTAAGACACTTGAGGTAATGTGTCTGTTCTTAGACTCAAATACTCAGAGCTTTTATCTTCTGTTCTGTTTCTATCCTTCTCAAGACAGAAAAATTCAGAATTCATATTGACAATCGTTTAGTTTTCATAACCTTCGTTCTCAGCTTCCCTACCTTCCCTACCCTTTACACAAAGTACTGAGAAAGAAAGATAGATGTCTAAATAACAAACTAAAAAGTAGTCTATTATGATACTTGCATGTTTTATTTAATCAGGCAACAACAACAACAACAACAATAACAACAACAAAACAAAACTGATATATCTGCCCTTTTCAGTAATTTGGTTAAATGGGTTGATTTTTCGGTCCTTAAGTTTCCATGTTCACCAGTCTCCCATGGAGTTCAATTTTAAGCGTGTGTGTGTGTGTGTGTGTGTGTGTGTGTGTGTGTGTGTGTTTGAATGTGGCAGGTAGAATAAAAGCTCCTATTGATGTCTCTGCCCTAATCCTGGAATTTGTGAGTATGTTACATTATATGGCAAAAAGAACTTTATAGATATAAATAAGGGTACAGACTTCGAGATGGGGAGATTATCCTGGATATGTGGTAGGCCCAATCCAATCTCATGAGTCCTTTAAAGGTAGAGAACCTTTCCACCTATGGTTAGAGAGAGATGTGACAACGGAAGAAGGGTTAGAGTGATGTGATATTGCTGTTTTTGGAGATGAAGGAAGGGGGCCATGAACCAAGTATAGGAGGCGTCTGGAAGCTGGATTCTCCCCTAACAGCTCCAAAAGGAACACAGCCCTGCCAACACCCTGATTTTAACTCTGTGAGATCCCTGTTGTACTTCTGACCTACTGAAATGTAAGATAATGACTTACATTGTTTAAAGTCACTAAGTTTGTAGTGATTTGTTATAAAAGCAAAAGGCAATACAGTGATATTTTTGTTAAATCCATGTTAATCTATTAGATTAGTTCTAAAACAGTTGTTTTTTAAACAGTTATTTTAATGAAAGCATTCATTCAAAAATTATATCTTAATGTCAACTTGCTATTTGGCCAACTAAACACATATGTATTTAACAAATTGGCCCTACTGGTTTAAAAAATATATATAATCAGGTTGGCCAGATGGAAATTTAATACCTTCCTACTACTTTGGGGGGTTTTATGGGAATTATTATATGTAGTTAAATTAGGAGTATATGTTGCTGTAGACATGTGTTCCTTCCCTGAGGAGATGGGGGATAGCAGAAGGAGTGTGAGGTTGGAAGGTGCTTGCTATTTGTGGTCAGCTTGGTGAAATATTTTGTGGGCTGTTGATTTTATACACGACTCTTCTAGTCATAGTCTCTTGGCAATGTGAACAACAGTACTCTTTATCTGGAGTTTTCTAATACTAGACTTGTTAATATCAACATGGTAATAAAGAGTTGAAAACAAATAAAAACCTTCAAAGGTTAAAATATTATACAAGATCATGATTAAAATTGAGTTCGAGGTTAAGCTTTGGTTCCTTTTATTTCTAGTTCTGTTATTTAACTCTGAGGTAATAAATAAGCAAAAGCTCAAGAACTTTTACACAAATTCTTTGTTGTTATTAATCCTCACTAGAGGATATTTTTCATTGATTTTTAGAGAGAGTGGAAGGGAGAGGGAGAGACAGAGAGAGAAACTTCGATGTGAGAGAGACCCATCGATTGGTTGCCTCCTGCTTGTGCCCCAACTGGGGCTGGAGATTGAGCCTGCAACCAAGGTACGTGCCCTCAACCAGAATCAAACCTGTGATCCTTCAGGCTGAGGGCCAACGCTCTAACCACTGAGCAAACCTGGCTAGAGCTACACAAATTCTTTATTCTTATAAAGTGTCTCTATGAAATTTTATATGATTTCAGAATTTGAAGCAATGAAAATATCTTCAAGGTCAGAAATAAGTTTTCTTCAATTTGGCTTTGTATAGTTTTCTATTACTTTTATAACAAATTGCCAGTAAGTTAGTGGCTAAAAACAACACTAATGTATGCTCTTCTAGTTCTGGAGGTCAGAATCCCAAATGGATTGTAGGTGTTAAAATCAAGGTGTCCACAGGGATAAAGGTTCCAGGAGAGAATCTGTTTCATTGACTCTTCCAATTAATCACTTATGGCCATAGAAATGTTCTTTATTAATGCATTTGAAACTTTTGTACTCAGCAGTAATATTGCCATATTTTATAATATTTGTAACTAGAGGCCCGGTGCACAAAATACGTGCACTGGAGGGGGGAGTTCCCTTAGCCCGGCCTGTGCCTTCTCACAGTCCGAGACCCCTCAGGGGATTTCCACCTGCAGGGAATGGGCCTAACCCGGCAGTCGGACATCCCTCTCGTAGTCCAGGACCCCTTGCTCCTTACCGCCCACCTGCTTACTGCTCCTTACCGCCTGGCTTGCTGCTCCTTAGTGCTGCCATGGAGGTGGGAGAAGCTGCTGCCACCGCCACTGCACTCACCAGCCATGAGCCTGGCTTCTGGCTGAGCGGTGCACCCCTGTGGGAGTGCACTGACTACCAGGGGGGCAGCCCCTGCGTTGAGCATCTGCCCCCTGGTGGTCAGTGCATATCATAGCGAAGGGTCATTCTGGTCGTTCTGCCATAATGGTTGCTTAGGCTTTTATTATCTAGACTAGAGGCCCGGTGCATGACATTCGTGCACTCAGGGGTGGGGGATGTCCCTCAGCCCGACCTGTACCCTCTCACAGTCTGGGAGCCCTCGGGGGATGTCCGACTGACGGCTTAGGCCTGCTCCCCCCAGGTGGAAATACCCCGAGGGGGTATGGTCAGAGTGTCTGCCCCCGGGTGGTCAGTGCACGTCATAGCGAGTGGTTGAGTGGCCTTAGCATATCATTAGCAAATTACACTTTAATTGGTTGAATGCACAACTGGATGACCAGATACTTAGCATATTAAGCTTTTATTATATAGGATAGTATATCAAGTCCACTCAGTATATTTCTGGCACTATAAACTTTCTACCATCAGATATTAGAATGTAATTTTATTAAATTTCTATTTGTTGGTTATTGAAACCCACAGAATGAGTTTCAACCACTTAATAATTATATTTTTACTAATAATCAGATTTATAAAAAATGTATTTTCCAATCTAGTCCTCTAAGAAGAAATTGTGTTCCTTTAGTTAAAATCTTTTGAAACACACAGACATGTTATCTGATATTCATTTTGGCTTACAAATAAAATGCTCTGATTTTATCACTAAAAACTATTTGCATAGTAAAAGTGGTTATGTATCCTATGAAAAAAAGAATATCATGCAATTCCTCTTAATATTGTTTGGAATAAAATGGTGAGCCTTAACTTTGCATTTTTTTAAAGATTGCATTGTTTTGTAATTCATGTGTCCTTTTAAAATTAATTTTCAAAATGAAAGACAAGGTTAACAAAATCTTTTGAGAGCACTACCCATTTCATTCATTCATGATATATTTGGACAACAGTATTATTTATGTGTGTGAGAACAAAGATATGCATATGTATATATACACACACAAAAAACACATATGTATACACATATACATATGTACCAATGGCCATTCAAATACATGTCTGTGATGCTTAATTTTATGTGTCAATTTCACTGTGTGATGGAATGCCCAGACTAAACATGATTTCTGAGTGTATCTGTGAGGTTGTTTCCAGATGAGATTTATACCTGATTTGATAGACTGAGTAAAGCAGATTTCTCTCCTTAATGCAAGTAAGAATCATTCAATCCAGTGAATGGAACAAAAAAGGCAGAAGAAGAGAAAATTTTCTCTCTGTGCCCAATCATTGAGCTGATACATCAGTCTTCTCCTGACTAGGACTGGGGCTTACACCACTGACCCTGTTTTCAGGACTACACCACTGGTCATGGGACTTCTCATAAAAATGTACGTATATATATTTGTTTGTTTATTTGTTTCCCTGGAGAAACCAATTCAATGTATTTTATGGAATATGCTGATCCTATCTAATAAAAGAGAAACATGCAAATTGACCATACCTCCACTATGCCCACCAGCCAATCAGGAGCGAGTATGCAAATTAACCCAACCAAGATGGTGGTTAATTTGCATATCCAGGCACAGAGTGAAGACTGAAGACAATGTAGAAGGAAGCCAAGCACTGCAGAAGGAAGTGAAATTGCAGAAAAGCAAGCGGGGCGGTGGGGAAGGGAGGGAAGCAGGTGGGGTGGGAAGCAGGCAGAGCTGTGGAGAAGGGAGGGAAGCAGGCAGGGCGACAGAGAAGGCCACAGGAAGCCCTATTCTTGCAGGAATCTTCCTGTAACAGGCCTCTAGTATATAAATAATCTGAATTGAGATATATACTCAGTACTTGGAAGTCATGGCCATAGGAATCAGACAAGTAGAAGAAATAAAGGGCATCCAAAGTGAAAAAGAGGATGTAAGTTTTTCATTATTCCCACATGAAATTATATCATACATACAAATTATTGCCCTTTGAGACAACATGGAGGGACCTGGAGATTATTGTGCTAAATGAAATAAGCCAATCAGAAAAGACAAATATCATATGATCTCACTTATATGTGGAATCTAATGAAAAAAATGAAAAGGAGAACATATTTGCCAATAATACATCTGATAAGAGGTTAATCTCCAAAATATATAAAGAACTTAAACAACTAAACACCAAGAAGATGAACAATCCAATTAAAAAACAGACAGAGGACCTGAATAGACACTTCTCCAAAGTGGACATACAGATAGTCAAATAGACATGAAAAATGCTCAATATCACTAATCACCAGAAATATGCAAATTAAAACCACAATTAGATATCATCTCACACTCGCCAGAATGCTACCATCAACAAATCAATAAATGGCAAATGCTGGTGAGGATGTGGAAATAGGGAACCTTAGTGCACTGTTGGTGAGAATGAAGACTGGTGCAGCCACTAGGGAAAGCAGTATTGAGTTTCCTCAAAAAAAAATTAAAAACCAACTGCCTTATGACCCAGCCATCCCACTTCTGGGAATATATCCTGAGAATTGCAAAACACCAATCAGAAAGAATATATGCATCCCTATGTTCATAGCAGCACAATTTACAATAGCTAAGATTTGGAAACACCCCTAGTGCCCATCAACAGATGAGTTGATAAAAAAGCTGTGGTACATTTACACAATGCAATATTATGCAGCTGTAAAAAGAAAGAACTCTTACCATTTGCAACAGCATAGATAGACCTGGAGAATATTATACTAAGCAAAATATCTTGTCAGAGAAAGAGAAGTATCACATAATCTTACTCATATGTAGAATCTAATAAACAAAATAAACTGATGAACAAAATAAAACCAGAGATATTGAAACATAAAACAGACTAATGAATCTCAGAGGGAGGTGGGGGTGGGGGTGGGTGGGTGGGGAGTGATTAACCAGGGAACTTATGTGCATATATGCATAGCCATGGACACAGACAATAGAGTGGTGAAAGCCTGGGAGGGGTGGGTGCTATGTGGAGGGGGGTCAATGGAAAAAACACACACACACACACGAAGGGGACATCTATAATATTTTCAACAATAAAAAATAGATAAATATCACATGATCTCACTCATTTGTGGAATATAATAAACAACATAAACTGATGAACATAAATAGATCCAGAGACAGAGAAGCAGCAAACAGATCATCAAACTTCAGAAGGAAGGCAGGGGTGGGGTGGGGTGGAGGAATAAGAAATCAACCAAAGGACTTGTATGCATGCATATAAGCATAACCAATGGACACAGACACCAGAAGGGTAAGGGCATGTGCAGAGGTGCGGGGTGGCCAGGGAGAGGTCAATGAGGGAAAAAGGAGCCATATGTAATACTATATATAACCAGAGGTCTGGTGCATGGATTTGTGCATGGGTATGGTCCCTCTGGGTGGCCTGCAGGGATCAGGCCAAAACCCACAGTCCAATGCCTCCTGTAGCTCCAACCTGCCGCTCCCACTCATCCCGGCCCCACTGTGCCTGCTGTGGGCTCTTGCCCAATCAGTCCGATCAGGAGAGGCTCACGCTGCTGCAGCAGCACTTGCCAGCCATGAGCCTTGCTTCTGGAGCCCTTCCAAGGGGAGTGGTCTGTGGGATCGGGCTGAAACCGGCTCTCTGACATCCTCTGAGGGGTCCCTGATTGCGAGAGGGTGCAGGCCAGGCTGAGGGAACCCACTAGTGCATGATCGGGCTAGGGAGGGACCAAAGGAGGGCCCCAGGGTGTGTCTGGCCCCATCTCGCACAGTTCTGATCGGGGCCAATCAGGGTCGTTTGGCTGGGGAGGGAAACAGGAGGTTGGCCAGCCAGAGAGGGACTGGGAGAGGGCCTGTGGACTGTCCAGCCCATCTTGCTCAGTCCCGATTGGCCAGACCTCAGCAGCAAGCTAACCTACTGGTCAGAGCATCTGCCCCCTGATGATCAGTGCACTTCATAGCAAGCGGTTGAGCAGCCTTAGCATATCATTAGCATATTTTGCTTTGATTTGTTGTTCAGTTGTACTGCTGTTCAGTCTATTTGCATATTACCCTTTTATTATATAGGATACTTTAAACAATAAAGAATTTAAAAAAAATAAAAAGCCACCAAAAGCCCTAGCTGGTTTGGCTCAGTGCATAGAGCATTGGCCTGTGGACTGAAAGGTCCCAGGTTCGATTCTGGTCAAGGGCACATGCCTGGGTTGCAGGCTTGGTCCCCAGTAGGGAGCAGGCAGGAGGCAGCCAATCAATGATTCCCTGTCATCATTGATGTTTCTATCTCTCTCTTCCTCTCCCTTCCTCTCTGAAATCAATAAAAATATATTAAAAAAAAAAAAAGCCACCAAAAAAAAAAAAAAAAAAAGAAAGAAAGAAAACTACCCATGTTCTTAAGTATCTTTCTCTAAATCTCTTTTCTGGGTTAATCAATGGTTTCCCTTCCCTTAGTAAAGAACAATGACTAAAAGGATTTGCACATGTTACTCCTAAGAAGTGAATTGTATATCTCCAAATGTTTTCTGTTGTTGTTCACCAAAATATTTTTATGCTTATTGTATTTGTTAGTCTACCTCCGTAATTTAATTAATCATGAAATAAACCAATAAAGTTTGAGTGAATAGACATTTCCTTCTATGAGAATTACGTTGAATTCTACCTAAAAGATAGAAATAACTGAATGTATGCATTTATCAACACTTTTTCTCTAAACCCCATGAGTGCAAGGACTAAAAGTTATAAGCCCACAAGCATAAAGAAAATGAGGAAGGAGTCAATGGTCAATAATAAATAACATAGATGGACATGTGGTAACTAATTTTCGAGGTCAGAGCAAGTAAAAATCCAAGCCATCATAAAAGTCAGCCAAAAAGAAAACAATTTAATTTGTACCACAGAATTGTGCAAAGGTTCAAAATTTTATATACTAGACTAGAGACCCAGTGCAAGAAATTCATGCATGGAGCCGGGTGGAGGGTCGGGGGGGCCTTTAGCCCAGCCTGCGCCCTCAGGGGATGTCCAATTGCCAGTGTAGGCCCGATCTCCGGGGATCAGGCCTAACCCGGCACTTGGACATCCCTCTCTCAATCTGGGATGCTGCATGCACCAGTGACCATACTTTTCATACAGGTACAAGGCATCTTGCTGTTATATGCGCACCTACTTTTTTGCCCTGATTATAAAGGTAGTACATGACATGATCCTTCTGAGGCAGTAGTACCATTTTCCCCATCTTATGGGTGGAAAAACTGAAGCAGAGAGAAGTTAAGTAATTGGCTTTGTCATAGTTGTAAGTGTCAGAATCAGGGCTGACCACAAAATGTGCAAGCCAGAGTCAATGCATGTCACCATTGCATTATCCTGTTTTTTCAGTGTTAGGGTAGCCTTGCCAGGTTTTAATTTTTAAATCTAAGAGATTGTTCCCAATATATAGGGTAGGGTAATCAGGGCCATCTGTGGGGCTACTGGCAGGTGGGGTGATCGGGGGCCTCTGCTGGCACCCACCTTGGCTGGCAGCCTGGTGCTTCCCACTGGCCAGCCCCACCTCCCAATCACCACTGCTGGTCACCTCCTTCTCAGGGGTCAGATACCCAATGCAAGAGCTGCCCAGACTGGGGGCAGTTCCTGCGTTGAGCGTCTGCCCCCTGGTGGTCAGTGCGCATCATAGGGAACAGTGGTTCCACCTGGTGTTCCACCATTTAGTCGATGTGCATATTAGGGTTTTATTATATAGGATAATTCTGGGAGTAAGGGTGAGAAGGTGGGACTGAAAACAGAAGGACTAGTTGAAAGTATGTATAAGGAAGGTTAAAAATGTAGATGCTTTCCTTCATCCTTGCATCCAGGCAACTACCTTCTTCCCCAAATAGGCAGAAGACTGGATGTTTGCACTGTGGAGATATTGAATTAGACCTGTTATACACTCCAAGATCAAGGATAGAGATTGGGAATGGATTACTGATAGATATATAGAAACCTAAGATATATAGACTCTGTGGGCAAGCTGAGGGGAATGTTTATGTGTTCCCACATTATGGTGATGCCCCAGACCCCTTCCCACTGCTGGGCTTACAGAATGTTTATATGCCCTGGAAAAAAGGCTGAAACTGAATATAACTTTTTTATAGGAACTGGCAGCCTGAAAAGAAATGACATACAGAAACAGACATTCGGGATGTTGCTAGTAAATGTCAAAAAGCTCACTTGATACTCCTACAATGACGAGCCTTATTTCACAAGCCATGTTTATTTCACAAGGCTGCCACATTTGTGTAGGCATGTCTTATGCTTAAATAGGATCTGGTAGGCGAAATATTAGCCAAACATGAGGTCTTCTGGATTAACTCTAATTTTCTATACCGTTTTCTACAAATTTCCAACTTATTCTTGTTCTTTCTCTTTTTTCCTATGAGATTTCCTCAAATCCATTTCTCTACCAGTAGAGTAGTCCTTTTTACTATTTTAATTCAATAATTTTTATTGTCCTTTAAAATTATTTTTTTATATACTGTCCTATTCTAATTTAATGAATTCTATATCTTCTCATATCTCTCTGAATTTACTGATGGAAAAGGCCAATTGAAGACTATACACAATCTATATATATAAATGCCTAAGTGACCAAATTAATGAACAACTGGGCGACCAGTCGCTATGATGCACACTGACCACCAGGGAGCAGACGCTCAATGCAGGAGCTGCCCCCTGGTGGTCAGTGTGCTGCCACAGCCAACCTCTTGTGGTTGGCTGGTGAGGGGGGCGCGGGGCGGCAGACCGCGGGAGGTTGGCCAACTGTGGGAGGTTGGCTGTGAGAGCGCACTGACCACCCAGCTGGCCAGGGGACCCCACCCATGCACAAATTCGTGCACCAGGCCTCTAGTAAATAATAAAAGGCCAAAATCAAAATATGCCTTAACATATTTTATCTACTCAGAACAGCATTGAATGAAAAGAACAAGTCAGATCTGAAGGTTAATAGTGGTGTTCACTATGAGTGATGGAATTAAGGCTAATACTTGGATGTTCAGATGTTAAGATTATTCATTGCTGTTGTTTTTTTTCCACAAGTAGAAATGTTAATTGTGTATTTTTTCTACAAGGGATTTTCTCTGGTTTTCTTTCTTTTTCCCCCTGACACGAATAATTAGTTGGAAACTCATGTAAAATGAGCTTTCCTAGGTTAAAATATTTTTAATATAAGTTATTACTATTAAAAAAAATTAGAACTCAGGTAAAAAGAAGGTACTAGAAGTTTCTAGAGAGGGAAGATAAAGGCTATGCACAAAGGATTGAAAGTGGTAATATCATTAGATTTCATAACTGCAATTCTGGAAGCTGAGAGATGATACCTTCAAAGATTTAAGGGAAGATGATTTCAACCTTCCATTCCTTATCCAACCCAATTTTAAACATCATTATGAAGATACAAAAAAGAGAAATCTTTATAAACATGCATAATTTCAAAATAATTTACCTCACTTGCTTCTTTTTAAAAATTTAATGGAAGATATATTCCATTAAACCAGCGGATAGATGAAAAATGGGAAATAAATGGAATACAAGAGGGAAGAGGTCTAGCATAAGGACAATTTGAAGGGGTTTCAAATCTATGGCTGTATGTGAACCCGCAGCATCAGGAGGACACAGAGTTGCAGGAGGGCTAAAACTAAGAAGACCTTGAGCTCGCAGAGCAGCAGATGTGTTTAATTTCTGTAAGGAGGAGTACCACAGCTCAGGGAGAGAGATTAGGAGTTGATTATTGATAGGTATACAGAAAACTAAGCAAAACCAACCAACCAACCAACCAACCAAACAAACAAACAAACTAGAACAAAAAGGTAGCCAAGAAAGGAAAATAATTATTACATATTCTAAACGCACCTATAAGTGTATAAAGTTATGAATGCAGAAAATTCACCTAACCAAAAAGTGTCAATATTGGGAAGACTGAGAATGCAACATATGCATATGTGTAGAATCGAGAGGATGGTGGTAGAAGAAAGTCAAAGTGTAGCTTAATCCCCCATACTAAGAAGTTCAATCAATGATATACAGGGGTGGGCAAAAGCAGGTTTGCAGCTGCGAGTACATGAAGCACAGAGTTTAGTCTTGTAAAATAATTATTGTATTCTTTCCCAAACAAAACCGACTTTTGCCCACCCTGTAATTTAAAAGAATAGTGACAGTAATTGCCTTTGTGAAATGACATCAGGGACTGGAAGGGATGAAACAGGTTTGTTGATACTATTCACAAACAGGGTAAGTTAAATTCTTAAACTTCTAAACTATACTCATGTATTTCTTTGATAAAAATTAAAAGTGATATTCAAGTTTTCTGTCTCATTTATGTAGTCATAGTTTAATTGTGAATTCTTCCAGGATGCAGAGCTGCTTCTCTTTACTTTGTAAAATGCCTGCTGTGTACACCAATAATAAGTAGCAACACAAAGTGTGTGCATGGGCACACGTACACATGCACACACATGCACCAAAAACAAGTTGAAAGTTTTGGACAGCCTTAATATTAAAATGAATCACATTTAAAACATCACCACAGAATTAGATATTAGCAAAGCTACTAAAAGATACGGGGAGGATGAAAAGTTTCAACTGGGTTTTACTTTTGGGCTGCTTTGTAATTGTATTTAAGTTTATGCTCTACGTTGAAGAATCCATAGTGGAAATGGCTGTATGTGCGTTATGGGTATGGTTTGTGCTGCAAAAACAATACAAAACTCCAATCAAGGGATCTACTCAGAAAAAAAAGACAGAGATGAACATTAGGGGAACATAATGCCTTACATTAAAAGAACATATTCAAGGTTTGTATATTTCTTTTTTTATATGATTATTTTTCTCTGTCACATCCTTTTTTGTGATTAACTGACCAACAACTGGCTGGGACTGAGTTGGAGAAGAGGGTGCCTGCAGTAATCATAAAGAGCTAGGAGAGCTCTTGGGAAAGAAGCAAAATGATAACAGCCCTTCTCTTGTGAGTATTGGACAGCAGTTTTCCCATCTTTCATCTCACTTTTCACTGTAGATTAAAAACAATAAGAAAAAGCTTTTGCACAGCAAAATGAAAACAAAAAACACCAACAAAACAAAAAGGTGACCAACTTAACAGGGGATGATATTTGCAAACAATATCCCCAACCAGGGGTTAATGTTAAAAATATGTAAAGAACTCATACAACTCAACACCAAACAAACAATCCAACTTAAAATGGGCAGAGGATCTGAACAAACACCTTTCCCAAGAAGACATGCAAATGGCCAACAGATATATGGAAGCATGTTCAACATCACTAGCTATTAGGGAAATGCAAATCAAATTGAGAAAAAGGAACACTTATTCACTGCTGGTGGGAATGTAAACTGGTATAGCCACAATAGAAAAGAGTATGGAGGCTTTTCAAAAATTAAGAATAGAATTACTATATGACTCAAAAATCCCTCTTCTGGGTATCTACCCCCCAAAAAACTTGAAAACATTTATTTGCAAAGATATATGCACCCCTATATTCATTGCAGCATTATTCATGGTGGCCAAGACATTTTAACTTGGATTGTTTGTTTGGTGTTGAGCTGTATGAGTTCTTTATATATTTTTAACATTAACTGCTGGCTGGGGATATTGTTTGCAAATATTATCCCCAGAAAAATATCACATATCAATCAACTAATCACTCCACATTCCCCCTTGCCCTCATCCCTTGATAGCCACTAATCTGCTTTCCTTCTGTATGGATTTGCCTATTCTGGATATCTACACTAATAAGAGGGTAATATGCTAATTAGACCAGGAGACTTTCCAGGAGACTTTCTGGATGTCCTTCCGGACAAAGCTATGGTGGTGGGGCCGAGACAGAGGCAGTTAGGGGCAATCAGGCCAGGAGGGCAGGGCAGTTGGGGGTGATCAGGCTGGCGGGGGGTGACCAGGCTGGCGGGGGACAGGGGGACAGTTGGGGGCAATCAGGGCGGCAACGGGGGCAGTTGGGGGTGAGCAGGCTGGTGCGGGGGGCAGTTGGGGGTGAGCAGGCCGGCAGGCAGAGTGGTTAGGGGCAATCAGGCAGACAGGCAGGTGAGTGGTTAGGAGCCAGCAGATCAGGGTTGCGAGATGGATGTCTGATTGCCAGTTTAGGCCCGATCCCACAGGGATCAGCACAAGGAATCAGGCTTAAACCAGCAGTCGGACATCTCCCCAAGGATTCTCAGATTGGAGAGGGTGCAGGCTGGGCTGAGGACACCCCCCCTCTGCACGAATTTCATGCACCAGGCCACTAGTATCATATAAAAGGCATAATAGAATGTATCATTTTTGTGCATTTTTTTTTTTTTACTTAGCATAATTTTTCTGAGATTCATCTAAGTTGTAAGTATGTATCAGTACTTTATTTCCCTTTATTATTGCTGAATAATATGGCATTACATATAAATAACACAATTTGCTCATCTGTTGATGGATAGCTTGGGTTGTTTCTGCTTTTCAGCTATTATGAACCATGCTATTATAACCGTTCATGTACTAGTACAAGTTTCTGTGTGACATGTGTTTTAAGTTCTCTTGGATATATACCTAAAAGTGGAATTGCTGTGTCATATGTTAATTCTATGTTTAACTTTTTGAGAAATTGCTAAACTGTTTCCAGAGTCTGCATCACTTATATTCTCACAGCAATATATGAGAGTTCCTATTTCTTCATATTATTGCCAACATTTATTATGTTCCTTTTTTTATTATTAAAAAAGTGGTATCTCATTGTGGTTTTAATTTGCATTTTCTCATATTTCCTCATTAAATGCTCTTGTTAGGTATTTGCATATTTTCTTGGGAGAAAGTCTATTCAAGTCCTTTGCCCATTTTTAAATGGGGTTGTTGATCTTTTTGGTGTTAAATCTTCTTTATATATTCTGGATATTAAACACTTAACAGTTTTATTTTTTTCTTTATTGATTAAGAAAAAAATAAATATGTGTCCTTATCCCCCCAATTGCCTCCACCACCACCCCCACTCATGCCCTCACCCCCCTGGTGTCTGTGTCCATAGTAAAGCTTATATGCATGCATACAAGTCTTTTGGTTGATCTCTCCCCCTTACCCCCACCCTCCCCTACCATCCCTCTGAGGTTTGATAGTCTGATCGATGCTTCTCTGTCTCTGGATCTGTTTTTGTTCATCAGTTTATGTTGTTCATTATATTCCATAAATGAGTGAGATCATGTGATATTAATATTTCTCTGACTGGCTTATTTCGCTTAGCATAATGCTCTCCAGCTCCATCCATGCTGTTGCAAATGGTAAGAATTCCTTCTTTTTTACTGCAGTGTAGTATTCCATTGTATAGATGTACCAGTTTTTTAATCCACTCATTTGCTAATGAAACTTAGGCTGTTTCCAAATCTTAGCTATGGTAAATTGTGCTGCTATGAACATAGGGGTGCATATATCCTTTCTGATTAGTGTTTCTAGTTTCTTGGGATATATTCCTAGATATCAAGCTGTATTACAAAGCCACTGTTCTCAAAACTGCCTGGTACTGGCACAAGAACAGACATATAGACCAATGGAATAGGATAAAGAACCCAGAAATCTACCCAAACCACTATGCTCAATTAATATTTGACAAAGGAGGCAAGAACATACAATGGAGTTAAGATAGTCTCTTCAATGAATGGTGTTGGGAAAATTGGACAGATACATGCAAAAAAATGAAACTAGATCACCAACTTACACCACACACAAAAATAAACTCAAAATGGATAAAGGATTTAAACATAAGACCGGAAACCATAAAAATATTAGAGGAATCCACAGGCAGCAAAATCTCCGACATGCTGAAGCAATATCTTCACCGATACAGCTCCTAGGGCAATGGAAACTAAAGAGAAAATAAACAAATGGGACTACATCAAAATACAAAGCTTCTGTACAGCAAAAGAAACTATCAATAAAACAACAAGAAAGCCTACTGCATGGGAGAACATATTTGCCAATGTTATCACCGATAAGGGTTTAATCTCCAACATTTACAGGGAACTCATACAACTTAACAAAAGGAAGATACACAACCCAATAAAAAAAAATGGGCAACGGGCCTAAATAGATACTTTTCGAAAGAGGACATAAGGAAGGCCAAGAGACATATGAAAACATGCTCAAAGTCACTAATCATCTGAGAGATGCAAATCAAAACAACAATGAGGTACCATCTCACACCTGTCAGAACAGCTATTCAACAAATCCACAAATGACAAGTGCTGGGGAGGATGCAGAGAAAAGGGAAACCTCATGCACTGCTGGTGGGAGTGCAGACTGGTGCAGCCACTGTGGAAAACAGTATGGCGTTTCCTCAAAAAACTAAAAATGAAACTCCCATTTGACCCAGTGATCCCACTTTTTTATTTTATAAGTATATTTTATTGATTTTTTTTTTTTTACAGAGAGGAAAGAAGAGGGATAGAGAGTTAGAAACATTGATGAGAGAGAAACATCCATCAGCTGCCTCCTGCACACCCCGTACTGGGGATGTGCCCGCAACCAAGATACATGCCCTTGACCGGAATCGAACCTGGGACCCTTCAGTCTGCAGGCCAACACTCTATCCACTGAGCCAAACCGGTTAGGACCCCACTTCTTAACAGTTTTATGAGTTGAAAATATTTTCCCTCACTGTCTTTTTTACATTGTTGATAAATTTATTTGATGATGCTTCTATGTCTCTGGTTCTACTTTTGTTCATCAGTTTATGTTGTTCATTATATTTCACAAATGAGCTAGATCATTTGATACTTATCCTTCTCTGACTGGCTTATTTTGCTTAGCGTAATGCTCTCCAGATCCATCCATGGTGTTGTAAGTGGTAAGAGTTCTCAAACAGACCATCAGACCTCAGAGGGAAGGCAGAGGAGTGTGGGAGGAGCTGGGGAAATTAAGGGGGGAAGAGATCAACTAAAGAACTTGTATGCATATAAGCATAACCAAAGGACACTGACAGTGGTGGGGGGTGAGGGCTGGGCAGGCTGGAAGAAGACAATGGGAGGATAAGGGGACATATGTAATACTTTCAACAATAAAGAATTAAAAAATAAATGAAAATGAATAAATTTCGTTGATGAACAATATTTTTTTAATTTTAAAGTTTGATATATATATATATATATATATATATATATATATATATATATATATATATATTGCTTATACTTGTGGGCTCAACTCTAAGAATTCATTGACAAATCCTAACTCTTTCTTATAGCTTCCATGTTTTGCTTAAATTACCACCTGTCCTTGCATATTTTCTACTTTTTAATTAGAGTCCTTACCTTATCAATTACAGTAATTTTAAATTCCCTGTCTGATAAATCCATATTACTTGAATCTGGCTCTGATGCTTGCTTGATCTTTTCAGCCATATTTTAAAATTATTTTTTGACATGGCTTGTAGCTTTTGTTGAAAGTTGTGACATGTACTGGGCAGTAAGAACTGAGGTCATTGGACTTTAGTGTAAGGATTTATGTTAATTTGACTAGAAGTTAGACTTTTTAATGTTTGCTCTTTTTAATGTTTATGTGCCAGAGGTTTCAAGTCCCTCTGGTGTCCTTGTTCTTGTCTACCCCATTGTCTCTGAGCTTTCCTTAGAACTCTTCCTTAGTCAAAATCTAAGTCTTGCAACTCTTTCAGCTATAAAGCTCTGAGACTATACTGGAGTTCTGTTGGTAGTGGTACGGTGTGGTGGAAGGATCTTATGATTTTATTTTAGTCTTTTAGTGGGTCTGTGTCCCTAGGTTGTAACATGCACAAGTGTTTTTTCATTACTTCCCATTCTCCTAACTCCCCATCACTGAGTGAGGCCAGAAGATTAGAGGGGGGCTGGAGTGAAGACAAATGTCCTTCCCCAGATGTGATAACACTATGATAATCCTAGAGCCGTGGTCGGCAAACTGCGGCTCGCGTGCCACATGCGGCTCTTTGGCCCCTCGAGTGTGGCTCTTCCACAAAATACCATGGCCTGCGCAAGTCTATTTTGAAGAAGTGGTGTTAGAAGAAGTTTAAGTTTAAAAAATTTGGCTCTCAAAAGAAATTTCAATTGTTGTACTGTTGATATTTGGCTCTGTTGACTAATGAGTTTGCCGACCACTGCCCTAGAGGGTAGGCTTCTGTTAAGTAGAACAGTCCCAATGGTTACTCTTCCCTTCCCACTGGGGAATTCTCTGAGCTCTTTACCCTGAGAATTTGGTGGGATTTCAATAGACAAAACTTGTGAAAGTGTGAGGACCCTGTAAGATTGCAGCCCTCAGAAGTTTCTTTAGAAGTCTCTACTCAGCCTCCATCAATTCATCAAAATTACTATGTAAATGTTTCTACCTATGTATGGTTCTGCAGGCTGTGGCTTCAGGAAAGTAGATTCCAGACATAACTCCGGATTAGCTTGTTTCTCCCGATTTCAAAATGGAGTTTTCCCTGTTACCTCATTTCTCTGCAGGGACCATGAAAGCTAATTGATATTCAGTTTGTTTTTCATTTTCTTGAGTGTCCAGGGGTGATGTCTTTCAAGCTCTTTACAGGTCTGAATTGAAACAGGAAGCCCCTCTGGCAGTATCTTTGCTTGTAAGATTGCCTAGGTGGGCTAGTCCTGCTGAATTTTCTCTCTCTCTAGGTTTTTCCAATAGTTCTTTATAACCCCCCGCTTATCAACTCTTATGTTCATAACCTGACTGTCATCAACTCTCATTTAATATATGTACTCCTGGAATAGTAGCTCTGTTCTTAACACTCTACCAATGGCATTTGGCCTCAAGTTAACTGCATGGTTTGTGGCTTCACATAATCTCTAGCTTTATCATCTCACTTTATTTTTGTAAGGATCTCCTATCCAAGCCTCCTAGCTTTACATCTTTGAGCACTACATAATTTATAATTGTGGATACATTTCCTTTTCTGATCATCACGCTTCTCTTCTTATCTCCAGGTTAATTATTGCTTCACAATTGTTAGGTTTAGACTTTCTAAGGACTAATGAATGGATTTTAATAGTTTACATCTATTGGAAGCATAGTGGATACAAATCTCACACCACAAGCTTAGGTACACAGTTGAACTTTTAAATTTGTATCTCAAGCCTCCAGAAAATTAGTCTTAATCACTTTAAGGTAATCTAAGCCTATTATGGATTTTATCATATACTCTTACTGAATTTACTGGCAATTTATACAAGTCAAGGCATCAAAATTTCCCTATCCTGTAGGAAAACTTGAGCGTAGAGAAAAGCTACATGGTTCCCACTATCTTCTTCCTTATCATTTGGCATCAGCCACCATAGTCCATAATTTTTTTTTCCTACTTGCAATACTACTCTACATCTGCTGATTCATAATGACAAATTCTAAATTTAACAATCTCATGGGAAAATATTTGCCCATATCTATGTAATGATGCTATAGACAGTGAACAAATGTCTTCACATTTCCTGCATCCAAGTATCCTCTAAAGCTCTCATGTCGTCTATTGTTTCAGGAAGCCCCGTGTGAGCCCTTGAGAGGCTTTTATTTCCTTTAGCGCAAAAGAGAGAAAAATAATTCTTCACTTAGTATTTGAAACATCTATTGTTTATGGAAAAAATAATGCTTCAAGTCTCATATTGATTTGGACATGAGTTTCAAACACTATTTTAAACTCGGGGAAAATTCTCCCCTTTATGGTCTAGCTTTAATGGGGTGAAGTCAATAGGATAAAAATAAGGATGAGAAGTTAAAAACACAGAGATTGAAAATGTAAAATAGTTATCCCATACCCCCAAGTTATTTTTAATAGATTTATTTTTAGAGTAGTTTTCGGTCCAGAGAAAAATTGAGCAGAGTACAGACAGTTTCATTTAACCCCTGCCCCCACATATGCACACCTTTCATCAAGAGCAGCATCCTGCACCACAGTAGTACATTTGTTCCAATTGATAACTCATATTGACACTTCATTATCATACAAAATCCGTAATATACATGAGTTCACTCTTGGTGTACATTCTGTAGGTTTTGCCAATGTATAATGACATGTATCCAACACTATAGTATGATATAGAGTGGTTTCACTGCCCTAAATATTCTCCCTGCTTTACCTATTTATCCATCCTTCCCCTCAACCCTTGGTAACTACTTTTTAACTGTCTCCATATAAACTGGGTTTCTAGACCTAATTCCAACATAGTGAAGGGGGTCTCTCATATTAACAAAAAATTCCCTGAAACCAGCAGTATGTCTGAGAATAAATTCATTACTGATGTTATCTTCCTAGAGATAACATTAGATTCCACAGGGTTAAGGGTCCAATCCCATACACACACTTCACTTGCCACAGTCCAGCCTCTTACCTATAACTCTGGCCAACTGGCCTTAAATCAGAGGTTCCCACAACGCCCTCCTTGGGTTTGATGAATTTGCTAGAATGGCTCATAGAACTCAGATACACATGTACTTACTAGATAACTGGTTTATTGTAAAAGGATATCACTCAAGAACAGCCAGATGCAAGAGATGCATAGGGCAAGGGGTGTGGGAAGGGGTTCAGAGCTTTCCTGCCTTCTCCAGGCTCACCGCTTTCCCCACATCTCCATGTGTTCACCAACACAGAACTTCTCTGAGCTTCCATCCTCTGGGTTTTTATGGAGACTTCATTACATAGGATTAAATGATGCTTGCAATTAATTCTATACCCAGCCCTTCTCCCTTTTCCAGAAGTCAGGGGTGGGACTGAAGTTCCAACCCTTTCTAATCAGTGGTTGGCTCCATGACAACCACCCCACATCCTTTGGTGCTTTCCAAAAGTCACCTCATAAACATAACAAAGGACACCTTTTTCATGCTCAACACTTGGAAAATGTCAAGGGTTTCAGAAGCTGTGAGCCAGGAATTGGGAACAAAGACCAAATATATATGCTAAGTGTATTTTGATCATCTGAATGAGCAAATATATATATTTCTTATAAGTCACAATTATCTCACCATAGTTATGTCTTCTCCAGAATGTATGTAGCTAAAACCATAAAATACATCGTCTTTTTAGATTGGCTTCCTTTACTTAGTAATATGCGTGTGTACATGAACATATATTCTCAATGTATTTGGATAAACGCCAAAAAGTGGGTCACTGAATTGTATAATTATAGTATACTTATTTTTGTAAGAAACTGACAAACTGTTTCAAAATGGTTGCATTTACACCAGAAACAAATGAAAGTTTCTGTTGGTCTACATCCTCACCAGCATTTGTTGTTGTCAGTGTTTTGGATTTGGGCCACCCTAATGATACGGGCATTTTGGACTGGAACACATGGTGTTTCCCTGGGCAGGATGGCTTCCCTGGATTCTTTGTCCCTCAGAGTCAGAGTTGAAGAATGAAACCACGGATGGAAGATGGGATAGCAAAGGTGGAAATTTATTGAAGAACAAGTACAGACTCCCACGTGGGGAGGGGAAAGAGTCCCATTGAGTTCCTTTTCCCCAGGTTTATAAAGCCTGTAGTTTTTGTGTCTTGATATCCCCTCTGATTGGCCTCTATTCCCCTTTGATTTGGTCACTATAGCAACTACTAAGCTCAAAGGTCAAATTTCATATGGGACATGTGAGGCCCTCCTTCTTTATTTTGTAAATATAGACCTTTGACTACTCCCAGTTCCCTTATCTTATGGAAATGTAACTTCTGCCTCCTCCAATTCCCTTGTCTTATGGAAATGTAACTTTTTGCTGCTCAGGAGCCTGAGTTTTTGCCATGGATCTCTTTAATTTAAAAGAATTCCCTAAACCTGCCTATTTCACCCCTAAAATTCCTAATTCACTAATGTGTGGATGAAAAAGAGGCCACAGCCCTAGACTGTTTGGCTCAGTGGGCAGAGCGTCGGCCTGCGGACTGAAGGGTCCCAGGTTCAATTCCGGTCAAGGGCACATGCCTTTGTTTTGGGCTCAGTCCCCACTTGGGGGGCATGCAGAAGGCAGCCAATCAATGATTCCCTTTCATCACTGATGTTTCTATCTCTCTCTTCCTCTCCCTTTCTCTCTGAAATCAATAAAAATATTTTTCAAAAAGGGGCCACATATAAATTGGCCTATGGGGTGGGGGAGGGCTGAGAATGGCAGGCCTTTCTAACTGGGTGACTAAAAGTAACCACACAGAATGGTCTGAACATTAAAATTCCTAACTAAAGCAGGTCGTGGCAGGTAGACCTGTCCAAAGCCAGTAGCTTCTTGTCAATCTTTTCCTTAAGTGAGCCTGTTTATTGTCTTTGCGCATCTAGGATCACATACCTTTGAAATAACAGTCATTTTCTTTTTCTCTCTCTTATGGGTACAACCGCTGGCAGCACACCGCAGAGGAGGATACCACAGAACCGCTCATTGTTACCTTGTTGCACACATGCCATCTCTATGTACTGTAAATGTCAACTATTAACCCTCCTGTACCCACAAATGTAACAGAGATCTATGTCTCTCCATTTTGCTTTTTATCCGGTCTTAGAGATTTTCCCACTTTGCTTTCTCTCGCCTCCTTAATCCACCACCAATGAACGTGTTGTACCTTCCTTATGTCTTCCCCTTTGATCCTAATGTGTAAAATAAGCTGCAAAACAGCAATTCTCTAAAGCATTTTCTCAATCCATTGAGATTTTTCTTCCAGAAATGGTCTCAAAATTTGGCTCAAATAGACTTTTATAAGACTTTCTACAGACTGGACATTTTTTGGTCAACAAATAGGTGAGTAGTGGTATCTCATTGTTGTACTTTGCAATTTACCAATAATTTATGATGTTAAGCATCTTTTATATGTTTATTTGAAATCTTAATATGTTTTTTCATGAGGTGTCTTTTTTTATTTTTGTGCATTTTTTGTGTTGTAAGTTTCCTTATTGTTTAGTTTTACCAGTTTTCTGTATATTTGAATATAAGTCCTTCATCAGATTATCCTTGACAAATATTTTCTCTCAGTCTGTGGTTTTTTTTTTTTATTCTATTAACAGTATATTTTACAAATTAGAATTTATTAATTTAAAAATCCAGTCATCATTTTTTTTGGCATTGTGTCTTTGGTGTTATATATAATATATCATTGTCATATGGAAGGTCGTTTTGATTTTTTTCCTATATTATCTTCTAGAAGTCCTATAGTTTAGCATGTTACATTTAGGTCAATGATCCAATTCAATTTTTTTTTTTTTGTGGGGAATATAAGGTCTATGTCTACACTTATTTTTTTTTTAACATGTTGATGGATGTCCATTTGTTGCAGCATCATTTGTTGAAAAGACTATCTCTTCATGGTAATGCATTTGTTTCTTTGTCAAACACCTGTTGACTATATTTATAGGGGTTTATTTCTGAGCTCTTTTTTCTGTCCTACAGATCTATTTGTTTATTCTTTTGCCAATACCTCCTTAATTACAATAGCTTTATAGTATGTTTTAAAGTCAGATAGTGTCAGTCTTCCAACTATGTTCATATCATTTAATATTGTGTTGGCTTTCCTGGGTCTTTTGCCCCTTCATATAAACTTTAATATCAGTTTGCAATATTCACAAGATAAATTTCTAAAATATTATTGGGATTGTATTGAATATATTAATCAGGAAAAACTGATATTGTGACAATATTGATTTTTTAATCCATGTACATGAAATACCTATCCATTTATTTATTTTTGTGAGATATATTTCATCAGAAATTCCTAATTTTAGCTTATATATAGTACATATTTTGTTAGACTTATACATATATATTTCATTTGTTCATTGCTGCTATATAGCAAAGCAATTGGCTTTTGTATATTATCCTTGTATCTTGCAACCTTGCTATAATTGCTCATTACTTCCAGAGTTGTTTTTTTGTTTGTTTGTTGGTTTTTATTTTCTGTAGATTCTTACAGATTTTCTACATAGAGGATATTGTCAAGTGCAAACAAAAACATTTTTATTTTTATTTTAAATCTGAATACCTTTTACTTCCTTTTCTTGTCTCACTATGTTAGCTGTACAGTATTTTTTTTGTAGATGCTCTTTATCGAGTTTAGAAACTTCCACTTTATGCCTTTTTTTCCATTGAGAGAGCTTTGTCATGAACGAGTGTTGGATTTTGTCAAAGGCTTTTTCTGCATGTATTATTATAATTATGTAATTTTTCTTTTTCTTTTGCTTGTTAGATTATGTTCATTGATATTTTAGTATTGAACCAGCCTTGCATATCAGTGATATCATTTGATCATAATGTTTATGTTTTTATATATACTGTTAAATTAAATTTGCTATTATTTTGTTGAAGATTTTTAGATCTATATTGGTCTGTAATATTATTTTCTTATAAAGTCTTGGTCTGGGTTTGGTATTAGGGTGATGCTGGCCTTGAATGAATTAAGAAGTATTTCCTCTGCTTCTGTACTCTAAAGGAGATTATAGAAAATTGTTATTTTTTTCTTTAAGTGTTTGGTAGAATTCACCAGTCAACCCATCTAGGTCTGGGGCTTTCTATTTTGAAATGTTATTTATTTATTATTCACTTGGGCTTTTCCCTTACCCTAGGTCAGTTAGATTTTGATAATAGTCTAGCAGGTTTGGCTCTGAACCTGCCCAGTTAGAAATTTATGATCAGATCACCTTGTGAAGTTACTTTCAATCACTGGACTTGTCAGATCTATTATTGAGCTGCATTTGTGTCCACAATTTCCCCTTTTGGTTATAAATCAATCCCAAGAATGGATTTATGACATACCAATTGATTGGATAGTCTCACAGTGTTAGAAATTCTCATTGCCAGGAAGCCTCAGACAAAATATAAATATTATATTTAATATCAATAAATTGAAATACCTATTTGTTCTACTTAAACAAACCAAAACTAGCTTTTATTTATTAAGGATTAATCTTAGATAATGTGATTTGCAAAGCATTTGAATTACATTCTATATTTCTGAGAATTGTAGAATACCCAATGGTTACAAGCACTTGCCTTCAAATTAACTTTAGTACTACTATTTAGAGAAAAAAATTATCTCACATTTATCACATGCCTATATAGACACACATAGATAGACACAGAGAATTTTTAGCCATGGTAAAAGAACAGTTGGATCCAAATTTTGTTTTGAAGGCATTTACAATTTATATCTATCCTTGACAAATCAAGTTTCAAATGACCTTACTCATTTTAAAATAAGGATATACATTTTTAATGCCTCAAGGAATTGGGTTGACACCTAAGTGACATCATAAATTGATCAATTATCTAAATCCTCCTTTTAAAGCTTTGAGGGATCAATTAAATATTTTTTTTATTCATTCCGCCTAATATTCTATCTTGCTTTTTCTCACTGTGTGCACAAAAGATTAACTTAGAAGTATCAAAGGATCCTCATCTCAGTCATCTTCCTACAGGAGTATAAATGGAAGGCTGACTGTTCAGGGGCTTGTCAGCCTCAGAGGCACAATTTTTCATGTTAACTTTTAGTTTTTGTTTGAGATCTGTAGTGTCTAAACAAACTTCTAGGGAAAACCAGCCTTTATGTGCATGTCTTGGGATGACCACTTTATACTCTGGAGGAAATTTTTCCTCAGGCAACTCACAAAGATGCTTAGTCACCTAAGAATACCTGAGCCAGTGAGAACTGACCTGATGCCTCTAGAACTCTGACATTTTCTAAGACATGAGCCCCTCTTCCTGGGTGAGCCCACTCCAGGGTGCCCTGTGCTTCACAGAGAACTCTCCCATCAGCTTCTCTGAGCAGTTGCATGACTGAGCTGGATGCGTCTCATGCCCACCTCCACCACTCCAGATACAGGACTCTGCAACAATTAACATTGCCCTGTGGCTATTAGGGTTGGGGAAGCAAGTGTCTTTTATCTTTCAGAGCTAAAGAGACTGCAGTCTTTCATTTAACCAGCAAAAAATGTCTTCAGACTCTCAGTAAGCAATCCAATAAAAAGCCAAAACTAGCAGCAGCAACCCATTTTTCTTTCTCTGGGCTATCTCGATGCTTATCCACCTCAAGGCTTTTCTAAGAACAGATTTTAAAAAAAAAATTAGGACCTGCTACCAAAAAGCAGGGCAGTCCAAGATTCTGAGACAAAACTCATCTAAGTTCACCTAATGCAAAGCAAGGAGCTGGTGGGCCACGCTGGGCCCACGCTGATACCTAGAACGGGATGATCCTGGATGGGCTTCTTTGGAACCCTGCCAACTTCACCAAGTAAATGTCAACCTAAGAATATCCAAACCTGCAGAGAATTTTAACAAAAGATTATCAGAGTTTATCTGAGTGAAAGAGGACATACCTGGAAGCAAGACCTCAACAGACTGAGAAAAATGTTTATCATGATGACAGTTTGCAGTGTGTTTTTTTAATGCATTTGGTATTAAAGAGGGAAAGTAATGAGGGTTACCTCAACAGGAGAGAAAGCAAGGCACGGTTTGGATTACAGGATAGTTAACAAGATTTTGTGCTGTGTTGAGGGTGGTTACCTTTTCAAGGGGTCTGAAAAAGAGGTATTTCAAAGGTGTGCTAACCTAGATGCACAAAAACAATGGAAAGGGCTTGTGTAAAGCAAAGTTAAACTTTTTACTAAAGAAGTTATATGCCTTGAGGGTGACTACCCACCAAGACCTGCGCGGTTAGAAATTTATGATCAGATCCCCCTAAGACTGGAGCCCTTGGAGTTTTTAACCCTCATAGTGGTCCCTATTAAGAATCCAGCAATTTCTTGCCCTAACCGGTTTTGCTCAGTGGATAGAGCGTCGGCCTGCAGACTCAAGGGTCCCGGGTTCGATTCCGGTCAAGGGCATGTACCTTGGTTGTGGGTGCATCCCCAGTAGGGGGTGTGCAAGAGGCAGCTGATCGATGTTTCTCTCTCATCGATGTTTCTAACTCTCTATCCCTCTCCCTTCCTCTCTGTACAAAATCAATAAAAAAATACATTAAAAAAAAAAGAAAAGAATCCAACAATTTCTCAATTACAGTTCAGGTTTTCCTGTACTTGCACTGGTACCTATGGCAGCTTTCACTTGGTAATCTTTGCTTCATGCACCTGCCCTTCCAATCTTGGGGGCAGCATTTTGCCTTGTGTTCTCCCCTCTCTTACAGACCCAAGAAGACTTGTTTTTTTAGTCGGCTCAATTTTTATTTTACTTGTTAAAGTGGCAACTTCCAAGCTCTGTACATGTCTATCCAAAAAAACAAAAGTCTCAGATGTGTTTTTCATCTTTCTTTCAATAAAGTATCATATAAATTATAATGTTTGAGCCTGATTATGTATTTGATCTTATGATTTGATGTTATTAAGATTGGATTTTAAGAAATATTAGAATTCATAATGCCACCAATAATATTTGATTATGTTTACAATTTACTTTTAGTCAGTAATACTTATAAGCAATAAAAATATTTAAAATTCTTCAGAGCTGATAAAAATGGTAGATTCTGAAAGGTATCTAAATCTGTATCATAAAAGACGTGTGGTCGTGACGCCGTGATGGCATCACGACCAACTACCGGACTCATCAGGAGGTGCACTGATGGGTCCTGCAACGGGAGGGACTTCTGTGGTGTCGCGGGAGCCGGCAGCATCTGAGGAGTGTTGCGGGCTGCCGGCAGCGTCCATGGAGCATGCGAGGCTTCGTGGGGTGGTGGACATGGCCCTGATGGCAGGTTAGGCCTAGGGGACCCTACATACGCACTATTTAATCATGCGCTGGGCCTCTAGTAGGACTATAATAGGATAGCAGTATCATTTGGTGCTATAATTAGCTAGGCTAAATTCAAAGACTATAAAATCAAAAAATAGGACTTCCAGTTTTGGCACTGTAGCAGACTACTTTCCCTGAAAAACCCTCTAGATAAAAACAAAACAAAACAAACAAATAACACACACACACACACACACACACACAAAACTTTGAAAAATGCTGGATAAAATGCAAAAGTATATTTTTTTACAGGAATATTTGAGCTTATAAGAAAGTAAAGAAAATGTCTTGTGGCTCCAAATTTAGAAGACTGAAAACCAGGGAGTTTGGTGTGTACAAAAGCTATTGCTTTATTAACTCCAGGCAGCTTTTCTCTGAGGAACACCAGAGGTGAAACATGAGCATAATGTATACCTCTATCCTTGCTCACTGTATTACCACCTCATGTACTGTCCATCAGTAGACTGTGAGTTCTTTGAGGGCAGGGATGCTACCTTATTCATCTTTTGTCCTCAGGGTTTATCAGTATGCAAGTACCTGGCACATAGTAAATACTCAGTAAATATCTACTGAAATGAAAAGGGAAAAAAAGGAGCTTGAGAGAAAAGACAAATGGCCTCAGAGAAATTACATTAAAGTAAGGGCAGACTTCCTAGAGAGGCAAGATAAAACTACATAATAATGTATTAAATATTTTGAGATAAAAAAATCTTAATATAACTCAATCACCACTTAAGAGAAAAATATAATTATGGAGAAATTGAAAATAAAAAGTTTGTCACCACCTAATAATTCTCAAAAAATGTTTAAAGTGTATTCTTTAGGAAAAAGAAAAATTACTTTGGAGGAAATATTGGCATGCATGGAGAAACAGCAAGAAAAGAAATTAGTAAATATGTGGGTAAGTTTGAATGGACATGGAATTATACTTTATAATAATAATAACAATATGGCGGAAGTTAACAAAAATATGGTATTAAAATTGGGCAAAATAATAATATGTAAGAATAGAGAGTTTAATTGGTTTTAAAATGTTTTAACATCCTTGTATTTTAATTATGCATAATCAAAATGAAAGATAACTACTAAAGAATCAAAACAGTATAAATTTATAAATTAATTGATTGAAGAATAAAATTTTAAAAATTAATCCAAAGGAATGCCCAAAAATCATAGAAGAACAATGCTTAGAAAGCACATAATAAAATAATAGAAATAATTTCATAATTACAAATAGATTAATTAATTAATTAATAGTAAGAGATCACATGAAAAAAATCAGGTACCAGAAGAATGTTTATAATATGAGATATTTATATAAATGTTATAAGAATACAAAGAAGACACTGTTCTGTAGGGATCATACAGCTCTGATAAAAAAGACATTTATTGATGGTAAATATTTAATTTAAATTAGTGATTATCTTAGGAGTACTGAGTGGTTGATATATGGGGAGCATTAGTTAATTCTTCATGTCTTTATAGATCTGAAACATTTGCTAATATTTTTGGTAAAAACCCAGATTGGATTTTAATGTGCTTTTAATCAAGATGTTACTCAATAATATTACACATAGAATTTGGGCTCTCAGAAAACCCTCTATGCTTTGTATTTCACTTGTGTGTATTTTAAATTTTGGCCACCTGCTGCTTTGATGCTTCATGTAGTATCTTTAAATTATGGCCTTGAAAGATGGCAGCAGCATAGAAACCAGTTTTCATAAGCAGCATCTTAGAAGTTTAACCACATCTTAGATCTTGAAAGATGAAGAATGGCCTCAGCTGTGGGAAAACTGGAATGTAGAAAAACATTTAAGCCAGTATTAAGTTACAAGAATTTTCTATCTTACTACTGCTCATTTTTAAGGGATGCCATTTTAGGGAGTGTGAAGAGCAGAATGAATTCCTTTATTCTCCCAGCTTCCAACACTACAAGCTGCACCATCTGTATTAAATGACTCTATTTGCCCAATGGAGCAATAGAGTTTGTTATAATAGCCTTTGTGAGATAAATGACTTGTTAGAATTCTTCGCTTTAACTAATGTGAAATTCCCACTATCCTGCCAATCCTTAGACTTGGTTTGAGTGTTGACAGAATGTTCACCAAAATCACTGCAGAGGCTGACACATAGCACCCAATCAGTGGTTCTCTTCTCATCTCAATTTTTCTTTTTTCTGCAATATATTCTTTCACTCTTTGGACATTATTAAATGTATGCCTTTTTTAATTTATTTTTTTCCACTAATATTGAAAAGGTGATGGAATTATTTGCAGAAGATTTTTTTATTGTACTTTCAGCTATGACATTTGGTGTATTTCGTTACTCATGCTGCAGACACAAGGGGATATGGCTGCAAATAATAAGAGTATTCACTGCTGCAATATCACAATTATTAGACAAGCAATTATTTGATGCCAGCTGGATATCCTAAACTTCAATCAATTCTCACACTTTATACTTAGAAATAGCCTTAAATCCTATAGGTGAAGGGTTAAGTCCCACCCCACTGCTCCACCCAATTCAGAAGCCAATTGCAAGCCCAGGTTATCACCTGTGCTCCTGACCTGCTGACTATAAACCAGAGGATCCCAGAGCCCCCTCCTTAGGTTTGATTAATTTGCTACAACAACTCACATAACTCGGGGAAATATTTTACTTACCAGATTGCAGATTAATTATAAAAGGATAGAACTCAGGAGCAGCCAGATGGAAGAGATACACAGGGTATGTTACAGCAGAAGGGTGCAGAGCTTCCATGCCCTCTCCAAGCCAACGCTCTCCCAACATCTCCATGTGTTTAACATCCAGGAAGCCTCTTTGGGGTTTTTATAAAGGCTTCCTTGCATAGGCAACATTGATTAAATCATTGGCTCTGGTGATTCATTTAGACTTCAGCTCCTCTCCTTGCTCCAGAAAAAATTTGGGTGTCATACAGAAAGATCCTGTGACAACCAGTTCCCCAAACCTTCCCAAAGTCATGCATTTTCATAACACAAGGCAACATTTTGGCTCTCATCACTTTGACATTCCAATGGTTTTAGGAGCTCTTTGCCAGACATGTTGAAGAAGACTAAATCTATATTTCTTATTACAAATCACAATATCACAGTATCATTCTTTAGTTTTCTTGAAATTTAGTCCTAAGAATCTCTTTTGTATCTAAAAATCCTATCTAATAAAAGAGTAATATGCAAATTGACCGTACATCTGCTACACCCACAAGCCACGCCCACCAGCCCATCAGAAGTGAGTATGCAAATTAACCCAGCCAAGATGGCTGTGGCTACGGAGAGAACAGGAGGCTTGGGTTTCCCTGGCAATGGAGGAAGCCAAGCTTCCTGCACACCTTGGCTAGCCCAGGCCTCCATTCAAGGCTACAAAGTTTCAATTATAGAAGATAAATAAATCCCAACAAAAATGGCTGTGACCATGGAGTGAACAGGAAGCTTGGGTTTTCCCAGTGATGGAGGTAGCCAAGCTCTCTGGCCATCCCAGGCCTCTGGTCAAGGCTACAAAGTTTCAATTATAGAAGATAAATAAATCCCAGATACCAGGGCCTCTGCTTGGGTCACCAGGGGGCGTGGCCGGCCTGCAAACCACCACAGGCCCCTCGCCCAGGCTGCCTCATGCCCCAAGGGAACCCCCACCCTGATCCAGGACACCCTTCAGGACAAACCAGCCGGCCTCCACCCGCACACCAGGCCTCTATCCTATCTAATAAAAGAGTAATATGCAAATTGACTGTCACTCCAACACACAAGATGGCTGCCCCCATGTGGTCAAAGATGGCTGCCCCCATGTGGACACAAGGCGGCCGCCACAAGATGGCCAGCAGGGGAGGGCAGTTGTGGGCGATCAGGCCAGCAGGGGAGGGCTGTTAGGGGTGACCAGGCCAGCAGAGGAGGGAAGTTGGCGGGGACCCAGGCCTTCAGGGGAGAGCAGTTGGGGGGGCAAGGCCTGCAGAGGAGGGTAGTTAGGGGTGACCAGGCCTGCAGGGGAGGGCAGTTAGGGGTGACCAGGCCTGCAGGAGAGGGCAGTTAGGGGCAATCAGGCTGGCAGGGTAGTGGTTAGGGTGTGATCAGGCTGGCAGGCAGAAGCAGTTAGGGGCAATCAGGAAGGCAGGCAGGCGAGCAGTTGGGAGCCAGCAGTCCTGGGTTGTGAGAGGGGTCCCAGATTGGAGAGGGTGCAGGCTGGGCTGAGGGACCCCCCACCCCCTTGTGCACGCATTTTGTGCACCGGGCCTCTAGTTAAAAATAATTTTTACATATTCTTATGTGTGTGAAATAAAACACACTACATTTTTAGTGATATGGTATTTAGTACTTACAATACTTTCGTTTTAAAAAGATCTTATGTGTTATCTTAATTTATCACAACAATTCAATTAAGTAGTACATAAGTATAATTATAAGGACACTGATCTTCAGAGACGTAAGGATAAATAGGATTATAAAATTCAGTCTATTAATCAGAATCTAACATAATCATATTACTATTCCTAAATTTGGTTTGTTCTTACCCAAAAATATTTCTGAGGGGGGAGGAGCTTATTTAAAAAAAGTATTTGCACATTAAGACTAATAAAATTTAAATTGACTTTTAATATTCTTAATTACTAATTCAATGATTAATACTCCCAATGAAATTAGATAGGTGTGAGCTTTGTCATCCAACTTTCAGAAGAGCAAATTCATTAGTAATTAAACATGACATGAAATTAATTTTAAATACCCTAGACCTGCCTAGAAGAGCCATTCACCAGTAGTAATTTAGATAAAATCCTCTTGCTTTTCATAATTCCTTTAAGCAAAAGAGCAACCTCGAGTTCTTATCCAATTTGCAATGGACACTTTTCTTTGGTTAGTAATTAGGTGACTGGTTAGAACATTATTACCACTCACCAGGGGATTTTTCTTTAAGTGGCCCAAATATTATTCTTTTGGTCTAGTTTATGAATTGGTCTTTATAGCCTCAATAAGCCAAACTCTTTAGTTAATTATCTAGCCTCAAAAGATGTTCTAATACTTTACAAAATAGCATTTTAAGTTTCACTTTATTATTCACATAATTCATATAACTGATCTAAAGGCAGAATAGAGCATTGTTTGAGAGTGTACCACAGCTCCACCATGAGTAGCTGGCAAAGACCTTCAGCAAATCACTTATCTATCTCCTGGTAAGTAAAATGACAATAACTACCTCAGTAGATTATTATAAGAATTAAGTGTTCTGTTTTAAATAAAGCACTTAGAACAAAATCTGGTTCACAGCTGTGCTGTATTAATATATGTTGTGGTTGATGATACATTCATAGCCTGACATTTAGCTTCTTGATTCCTCTGCTTACCTTCTACCCCCACTGCCTGCAAAGCACCAACTTAGTTAACTCACAGAGTGGGGAAGGGCTGTGTGAATAAATTAAAACTTTCAATAAACAATGCATTCACTTTTTCACCTCATTGGAATTATAGTGGAATGTAGGCTTTCCAATAGGATAGGATTTAAACACCTAAAAATAACTTATGAGGTATCCAGCAAATCTCTTTAAACTTTAAAATTGTTTTTCTTTCAAACCTTCACATATACATAATTACTCATAGAATATTTTAGAAAATATTTCAACTGCCTAGCTTAATTAGGTATGTAAGATGCCAGAGGTATTTTTGAGAAGCAGTGAAAATTGTAAAGTATTTAAATGTTCAGTTTTAGCTCCAGACAGTTTTGCTCAGTGGATAGAGCGTTAGCCTGTGGATCAAAGGGTCCTAGGTTAGATTCTGGTCAAGGGCACCTACCTGGGTTTCAGGCTCCTTCCCAGCTCATGCCCTGGTTGGGAAAATTGATGTGTTTCTCTCACGTTGATATTTATCTTGGTCTTTCCCTCTCTCTTCCACTCTCTCTAAAAAAATCAATGGAAAAATATCCTCGGGTGAGGATTAAAAATAAATAAATAAATAAATGTTCAGTTTTTGAGAGGAATTGCTAAAAATATAATGTCAGTGTTTGTTTTTTTAAATCTCCTAATCAAAAGGATAAATCTAGCTGGAGTTTCAATATATATTTTACTTCAAAATTTTATTATATAAAAATAAGATTTTTTTTATAGCTTGAAATGCAGAATGACAAAATTTTTGGAAATGAAAGATGCTTTAGCTAGACCTCAACAAATGCTTTTAGGACTTTTCAGACAGTATTGCTTTTTCTAATGTGCTTAGGGCACCTGAGGTCACTGTGGTGCTGAATCCTGGGTCAGCTAACATAAGCTGTGTTTTCCTTGCTCCTCATTTTTCAGAGCATTGCCCTAAGAATTAGTGTTATTTACATATAGGCTGCTGATATAATTTATAGGCTGACATAAGTTTTAGTCTAATTTAGGTAGTTTTCTAGTTTTGAGTAGGTCTTTCATTACTTTCAGTTCTCAGTTTCTTCATTTTTGAAGTGGAGATGGCTACAAGTGATTATGCTTCTCAGGATATGGTGATAATGAAATTATAAGGCATGTGTGGATGTGTTTGGATAAGTAGTGTTATAATTTTAACTATCTTGAAAAATACAGAATAATCAAGACAAAGACTTTATAGAGATAGTATTCATTTTTATTCCAATTAAACATATTGCCATTGTCTCATTATAAACATAATTATTTCTAGAGAAATAAGATGTCATAGTTAAGTAATGGTAACTACTTAATTGATAACTACTATATAGGCCCTTCTTTGATAAGGTGACAAAATGAGCATGAATTCAGGCTTTCCTTATATCCAACCAACATTCCTAAAAGTGCTTAAGGGACATGGAGCAACTGGGTTGTCCAGGATTCTGGTTCCATCCCCTGCTTCTCTCCTAGGAGTGCTCTGGCCCTGGTTATCCCCAAGTGAGCGATACTCTTTCTAACCTCCCACCTTTCAACATATTCTTTGCTCTGCCTAAAACATTCTCTTTTTCTTTCTGTTCCTAGTGAATGTCTACTCATCTCTCAAATTCAGCTTATATTTACTTCATCCATCAAGTCATTCCTAAATTTCTTAAGTAGTCAAGTGCTTCCTTTCTATGTCTATTAGAGCTGGTACTTGAGACATAGTTAGAATTGTAGCTTTGCATTTTAGTCTTTTACACTGAATTGTGAAGCTCAGGACAGCAGGAACAGTATAGTTTAAGAGCATGTGGTCTGGTTCCATAGTCCATGGTTTAAAATGCTAGAATTCCACCATATGAACATTGGCAAGTAAAGAAATCACTCATCTTTAAACTGGTATTAATATTAATACATATTTAGAAAATTGGCCTATTTAATGGATTTAGTGAGCAAAACTCTTAGAACAATGTCTGGCATATGTTATAAACCCACTTCATGTTAAAAATTGTAATTACTTATTTTTTTTACCTCCAAGCAAACACTGTGCTTGAGATATAGTAGGTTTCTACTAATAATTTAAGTGAACAAATAAGTAACTGTAATGTCCACTTCTAAGAAAAAATTCATGGGTAATGCTTAAAATAAGATTGTATTTCCATGCTTGTAAAATATGGTAAACTCTTTATTAAAATACTAGAGGCCCGGTGCATGAATTTGTGCACGGGTGGGGTCTGGCTGTCTGTCGCCGCCCCCTGCTCGAACTCCCGGTTGAACTCCTGGTCGAGGGAACAATTTGCATATTAGCCTTTTATTATATAGGATAAGTATTAAATGCATGAAAACCAATGTAATTTTTTGAAAACCAAACATATTAAATAAGGAGAAATCAATTATGCCTAAACTCATAAGTTCTTCAATTTGGGCAATAAACAAGTACACAAAGTGGAATAGAAAATAAAATTTGTTAAGCCTTCTAAGTGATTTTAAGATTCACACCAAAACCATAAAAAAAAAAAAAACACTTTAGTTATGAATTAACTTGTCATTAAGGTCAATATATGGTTAAGGAAATAGATATTTTCTCTCAAAGTTATTCATAAACTTAATGTACCTTCCCCCCTCCATACCTCCAAATCTTGAGCATTTTTGAACTATTCTAAAACATTTGTGAACTTTAGATGGAAAAATAAACAGGTGAGTTGTAGGCAAAAACATTTGAAAACAGAGTGGATGACATGCACTGTTAGATCTTATCACATAATTAAAAGTGTTGCCAAAACATATAAATCACCAATATTGATACATTTAAAAGCACCAAGGAAAATGAATTATTAAATAAATAATCCTAGATTAATTGATGAACTATATATAGTTCTTGCATGTCCCAGGTTTGTTTATTATTTTTTCCTTGAGACACTTTCTTGAAATCTTTCTCACCACCTTGTAACTGCTTGTCCATGTTCTGCTTCAGTCAACCCTGCAACTAAGAGATAGAAGGAAAGTGAGGAAGGAGATTGAAATAATTAATTGCCAATTCAGCATACTATTCTCAGTAAAATATAAAAACAGATTTCATAAGTATACATTATATGATGATATAAAATTTTTATTTATTAAAATTGTTCTATATTAAAATATTTGTCATCAATGTGGTTTACCTATATGAACCTGATTCAGAGTTTAGGGCCATATTTTAAAGAAAGACATAATGAGATTAGTCTATAATAATACATACTACTGTTTCAAAGAGATTGCTATTCTTTATTTGTACTTCTGCCTTTTATTTTTTATTGCTGTTGTTTCATGACCTTTAACTGGGAAACATACATAAAGATTTTATGCTAATGTTTCAACTGATTCCTTTCATTGTTATTGGTAAGTTTTATACATAAGGTTCTTATTGTTCTTGTAGAAGGGAGGTAAAATCAATTTCCTCTTTACTATATTGATAAACAACTCCAGATATAAGAGGTAGGGAGGAGAAACTAGATTTACCTTTGTGTGACCTACATAGGAATGCTGGAAAAAATTAATTCCAGAATATTATGTCAACATTTCTTGAAGTTGTGGATATGATTTACATAGTAGGTCTTCTCCATCCACCCAGCTACTTTCATCTTGATACTGTAAATTGCTTTCATTTTCCTCCTCCAATCTGTGTGCTTGAGGTATTGTTGTGATAAATTATGGAGGTACAGAACTGAAAATGGTGTGTAGATTGTCTAAGAAATTGAGTGCAGTCAGCCTTAAAAGTGGTGGATGATGTGCTAAAGCAGCTACCTCACCCTGGCCATGTCCCATATGTCATCAATGAAGAGCTGCTTTTAACTTTGCCTTTTGCCCAGAGCAGGAGAGCTGCTGGATTTATTGAATTAATAACCACTCCATTATGTGTGTTTTGTTTTCCCGTGACCGTGAAATCTGGCTATAATGTTAGGAAAGTGTAAGACAGGTCTCCTTAACAAACAAGGCAGTATCTATTTTTTGGGTCATTATTTAATACTTAATCTTTTGGGTAGAAAATAATAAGGAAATCCTTTCAAATCTGGAATGGAATGTTTCTAAGAATATTGAGTTAAAAAGACATTTTATGGGTTACATAGATAGATAGAAACTGGCTTTCACTATGATTTGTAGTCTGAAGCACAGCTACTGACTGCAATGTGTTTGTAATTGAATGGTTTTTTTTCTGTGTGTGTGTGTGTGTGTGTGTGTGTGTGTGTTGTTTTTGTTTTTGTTTTTACTGTGTTTTCTTTTTTTAAAGGCAGGATGTTACATATATATATATATATATATATATATATATATATATATATATATATTCTTTCCTAAATGAACATATGAATACTCTCTGTAGGAAAAGAGGGCAAAATGGAACACTATCTTCCTTTTACAACCCAGGTCATTTCCTGAAGAGTTTTGAATTTAGCACGAAAGGCAAGAGTGTAGCAGGGGAGGAATGCAGCACATGTGGAAAAGGTTGTCCCAGTGACCTTTAATTCTTTTGACCAAGAAGGTGCGAGATAAGTCTTCTATCAAGAAGTTTCAGTGAGGACCATTTTGATTAATGGTGGTTTTCTTTCTTTCTTCCTTCATTTCTTTTTTTTTTTTTTTTAATTTGGCCACCCCACTATTGTTCACGTTTCTCCCCAACTTCTATCCCTTCCACCATGATTTTATAGAAAAAATTCAGAAAGCATATGAATCCTCTTTTATCAGCTGTGTTTCAGCTCCTGGTTCTTTTCCTATTGTTACTAGCAAGTGACAGAAATAGCTGCCTTTTGAAGCCTATATAATAATAGTTTTGAAATTTTTTTCTGATTTGTTTGTTTCTTAAAAAGAAAAGTAATAAAGATAATCAAGTTTATTGCTACAAAGGGCCTAAAGTATTACCCATTTGAAATCTTTATTTTATATATAGGGAAACTGAGGCTCAGAAAATAATTTTTAATTAGCTTAAGATTATACAAATGCATATAACACATTTGTATTGATTCTCAATTTAGAGTTTTATCTAATACTAATTAAGGAGAAAAGCCTGTGTTTTAAAAAAATATATAATCTTCCCTCTTTTATTTGTTTACAATACAATTATACCAAATTATAAAATAATGAAAATCTTTCTTGAATTCTCTTTTAAAATTATATTTTTTAAAGCTGGGACTCAAAACTCTGGTGTATGAAAAGTGGATGGTTATTACAATGCTTTGCAAAACAAAACAAAACAACAACAACAAAAAACACTATAAGAACCTGAAATGCCTTCTGAATTATTGAGTAAAGTTAAAAAGTTAAATTTTGTTCACCATATTATGCTTTTCTCTCTTTTTAAAACTGAGCAATGAGAAACAATTATTAAGTGACTACTGTGAACCAGGCACTGTGCTAAATGTCACCAACCTTCAAAAAATACAGTAGGAATTGTAGTGCCCATTTTACAAACTAAAAAAAAAAAAAAAAAAAGAGAGAGAATTAGAGTTTTAGCACTTTGTTTAAAGTCATATAAGTAAATGATTGTGTTGGGAATCAAATTCAGATCTATTTCAAGTAAAAGTTCAGGCTCTTTCCATTATGTCAGATTACTTGCATATATGTAAAACATGTACTAAATAAATTAGTACTCATATTTAAAATAAATAGTAGAGAATCTTCTACTGTGCCTTTAAAATATACTAAAAACTAAGTGAATAGTTTCTCTTCATGGTACTACTTTCCAACAAACAGGCCCTCCACAACCATACACAACACAGTTTGTCTCAATTTATTATGTGCAATCTACTGTTAAATGATTGAAAACTGACTCTATTATTAGTTAAAATTCTGGAATGGGTATTGCTTTTAATTTTAGTTTTATTTATAAGTTTAGGAGCTATTTAAGTCAATAGAAATGTTTTAAAAATATATTTTTAAATCTAAAAATGTATGTTATAAATTATTTAAAAAGTAGATTCAACTCCACAAATATTTATTGTCTTCCATAATAAATTTACTTACTGATGATGACATTAAAATATGAGAAAACATAGATTTGGAAGTCTGTTTTGTTGATACGAAGATTGTTAGTTGGATTAGAGTGGCATTTGAAGTCACTGTTTCTATTTCTAAGTTTAACATGAAAAGGAAATAATATATAAGAATAAAAGCGTAATATGCTAATTAGACTGGACATCCTTCTGGATGACCTTCCAGACGAAGCCAGGGATGCCAGGGAAGCCCAGGTCACAGGTGCCAGAGGGAAGCCGGTGCCAGCAGCCGGGGGAAGGAAGGCCTACTCTTGCACGGATTTCATGCATTGGGCCTCTAGTACATTTATAATGAGGAAAGAATATATTTGGAGTATACTAGAAGTTATTTGTAGATAGTCTGATTGTATGTTTGCCTAGGGCCGTGGTCTGCAAACTGTGGCTCGCGAGCCACATGCGGCTCTTTGGCCCCTTGAGTGTGGCTCTTCCACAAAATACCACGGCCTGGGCGAGTCTATTTTGAAGAAGTGGCATTAGAAGAAGTTTAAGTTTAAAAAATTTGGCTCTCAAAAGAAATTTCAATTGTTGTACTGTTGATATTTGGCTCTGTTGACTAATGAGTTTGCCGACCACTGGCCTAGGGCATGCTGGTTTTTCATTCAGGGACTCGTAATTCCCAATCTCATTCTTGCTGGTTCTGGTTTGGCTGATAGTATGTGGTTGGCCTAGTGAGAGAGTTTCAAGGCACTGCATGCCTTGAAGCAGGGCAAACTGAGTAAGTTAGTATGTTTTCACATCTCCTATTGGAATTTTACAAAAGTATACTTTTTCATGTATATCAATATTTTCAATTATTAATAATATTGATTTTCTTCACATAATTATTTCCTTAAGTTCCAGAGAATACTGTTAACTCTTTAGTCAAATAACTTGACTTTTTATGTACAAGCTCCCTGGTGAAAACAGAACAGTAATGGGACATTGTCATAATGAAACTAAATCTAGTCCTGTCTCCAACTCTTTCTCTAAGAGAACAAAAGGAAAGTGTTTAACACACTGATCCATGTGTCAAGGAGACATTTTCTTACCAGATTCTTACATATCATAAGACAAACTCTGGACACTTCACAGCAAAAACTATGATCCCTATCCTCCCCCCAAGGCTGCCCCCCAAACAAAAAACAAAAAACACCTGAAACTACCATCCCTAAATCATTATGTACTAGTACATTTTATATTAAAAATATCTGGGACTATGATGTATGTTTGAAATTAAATCTATTCATATTAGAAAAATATGTTTTCTACTTCATGAATAAGATGAAGCTTCAACATTTATTTATTTATTTATTTATTTATTTATTTATTTATTTATTTATGTTATTGGGTTAAGGGAGAGAGAGAGAAAAACATTGATTTGTTGTTACACTTATTTATACATTCACGGTTGCTTCTCATATGTGCCCAGATCGGGGATCAAACCCGAAACCTTGGTGCATCGTGATGATGCTCTAACCAACTGAGCTACCCAGCCAAGGCCTTAAGCTTCAACTTTTAGATATATTTTTATCTAAACCTTACCTATTCCCCTAAATGAGATATGTTAATCAAGGGTGGCTATGTTGGGGCTGGAATTATAATTACACATGCATTTTGATATCTGACAGCTAAGATTTTAGACACAGCACTGGGGTTTTTACTAAGATGCAGTGGAGGTTAGTAAGGCAATTTGGATTAATATGATAACAAATTAAAAGAGCCCAGCTCCCTGCTTCTTAGTCTAGAGCCTAGTCCTCAACTGTCACTGGGCAGAGGAGGTGATGTGTTAGAAAGGAGAACACAGGTTAGTGTACTTACAGACCGGACCATCTATTCATTAGAGAAATGTAAATAAAAGTTTCCTTTTTATTCAAACCTTCTGACCCCTGACCTTTGCTAAACATAAATCATGCATCTAGCTTTACCACCTTTAGAAACCCCCATCATGCATCTCAGTAAATTTACATATTTTATTTATGAAATTAAATTTATAAATAAATCAACTAAATGTGCTTATTTAGGCAATTAGACTTGTGCTTCACTGTGGAGACCTTATTTTTATTTAGGTATGGCATCAAATTAAATAGATCCTTGCTGAAGAGCCTCTGTGGCCTTCATAGATGTACACAAAACACTGGGCCAAGACCTGCTTTACAAGTATCACGTGAAAGTGCTCCACCAATGAGCTACATTCTAGAGAAGCCAAATATTCAAATTTCATCTTGCAGATTTTTAATTGTACTCTGAATGAATCGGTTGCTCTTATAGTGTAGACACAAACAAAGTGCTATCCATTCCTAAAGGGACAGGCTGCTGCTGCATTGTTCAGCGGCTGGCTTTCCTGGGTGGTCTTCAAGAATTGCCTCAGGAGGGAGCACTGTCATAGTCTAATCCGGATGTTACAAAGGTATGTACAATGGCATGTCTTGCAAGTTTACTTTATGTGTTGTCTAGTCCTTCATGCGGAAATAGACATTCTTTTAAGCTTCTTTGGAACCTCTGTCAAATGAATGGGCTTGAAAAGCTATTAACGTTGATTTTCTTAATAGAAGTGTTGAAATGAGACCTGGTGCTTATGCTGAAACATCCAAATGTGTATAGGGAAGTGACAAACTTTTAGAATTAGGGCCCAGGTTTTGAATTGTAGATTGAATCTGTATGGCTTTCATACTACCATAAATTTCTGTGTTTGTTTCTGCATCACACAGCAATGTTTAATAAGTTCAAAATTAATTTTAATGTTTCTTTTTAAAGGTGTGGAGGGCAATGAAAGAGCATTTGGTGCATCTATGATATCATCCATCAGCGTATGGCATCTGTTCAAGGATGATCTAGACATAGGAAACAGTGAGATAATATGAATCTTTCAATGGCCTTGGGAAGCGGTGCTGTCAGGAGACACCCCTGTGGCTGGGGGTTTTGGAGTCAAAGTACAACCCCCGCAGATGGAACTCCCAATAAAGAAACAGCACCTAGAAAGGCATCCCTGATGTGAAAACCCAGCACCTGTGCTGCAAAGAGCCCTGAAGGAGCCGTGTCGGCTAGTCCAGAAAATCAAAGTGGCATCTCCCGAAAGGGAAGCAGGCCATACCCTGCATTCCGATCCTTACTGGGCCACCTGGAATTTAAAGCTAAAGCACCGGCGTTTCCCTCAAATGCATAAGCAGCCTACCTCCCCAGCGTGACCTTTCACTCACTGTAGAGAATTAAATAGAGCTTACCAAAGGGTAACCTTCTTTCTTTTTCCTGCACCTGCACACATCCCAAATCAAGAATGTTGAAACTAAACGACCCCGGAAAGCTGGAAAACAGCAATGACCTTTTGTGACTACATCTTCCGGGAAACATCTGGGAGGAAAGGTCTCGATGATATTAGAATCACTGTCAAAAGAGCAGATAATTTGAGAACACATTTAAAGATTCAAAATTTATTTTAAATGGAATGTCAAACTCCCAGGAAAGCAAGAACTTGCAGAAATTAAATGAAAAATGAAATGTATTGTTGCCTCCTTCCTCTATATGGTTTGAGTGAGAAAGACCCATGCAAAGCAATTATGTGAGGGTTCCTAAGATGAATATTCTAACCATTTCATTATAACCAGTTATCTTCAGTGAGAAATCCTGCAAAAAAGTGTGCTGCTTACAGTGATTCAAGTAAGAAATCCAGTGTAAACGGTTTTAATCCTGTCTAGTCAAATTAACACGTTGTGGATGTCCTGTGGATACAGACACTCTGTTATTTTTCTTGTTCCCACACATAAGAAAATTCCGGCTGGGCTCACATGATTTATTCTTTATATCTGGAGTGGTGCTGTAATCATTCACCCCTTTTCAAGTCAATTTTGGCAACTTTATCTCGCTTGCAGTTTGCATTTTTTGAAAGTGAAAATATATTCTGCAGCTTTTGATGTGTTGATTGGTAAGAAGGTAAAGACAGCCGCACGGTCTCTGGAGACGGGCTCAGTGGCTAAATGAAGACCTCTAGTGCTTTCTTGTTAGCCAAGATAGATCTACATCCCTATGAACCACACTGGTCAATAGCAGCGGCGCTCAAAGCTTGTGCTCAGAAGCCACAAATCAGCTTTCCCTGGGACTTAGCTATCGGCATATTGTGCCGTAGGCCATGCCCTGCTCCTGCTTGCCCGACTGTAATTTTTCCCCCAGTGAAGTTTTTAAAGTCACGGGCTGAGACTGTAACCATGCTCTCCCGGCAACAAGGCTGTCACTAGCCTGCCAGATATCAATCACTCATCAAATAAACTGCTACTTTAATGTACTCAGCCTCTCACTATTAGGGAGGTTCCGTGATAGCAGGATTTCGCACTGTTATGTTTTCCTCTCCAGAATTTATTTCAAATGTCTCCTCTCCTATGGCCAGCATTTATATTACACTGATGCATGTGCATGAGTTGGACTATTACATTTTTAAATCTCCATCACTTTGTCTCAAGTTTTGTAATAGCCCCTTATTGGTTGCAACATAACTAGCCTCTCCTCTATCTAATCCGTCCATTTCTTACTTTCAGAAGCACTTTCTAAAATATAATTCTAGTCACACTTCTCCTCTCTTTAGAATTTCCCATGGTGTCCCCGACATATGCCCGTGGAGCCCCTGGAATATCGTGCAGTAGAGTCTAGGATTCCCTAGGAAAATATCATTTTATTAGGGTGATTGGCTTTGTCTGGACACCAGACTGTCCGCTGAATGTAGTTCAGTGAGTCTTTGTAAAATTACAATCTAAATTTAGGTCCCAACGTTATGTTTGAAATACCTGTATTATTGGCTTGCAGTAGCTGCATTTCAAAGGTTATTTTTGTTAGGGGAGCCCCATCTGTGGCCAGCAGGTCTCCCCTGATGTGCTCTGGGCAGACCAACACCTACACACAAGTTCTCCCCTCGGTGAAGAGGCTGTTCTCTCCTTGACATCTGGGCCTCTTCTTTGCAAAGATCTAGTTTCACACGATGGGCTCTAAGAAGAGGCTGCTGTTACTGCACATCCTGGACCCTGGTAGAGTCGGTTCTCGTCCTCCTCTACTCTAAGGGTCTCAGGGCAACACCTCCTTCCTCCTTGGCCAACAGGAGCCATTTCCTACCCCGTTTTATAGTGGGAAAGCACAACACCAAACTTTTGAGAACTGTATCAGTGGGACATGGAGGCCTGCTCTCAAACTGCCCCTTCCCCCCGCTCCCTATGACACTCCATACTGGTCACACTCCCTGAGCGTCTGCCTCTTCAAGCCTCATAACTTTTCATACTACATGCTGTGGTTGCCTTCACCTGCATTCTTCCTCTTCTTCATCTGCCTGCTACTCTCACTCATTCTCTAAGTCTCAGCACAAATGTAACTTCTTTTCTGTCACTTACTAAGCCTAAAGGGGAAAAATAATAATGAGAGAGGCTTGAGACTGCTTGGAAAAGAAGGCAGTAGAATGGGAGAGATTGATAGGCTGGGGTAATTGATGGAGACCCATCCAGAAGGAGATGATAAAGGGAAAGATGAAAAGCACAGGAGGAAAGCACTGTATGCCTGCCCTTACGTGGCTCTCATGGACTGAAACCATTTGTGTGTTTGTAGCTCTCCCCACTCAGCAAAGTGGTGGCCCAAGCCACAATCATCTCTTCACACATCACTCTAATAGCCTTCAAAGTGGTCTTCTTATTTCCACTCTTGCTACACTTTAGAATAATCTCAACACAGCAGCCAGACTGAGTCTTAAAATACAAGGCAGATCCTGTTACTCTTCTGCTCAGAATCTCCCATCCCACACCATGGAAACCCCAGGGGCCAAAAGCCCCTATGCCAGGTACTCTGCTCTATTCCCTTCCTGGAACATAGTGCCTTCTAATACAATATTTACGTTACTTACTTATGTTGTTTATTTAAGCACCCCACGCCAACTAGCATGTGAGTTCCATGAAGGAAGTTTTGTCTGTTTACTTTTCTGCTGTATCACCAGTAACTAGGATACCTAGTAAGTCCTCAATAAATATTTATTGAACAAATGAGTAAGTTTTCCCATGGGTACTCACACATAAAAACTGTAGAAATAGAAAGACTTATACAATTTGTGTCATCCATGATCTTGACAAAAATCTTGGATATCCCTGCCTTGGCCAGGTGGCTCAGTTATTTGGAGCATCCTCCTGCACAGCAAAAGGTTGTAGATTCAATTCCTGGTCAGGGCACATACCTAGGTTGTGGGTTTGATCACTGGTTGGGGCACATACTAAAGGCAACCAATTGATGTTTCTCTCTCACATCTATGTTTCCCTCTCTTTTTCTCTCTCTTTCTCCCTTCCTCTCTCTCAGGTGAGGATTAAAACAAAACTCTTGGATATGCCTGATAAGAGTCCTTTTCAATACAATTTTTTGACTAATATATAAACTTAGCAAATTTGAATTACTCTGTAGGGACATTATAGGTAATATCAGAATAAGACATTAAGATAACTAGTCTCACATATCTCAGTTAATTATTTTTTAGGTTTTTTTTCTTACTAATGACCTTTCAGTTTTCTGTTTCCTGAATACACTAGCAGAATGATTTTAAAGTAATGACTTCCTCATAAGAATGTCACAAAAAATGAAAATAAATTTACTGAGAAAATAAGCAAAGTTAACAAAATCTGTAATTTAGCTTTGTAAAATAAAATAAATGAAAACTTCATATCTCTTTGCATGTTTATATTTGGATTGCTATTATGTATACAAATTGCCATAATAATTTTTATTCAGAAATTTGTCCCCAATTGGTTTTCAATTTTTTTCTTTATGAACTTTATTATATAGAAACATACAATCTTTACCTGAAGGATTTGCTTTATTTTTAACTTTAGAAAAATATATTCTTTACTGAGCTCATAACTGATGTTATATTTTTATCTCTCATGGCACATATGTGCCAAGAGAACATTTTCATGCAACAAACAGGCATATCATCTATGCCAGAGGTGGCTGTTGGAGCTTTGAACAATATAGCAAGAAAGTACGGTCACACATTTCTCAGTGCCATTACGCAAAACAGAGGAAGAATGAAAGCCAGAGCCTGTAACAGTAATTTTTGGACAGCTTGAGGAATGTGTAAAATGGACTCTATAATTTTCAGCCCCCTGCAGTGCAAGTGATTAGCTAAAGAAACACTTTGAACCTGTTAGTTGTACATCTTTAAATCATTTTAAGTAATGGAAAAGATAGTCCTCAAGAAATTAATTAAAATTTTAAACAATAATGCAACCAGGGATATCTGTGTTTGCAGTCTTTTCTCTCTGCTTGCATACATCTTTCTCTGTCAAGTACATCAAACATCTAATTAGCCCCATTTTAAGGGCTTCACTGCTCACATCACTTAAAAGGATCTCCAGGCTGCCTTCTTAGGAAGCTCACACTTAGTGTGCATTGGTTACCTGAATGCTTCTGAGACTTTGAAGGAATCTATCCTCTACATATTGGAGGAAATTTAAAAGTAGATGGACTTTATTTCCCACAAATCTATTTTCTTTGTTTTCTCACTCATGATCAGCATTTTATAAATAATCTTGTAAGGTTGATTACAAGATTGGTATTGGCTTATTTTAGTTAAATACCCTTGGTTAGGTTTGCTGGTTAGGTTTGCTGAAGACATCTGAAAAACATTACAATGACTGCCTTCTATTAAGACATGTGGTACCAGGAGAGAGAGAGAGAGCGAGAGCAAGAGAGAGAGAGAGAGAGAGAGAGAGAGAGAGAGAGAGAGAGAGTCTAAAATTTTGCTTTCATTTAGCATAAAGTGTTACCATGACAAAAGTTCAGTGTTTCAAATACCCATTTTTAGAAATAAACACAGGTCACATGATCTACAGATATCACATGTTAGCACATGTTAAAAGTTATAACTATAACTAGAGACAGAATTTCTGACTCACAGCTTCCATTAATCTGAACTATCATATGTCATCTCAAGTTGACCATAAAAATAACTCAAGACGCCAGAGTGCTTCAATTAACAGCTGAAATTGTGTGATATTTCAACACAGGTGATATAAAGAATCAGAGCCACAAATAGATACATGGCTGTGAGTTATAGCTATTTCTTTGCAGGTTTATTGTCGAGGGCAGATGTAAAGAATGCTTTCCCTCTCTAGAAGCCAATCAAAGAGGGTAGGATGTGGATGGGAGAGGGAAGGTGCATTGCACTTACATGATTTCTTGATCATCTAAATATGAGTGTGAATATGACCTGGGGCAAGAGAGGAAGTAGATAAACCAAGAACACTCAAGATTGTTTGAGTTAGGGACTCGTGTCATAGAACAAGGTGCCCAGAAGAGGCAAGTAAATATTTATGAAATAAGGGCAACAATAGTATTAGACATCTAGCATGAACAGGGTGTGGTTTAAGAGTGACTGTAAATGTTGTAAATATGTATTTTTTCCAGTTTTATTGAAACACAATTGACATATAGCATGGTATAAATCTAAGATGTACAGCATAATGATTTGAATGTTGGAAATATATTAAGTTTTTGAATCTTCACAACAATCTTTTGAGGTAGGTACTATTATCACATATAATCACTAAATTACCAACATACAAACTGAGCTGTAAGAGTTTAAGTATCTTGCTCAAGTTTACACAACCACTAATTGGGGGGGTTTAGGATTTGACCTCAGGAAGTTGGACTCCAGAATGCTACATTCCTAAAATCCTAAAGGAAGAATGCAAGGAAGAAACAGTGAAGATAGGATGGTGGAGATGGAGATGAGAAGGGAGTTAAGAAAATAAGAGAAGAAAGAAGGACTAAATAGAGGCTAGGAAAAAGCTATTTGTTTAGGTGACAGTTAATATTACAATTTTAATGGGAATTCAGGATGTTTAAGGAGTAAAAGGAATGGAGGGGGAGGGGGAAAATTTCCTGAAGAGTATAATATTTGACCAGTGTTTAAAATAAATCATGCTTGATTTAGATATTTTTGACTTAAAATTTTTATTAAAACTGAACTCCTAACTACTATTCATGCTTATTTACTAAAATATATTTTCATCTCAAGCAGAAAATGGTCTCAATGAAAATAAATATTATGGTTTTAAAAGAGAGAATCAAATCCAAGATGATACATGAACTATCCCAATAATTTAAAGAAAAATAGAAACCCATGAACACAAATTTTTGCTCTTTTATACTAGTAGCATTTTCATAGTTCGTATATTTCAAAATTATGCAATTGAGGCCTTTGTGCTGGCCCCATGTAGGTATGCCTGAGAGGATCTGAAGGGAAGAAGCAGTATTCAATGCTTAGTACTAACACACAAACCAAACTACTGGTAGGGTGGCTGTTGTAGGCACTCCACAAATGTGGCTTGATTAAATTAACAAATAATCATTGTGTTATGTTTGCCCAACACATTTGTGAGAAGTGTGTTCTCACTCCATCTGGCTTCAGTGTCCTGGATCTTAGAATCTAAGCAACATATAGCCATGTAAGAGATTTAGGGGCAGATTGGACTAGAGGTTACCATAATTGTCATTTAGTACAAGCATTTCACTTTAGAGTTGAGAAAATTTATGCTCTTAAAAGTTAGGATTATTTATTAATTTAATCAACCCACATTTGTGGAGTGCCTACCACATGCCAGGCACTTGTTCTAGACATTGAGTTGGGAGATTTAAGGTCACATAACTAATGAGTGAGGCTTAGGAAAAGCAAGATTTTTTGTGACCCCATTCAGTGCACTTTCCACTCAGTCATGCAAGTACCCACCTGAGGTTATTTTATCAACTTGGTTTTGAAAATGTGTCTGATTATCTGGCTTGTGATCATTCAATTTCTAGATGGTTGCTGGTTGCCTTTTGCCATTTATTTTCTGTATAGGTCCCACCTAGAAGTATCCTATATAATAAAGAGGTAATATGCAAATTAACCCTCACACTGTAATGCCGTCACAAGATGGCTGCGCACAGCCCTGAGGCGGGGCATCGGGGCAGCACTCCAGGACTCAGGGCCGTCCCATGATGCGCCAGCCACGCAGGGTGGGACTCTGGGACTCGGGGTGGTCCATGGTGCGGGGGGGGGGGGGGGGGGGCGGGCAGAGGGGCTGGAGGAGAAGGGTCCCGGGTCTCGTGCGATTTCACGCGACGGGTCACTAGTTTTGTTCTAAGAAGCACAGTTCACTGCTGAGAATTTGCCATTCTTAATTGGTTTTTGCAGTCCATGTCCTATCATACAGTTTAGCATTAAATGCAGTCTAAAAGTGATATTAATAAAATGAAAGCATGATTCACAATAGTGCATGCACCGACTTTCCATCTTCTTAGTTCCAGCCTCTCCTAACTAGTCCTTTCATTGCATCATATACTGAACTCAAAGCTCCTGCTCTGACATGTTAATATTACTATTTTTACCAAGTACTTGTACCAGGCACTATTCTAAAAGCATATACTGCAGCGATAAAAACTACTCATCTTAAAAAAATTAGGTTCATACACATTCAAATTCTATTGAGCCTAATACGTTAATTTTGATATAAATTTTACTAAATCTGAAAAAAATCATAAAATCACATCATCTCACCAGGCAGTGAATATATAGTGGGAAAACCAAGAACTGTTACGTTTATCATAGGCTCTATTATAGCTATTAATTTCCTGTTCTAAGACTCTGACAAAAATGGAGCAAGAGAAGACAAAATGAATACAAATAGTCTGCATTTGTCTTCACAATTTTCTTTTTTTCACATGCCCATTTCTCACATTGTCTCTGCAAATAAGATGGCCTTACGAACATATGTAGAAAATTTTCTGTTAATGACATTCATCATAATTGCTACGTGATTGCATTTTGTGAATTTATAACTTGAATTTACATTCCTTATAATCAAGATGTAAGTGTAATGTTTAACCTAAGATTTTGAAATAAAAGACACTGAGAAAATATCATGATTACTGAGTTCTGTCTGTGGAATTGTCTTCTGCCAACAATGACAACATCATTGAAGCATCATGAAATATGCAAGACTATAATTATCAAAATACAGTCTAAAGCATATGAATATATTTATTTTAGTTTTCAAGGTAAAGTATAGTAAGGAAAAATGACTAAAGGAGTGAGACGTTATAATTCCAAGGACAAATTCATCACATACTGCAAATATTACAGTAGCAGGGATTGACATCATGATAGGTTTGCCTCAAGTCTATTATCTTTCAGTTAATAGATGCCTATGACAATGGAAATTTAAAACCCTCAAATAATGTATTAAGCTGTTCACTTGTTTTATAACTGATATTTTGTATTACACATTTGGAATGATAGTTATTATTTTATTTTCAACATTGATGAGGCTCCCAGAATACCTGAAATAATTATGAAAGAAGCACATACCCAGAATAAAAATGGTAATATGATTAGATGTCAAAAAGTTTTTCTTTGGTACTACTAAACCGTTAAAGTAAAATTTACTTAACCATTTTACTTTTAGTTTAGCTGAACCACATTTATTTCCAAGTTATGACTTGCAGATTGCTCTGGCAATTTGTATGGAGAGGGTCTTAGTGATAAGAATATACAGAAGGAATTCTTATCTGCCAGTACAATTCAAGCCACATAAACAATGCAGAAGAATTAACAATATGCACATGTTTTATTGGCAACATGCAAATGTAACTTTTGAATAATTGGTCAAATATTAAAGCATATGTACCTATAATTGAATATCAATAATTATCAGGGGGTTGATAAGTTTGTAGCTACACCTCTTAGAATAAAGATAAACGCAAATCTAGTTGCGTAATTAATATATTATCTTGTTTTCATTTCTGGATAAAACCTATTTGGTGAAAAATAATAAGCTATTCTTGGTAGAACACTTTGACTTTCATTTGAAAGTATTAAATTCTTCCTTGGGGTTTCTTCCATTTGATCTAGTTGCGTAATTAATATATTATCTTGTTTTCATTTCTGGATAAAACCTATTTGGTGAAAAATAATAAGCTATTCTTGGTAGAACACTTTGACTTTCATTTGAAAGTATTAAATTCTTCCTTGGGGTTTCTTCCATTTGAAGTATATTTGTTTTAACTACCTTATATGTTCTAGTGATCTTTCCATTCAGTGTTGATAGAGTGACTCACTTTTTTTTTCAATAGGGGCAAATTATTCCAATATATAAATCACCTTTTTAACCAGGTTCCTATATTAATTCTACTTAGATTGTTTCCAATGTTTAGCTGTAAGAACTAATGTTTCACTAAATAACATATATATATATATATATATATATATATATATATATATATATATATATTATTTTCTCTGGTGCAAATGTATTGTTAATACATTTACAGAAGTGAGATAGTTGAATCAAAGAGAAAATGCAATTGTTATTTTGGTAAATATTTCCTATGAGATCTCCATTATATATATTTTTTTCATTTCACACTCCTTCCAGAAATGTATGAGCCCTATATGAGAGTCTCCCCAAGAATGTTTGTCCAACTTTTGTATTTTTGCAGATCTGATAGATAAAAATTATATCATAATATAGTAATTTTAATCTGAAATATTTTTATCATGAATGAGGTTGAATCCCTTTTCATATGTTTAAGAGCTATTTATATTTCTTTTTAAGTATAAATCCACTTTACATCTTGCCATATTTCATGTTAGATTTTTAATGTACCTTTTTCAAATTTTCTGATTATAACTTTTTTGTCTAATTCTCCAGTTTTACATTTGGACAATTCACTTCTAAAAGATTAGAATTCATGTTGATTTTGACAATTCCTCTCCATGCTGGCGATATTATTTAGGGGATCTTATGTAATACTTTCTCTCACAATACTCTTTACCCACAAACTCTTGATCATTTCATCTACTCTGTTCTTGTGTTGTTGAAACGAATAATGATGGGAATAGGTGTTGTTCAGGAACACTTCTGACCTGATGAAAAAGAGACCCATTTATCCAATCAGTAGACTAATATGAAGACAAAATAAATTAGTCAATCAAAGTGATCTGTCTGAATCATAGGATCAGATACAAAAGCTAGAAAAGTCTAATTACCATTCATTATAGTTGTAAGAATTTGTTTTGTTTAATTTTGAAATATTTAAAATAACATTATTTGATTCTATTAAAATATTTTAGCATTCATGTTAATGCCAAATGGCAAATATCTAGGTTTAAATTTCAGCTTTTCTCCTTCCTTATCCTGCATCTTGGGCATGCTACTTAAATGATCCCAGCTTCAGTTTCCTCAAGAAGTACAATGGGGTTATACATTGTCTTAACCACATAGGACTATTGAATATTTAAATTATGCACGTAGGCGCAGCCACTGTGGCTCAGTGGTTGAGTGTTTACCCATGAACCAGACGATCATGGTTTGATCTCAATCAGGGCACATGACTGGGTTGAGGGCTCAATCCCCAGTGTCGGGCATGTAGGAGGCAAGCAATCGATGATTCTCACCATTGATGTTTCTATCTCTTCCTCTCTCTCCCTCTCTCTGAAATCAATAGAAAACATATTTTAAAAGTAAATAATGCATGTAAGATAATACCTACTGTACAGCAAATATTAACTAATAGATGATAAATATACTTAGTAACACTTAAATAATAAATAGTAAGTAGATTATTAATAATATTAACAATATTAAATTTACTTGTAAAGGTAATAAAGTAGTTCACTTAAAGTTAAAACTGTATAAAGTAAGATTAAGATGGTTATTACTAATCATTTTTATAATTCAACATTGAGGTTGTTAAATCAAAGTTAATAAATAATTAAGTTGCAGTATGATACTGCTAAGTTAAATAAAAATTATCAGCTATTTTCTTTGTTGAAAGAATGATACTATACATTCAATAATTTAATTAATTGTAGTCTATATGTCTTTCCAATTGTTTGTTGGAATAACATAGTAATGAAATGTTATTTCTTCAAAAAATATATTCATTCTATCACCTTATGACTTTTAAAGTTTTATTTATTTAAAAATTGAAAAATATAATAAAAATCTTAGATCCTGATTCATAAAAAATATTTTATATCAAAGCCCATTACACACATACACACAGCAGAAAGAAAAAAATTATGAAATAAAATGTAGCTTTTAAAAATTTTTATTTTATTTATTTTTATTTCTTTCTTTATTGATTAAGGTGTTACATATATGTCCTTATTCCTCCCATTGCCCACCCTCCCCCACTCATACCCTCACCCCCCTGGTGTCTGTGTCCATTGGTCAGGCTTATATGCATGCATACATGTCCTTTGGTTGATCTCTCCCCCTTACCCCTGCCCTCCCTTACCTTCCCTATGAGGTTTGATGGTCTGATTGATGCTTCTCTGTTTCTGGATCTGTTTTTGTTTGTCAGTTTATGTTGTTCATTATATTCCACAAATGAGTGAGATCATGTGATATTTATCTTTCTCTGACTGGCTTATTTTGCTTAGCATAATGCTCTCCAGTTCCATCCATGCTGTTGCAAATGGTAAAAATTCCTTCTTTTTTACCACAGCATAGTATTCCATTGTGTAGATGTGCCACAGTTTTTTAATCCACCCATCTGCTGATGGGCACTTAGGCTGTTTCCAAACCTTAACTATGGTAAATTGTGCTGCTATGAACATAGGGGTGCATATATCCTTTCTGATTGGTGTTGCTAGTTTCTTAGGATATATTCCTAGATATCAAGCTGTATTACAAAGCCACTGTTCTCAAAACTGCCTGGTACTGGCACAAGAACAGACATATAGACCAATGGAATAGAATAGAGAACCCAGAAATTTACCCAAACCACTATGCTCAATTAATATTTGACAAAGGAGGCAAGAACATACAATGGAGTCAAGACAGTCTCTCCAATAAATGGTGCTGGGAAAATTGGACAGATACAGGAAAAAAAATGAAACTAGACCACCAACTTACAACATACACAAAAATAATCTCAAAATGGATAAAGGACTTAAATGTAAGATGGGAAACCATAAAAACATTAGAGGAATTGTGGATTCCTCAGGCAGCAAAATCTCAGACATATGCCGAAGCAGTATCTTCACTGACACTGCTCCTAGGGCAAAGGAAACTAAAGAGAAAATAAACAAATGGAACTACATAAAAATAAAAAGCTTCTGTACAGCAAAGGAAACCATCAACAAAACAACAAGAAAGCCCAGGGCATCGGAGAACATATTTGCCAATGTTATCACCGATGAGAGTTTAATCTCCAACATTTACTAGTACAGGGAACTCATACAACTTAACAAAAGGAAGATAAACAACCCAATAAAAAAAAATGGGCAACGGACCTAAATAGATACTGTTCAAAAGGGGACATAAGGAAGGCCAAAATGTAGCTTTTATGTGTTTTATATTCAGATCTGTTATTTTCTCTTCCTTTTCAACTAATTTTATTTCATGTTTTTTTAAATGTTGGTCATGCCTACTACACTGAATTCATAAAGTACTAATGGTTTATGATCTGCAACTTGAAAAACATTGCCTTAAAGTGCATCCTAGAGGATGTTAATAGTTATAACAACAAAAATGTATATTCTCAAATAAACTTTAAAAATGTTGGCTTTAATAAAGTTGAACAGGTTTCTCTAGTGAAAGACTTCTCAAGTTTTAGTACCCTACTATGAATTTCCAAGAATAGAGTTGATAAAAAATATGGCATTTTTGTAATCATATATGAATTCGTAGAACTGAACATAACACATTTTGTTCTTCCTTCCTTTCTTCCTCCTTCTTTTGATAGTGTCTTCCTATTTTTCAAATTTTTTTCTACCTTTCTTTATTTCCAGAGCCACCTTTAGGTAATAGTTTAGTAGTCTGCAGGGAATATACTGCATATATTTTTACATTTAAAAAATAATCTTTTGGCTATAACATCTCATTTTTACTTATCCAAGTTCCATATTTCCATGTGTGAACTTTGAATTTGTCTAACAAAAGTGCTATAACTTTCTGAAAGCATCAACTTTTTCATCCAATGTTTTTCATCTAACACTTTTATTTTCTATTCCTTATGGTAAGATAATTATAAATTACACTAGAGGCCCGCTGCATGAAATTGTTGCAAGGGCCTTGCCCCCCTCCGCCGTGGCAGCCGCCTCTACCTCGTCCCCCCGCCTGCCGCGGCTTTGTCCAGAAGGAAGGATGTCTGGAAGAACTTCTGGTCTAATTAGCATATTCTGCTTTTATTATTATACATATTATGCATTATGTTCTCAGTATAAAATCACATCTTCATTATAAACAAAGATTTTCTGTTACAACCCTTTGGTCTATTTAGATGCCAGCTATATTTACTGAGTCCATTTGATGGTATCTACAAACCAGAGAAACCAGAGAAACATGTATGTTGATTCAAATCAATGTATTTACTATTTATTTGTACTGTACCAGAACATAGAGATATAAAACATCAGAACATTTATTGAGTGTCTACTACATTCCGAAGTCTTTTTTACAAATTTATGTCAATTAATTTTTGCTACACACACACACACACACACACACACACACACACACACACAAATAGCTGTAAAGAGTGATGATTTAAAATAGTAGTGACACTATTTTCCACACTTCTATAGGTGGTACGGTTTAGCTGGACAATTCTTCTGTTGGTCTTGCCTACAGTCATGTGGCAGCAATTCTTTGGCAGCTCACTTGTGGCCAAAGTGTCTAAAATGATCTCACTACATATCTGAGGCCTTGATCTTGCCTCTTGCTGGGTATTCTTCTCCACCTCGTCTCATAATTTAAGATCTCCAAGGCCAAGGCGCTAGAATTCTTAATTCTGTCACATTCTATTAGTCAATGCAAGTCACAAGGCAAGCTCAGATAAAAAGTTTCCACCTATTGATGAGAGGAAAGGAAAAAATCATGGCTATGTTTTCCAATATACCACAAATAATTTCTAATAAAATCTTTGTAAGAATGGTATAAGTTAGAAAGAGCTGTTTTAAAGCAGAAAACTCACAGGGCATTAGAGTGAAAAGCATCTATTCCTATAAAATATACACTGAATGGCCAGATTATTATGACCACCTGACATTTGTAGGCAAATTAGCCGTACCCTGCATTGTATGGGATATGGAACCCGAAGGCCTGTTCGAACACCTTTGCTATCTGCAGTTACCAAGATAAAACATCTCCAATTCTCACAGGAACACAAGGATTGGTCAGTCCAGCATTGGAAAAAAGTCATGTGGCATGTGGTCCGATGAATCATGTTTCCAGATGCATCATGCAGTTGGCAGAATGAGAATTTTGCAGAAACAGCATGAAAGCATGTACCCCACATGCATGAGTACAACCCTTCAAGCTGGTGGGGGCAGTGTTATGGTTTGGGCCATGTTTTCCTGACATGATTTGGGCCCTTTAATTCGTGTGGAACAATGTCTAAATAGCACACCATACCTAAGTATCGTTGCTGATCAAGTTCATCCTATCATGTTGATGACATATCCCAATGGAGTTGGCTTCTTCCAATAAGACAATGCTCCATGCCACGGTGGTCATATTGTGCAGGAGTGGTTTCAAGAACATGAGGGAGACTTTACCTTGCTTAGGTGGCCCCCACCATCACCAGATCTCAATCCAATTGAGCATTTGTGGGACGAAGTTAAAAGAGCCATCAGGCAGCTGGTTCCACAGCCATCAAATCTCACAGAACTGGACAGAGCTATTCATCAGGCATGGTGTCAGATTCCTCGCATCACCTTTCAACATCTGGTGGAGTCAATGCTAAGAAGAATCGCTGCAGTACTGAAGGCAAATGGTGGCCCAACGAAGTACTGATGGGGTGGTCATAATAATCTGGCCACTCAGTGTATAATATGGAGTAAACTACTGACCATATTATATGCTAGGTTTCACTCTTAAATTCTTTTTATTTAAAAAAATGTTTGAAAAAGAGTTATGGTTGACTTCTCCTCTTGTGGAAGTAAGTAGAGTGCAGTAGGACAATACAAGCTATAGCGTTAGAGAACTTGTGTTTGAGCACTGGCTCCTCCAATGACCAGATTTGTGGGCCCAGACTAGCATAACGCAATCAAAGTTTCTTCAGAAGGATTCAGGTAAAGACTAAATGAAATAATTTTGGCATAGTATTAGCATTCAATAAATAATAACCATCTCCCTTTTCTTCTACTCTCCCACTTTGGGTTTTATTAATATATATTTAAACAGAACAAAGCAAAACAAAACTTTAGTTTCCTTATGACTCCCTCGCTATCCTTTTGCACTGACTGACTTAAACCACAATATAAGTGAACAAAGATATGACATTTTTTTCTTTGATTTAAAATGTGATGGTAGATAGAAGGGAAAGAGAAGAATGTTCAATTTTTATTTTCAAAATGAGCAGAAAAGCACTATGTAAAAATCAATGACTAAATGACTTTTGAGTTGAATGTGTTAGAAGGGTATGAGTGTGTGTTAGAAGATGATGATTATACTACTGAATCACAAATACTATGGACAATAAAGATATTAAATGTTTTTAAAACTTAGCAAAACATAATTTAGTTTGAAAGGCAAGTACCAGTGCTGTCTTCTGAGGTGCTCATTCAGGATTTTTGTAAAGGAAGCCTTTTAAGTATGATGATCTTTTCTTTCTAAATGTTCACTTCTATCTTCTGTTAGACCTTTACGCTGTAGGGGGAAAAAAACACAATGTTGTTTGTCTGTTTGTTTTTTGCAAGGGGGAGGATGCACTACAAATGTAAATAAAGCAGCTGGTTTATGTTGAACGGTGCCAATAAATCTTTCAAACAACATGAGGGTATCATCTTCCAGAATGGTAAGAGAGAGGAGCAATACAGTGGGGAAGGCAGAGTCAATAGTAGGTTACTTTTTCAGGGTGGTGGTGGCAGCATCACACCAGAGACTGCTCATTGCTATGACTGGGCCTGTGCCAGGCCACTAGGAGGCAGAGAGGGAATAATAATAAATGAGACACAGGCCCAAGAGACTGGTTATAGGAAGTTATGGAAGTCTGGTGAGATCCTCAGAACGACTTATGAAGGCCAGGGCTATGAAAAAAAAAAATCACTCAGCTCACCTTAATTTATTATTGCCCCCTCCAAGTCAATGAGGCAAACCAGGATTACATGTAATTTTGTCATGTCTCAGAACATTTCTCAGAAAACATTTTAACTGTCCTAAATTCAAGGAAGTCCTACTGCATTAAAGAATTACTAGGGATCTAAAAATGACCCTCGTTTCAGGTAAGGCAGTGAGGGTAATCTGATTTTTAAAGACAAGGAGAAGAGCTGTAGAATCTCTTAGTTAAATAGCTGCTTCCTTCCTATATCTGGCCAACAGCCACAAAATTAAAATGCTATAGCCTTACCTTCAATATTTATTCTTAGCTGTTACAGACATATGGTTTGCATTATATTTAGATGCCCTTCTTTAAATTTCTTTATTTATTTTTTCTTCTTTAGACCTCTTTTGGAATACATCTGTATGCAGCGTGCCCAGTAATATTGAGAGTCATGCCGTCCATGATTCTTTGCCATCGCATGATGAACCGCTCTATTTATATTAAAATGAAGGTGTTCCTAGGGGAGACATAGAGCAGAATGAAACAACACACAGAGCTTTAGAGACTGAATATGTGAAGTGACAATGACAGCAAAATGGTAGCTCTTGTTGCGGAGAGGCCCAGAGGATGGCAGAAAGACTTAGAGCGTGAGCCATAGTGGCTTGAGCTTGGCAGCTCTCACAGGTTTAAGCACTCGCAGCACAGCAGCTAATCAAATAATTTCTCATCTGCACATCTTGACTTGGTATGTCATGGTGAAAATATGTTGTTGGCTGAGAGGGAAATTTTTCTTCCTTCTGTTAACCAAATGAAGAATTTTATCAGGTAATCGTATTTCTTCATGTAATTGAACTCATACCAATATTGTGATTGCAATGGTCTGTTTACTACAGATGAGAGAGTAAGCCATGAAAATTACATTGAGTTTAATGTGATACGGCATCCAGACGAAAAAAAAGAGTGAAAATACGAATTGAAGTACTAATGTTCTCTCCTTGAAGACCAATTTTCATGGTAATAGAATGGAGGAGACTGGAGGAAATGGCTTTCCTTGTAATCGTTGAAGCCGTGGAACTAAGCATCCCACACGCAGGGCAGTCAATGCATAAACGGTGTGAAAACCTGGATTTTCCTTTTTTTTTTTTTGTTACTCTTCAGGTATATACAATCTTGTGAAAGTGATTTTACCTCTCTCAGATGCAAGTTCATTATCTATTAAATTCCATATTGTATTCCATATTGATCTCTAAGTTTCATTCCAGAACTAAAGCCCATTATTCTTAGTAGAATTCAGATTGAGTAAATAATTGAAATATTATTAGAAGTGCTCAAAATTAGTAATTGTCTGGGTGCTTTATTGAGAGTACCTGGAGGATAAGCATCATTATATAAGCTAAAAGAGGTGTCCAAATTTATAGTTTGTGGTCTCGGTTGTCTATATATTAGGTAGATTTTCTGAGAATTTTGGAACAGACGATGGGTTTCATATTAGTTAATCAGTAAGCACAGAAGAACTGGCCTTTAAGTTTAGGTCCTTCTCTGGCCCTTTGTTTATTTCTTATTTTTTATAAGAGATGGAAAACCCTTTACCAAATCAACACTTGGTTAAAATGTGTAAGTCCAATCTAACCATGAGTATAAATAATCTGAAATTTTAAAAAATTAAATTATAGTTGACATCTAACATATTAGTTTCAGATGTCAACATAGTGATTCAACATTTATTTATATAGCTTACAATCTAATTACCATGCTAAGTCAAATAACCATCTGCCACTGTACAAAGTTATTACATTATATTGAATAATACTCCCTGTGCTGTACATGACAGCCCCATGCCTTATTGACTTTATAACTCAAAATTGGTACCTCTTGTTTCCCATTACCTTTCCCACCTAGCCCCCATCCCCTCCCATTTGGCAACCATCAGTTTTTTCTCTGTAAGTCTGTTTCCGTTTTGTATTGTTTGTTCATTAAAAAAAAATCTACATGTAAGTAAAATCATACACTATTTATCTTTCTGTGTCAGACTTATTTCCCTTAGCATAATGCCCCTAGGTCCATCCATGTTGTCACAAATGGCAGGAATTCAATCTTTTTTATCGCTGATATCTATATAGTATGTTTCTATTCATTCTTCTATTATTGGACACCTAGGTTGCTTCTCTATGTTGGTTATTGTGAATAATGCTTCAGTGAACATAGAGGTGCATATAGCTTTTTAAGTTAGGGTTTTTGTTTTCTTCAGATAAATACTCGCAAGTGGAATTGCTGGATAATCTGGATTCCAAGTGCTTGACAAAAAGTGTAATTTCAAACTCATTGCTTCCCAATATCTCTAAAAGGATCTGCAAACAGAAACAATATATAGAAAGGGTTGCTTCAAAGATAAAGTTCACCCATTATTCCAGACACTTTAAAATCTGCCCCTGGATTTGGGCAAATCACAGGACAGCATGGAACTTGTCATTGTGTCTACTCTAAAAGTGCAGTTGAGAATATAAGCCAGTATATTACATGGTGCTGGTTTTATGAGGACTATGGGGAGGAATTTCTGTCGGATATTGGTAACAGCAATAATTTTGCTTTTCCTAACAACTGTTCTGATTTTATCTTATATATCTTGTAAATTGTGTAACTGATCAGGATTTTATTTTCCCACTGACTGTTAGAAAGCTTAGTGCCTGATTTGCAGCTCACCAATTGCAAGTCTTTATGTATGAATTTTTTAGGCCTCTCATTCTTGGCTCCATTTTATGACCCTATCAACATTTTCCTCCCTATGTCTCCCCTACTTTTAATTCAATTTATCCCTTTATATTATTTTTAATCTGACAAAAATATTTCTGCAACTACATAGTATACATATTTGTTGGTTTATATACTGTGTATTTTTTCTCCCTGTTTCAAAAAGGACTTAAAAGAGTTTAACAAAACATATGCAATTCTATTTAAAATATGAGCCAGTTAAGCCAGAAAACAGAGTGAAAATTGAGATGCGCCTACTTGATGTTTAGATCAGGAGAGATTCTTTAATTGGATTCTCTGTAGACTTAGGGTGAGTAACTTTCTCCCATGCAGGAAGAGTTTCAATTACACATGGGTTAGTCATTATCTACTTTCTCATTACATTCTTTGAAGAGTTACCAACTCCCACCAGAACTCTGAAAGTCACCTCCGACTATTTTCTTCTGGACTTAATAGTCAGTATATCCATACCTCTACCTCTTTCATGAACAATATATGATGGTAGAAAACTCCCAGCCCTCTTTTGAAAGATTATTAAGCACTGTGGAAATGCTATTCTATAGTCAGAGTGATTTTTTTCTTCTTAAAGTGGAATCATATAACCAAAGTGGCATTTTTGGAGGCAATATAGAATAGTGAATCACAGTATACTGGTAGGTCTATTTCTACCACTTTCTTGCTATGTGACTTTGGAAAATTGCTCACTTTCTCTGCAAAATAGAAATAAAATAGTTCCTACTATAAGTTTAATGTGAGGATTAAATGAGCTAATGGATGCAAAGTGCTTTGATTTAATTGTCACTACTCAAAGTTTATCAAAAGTTAAATATAACCTTGGAGACTTTTCACCCTGTAATTTTACAATAAAGTGGCACCACATGAAGAAATTCACTTCTGTAATTAATGCCAGGGATGCCTGACATTATAAGAATAATGGCACCGGAAGACACCATATATAAAAACTTTATTCATTATTGTATTTATTCCACAGCAACCCTGTGCCTTACTAGAAAAAGGCAGTTCATAACAAATGAAGGAGGAGGCACGTTACAAAGAGATATGTTTAAGCCAGAAAGACCTGTGTTTGAACCTCAGCTGCACCATTTGCTACTTACATAATCCATTAAGTATTTAGTTTTCTCATATGTAAAATGAAGGTAATGCCTACTTCTCAAAATTGTTGCAAGGATGAGAAGGATATAGATCAATGTTTTAAGACAGTCTCAGGATATCTGTCCAAGAGTGCAAAGATGGGGCTGCAAATTCTCTTCAGGCCTGGCCCTGGGGCACATGCACTGTCGGTACTGCACTGAGGGCAGAAGGAATAGTCCTTGGGAGGCCTGTCTCTGCTTCTGGAAGTGAATCTTGGCTCCATTCTCTGAATGTCTTTCCTTTTAGATAAAAAAACCTTCTGTGTTAGCAGCTGAATGACTCTCTGACTGCTCCCTACCAATGGAATATTGGAAGCCCAGAGGTTTCTTATTATTTTTGGCTTTATCCAATTTAATCCAAGATGAGAGTATTTTTCAGTACCATTCTATTAAAATTTGCAAATTTTCTACGGATCTGATTGGGCTTTACTGCCACTTCTAACAGCCACATTCATAATTCTTTTTGAGATAGGCCTATTTCTATCTACTTTGAGCCCGGTTTAGGCTGCTATGGGAGAATATCTTAAAGACTCTTATCACTGAGAGGGTTTACTAGGTACCACCTGAAATTTTGCAAAGGTTATATAAAGGGAATATAGCCACACCCCATGAAGTCAGGCTACCAGCCAAAAACCTATGCATGATCTTTCAGGCTCTCCCATAAGCAATTACAAAGACTTACCTGGCTTACCTCATGAAAAAGCTACCCTCCCAACACTAGAGTTGGTGTGCTGCAGTATCTGAAGGGAGTAGCTAGCAGTCAAGGACTCAAGCCCCATGGCTGGTCATGCTCCATGTACTATATCTGCCTTCTTAGCCCAGATGTCACCATCTGGAGGCCTCTTTATCAGAGGTCATCCCTAAGGCCTTCCTCAGGTATCTCTGCTGAGACTTCCTCTTTGGGAGGGGGTGGTGTCTTGAAAATAATAGTCTCCATTATAATTCAATACCCAGTAATTTCCAGTCTTAGATTTTTCTCCTCTTTCTCTTCCTGGCTCTCGGGTCCATAAAATGGCAGGAGCCTTTTACTTGGGGTTCCCTGGGCAGTTAGATGATCCTGCACACTGTGCATCTTCCTGATCCATCTGACCTTCACCCAGCATCATCCCAGGGGAAAATAGAATATTGAAGTTGCTGGTACTTTCTTCTATTTATTTAATCTCTTGTTTATATTATCACACTAAGTGATGAAAGGCTTGACTGTTACTTTAATTTTGGCTTGTTGTCCTGATCGACAACCCTGACACCTGGCAGCTCAAGCTCTCCACACACCCTTGATTTGCTATTGGTCCTAAGCATTATTTTAGTTTGAGATTTTCAACCAATTGAGGAGATTGAGACTGAGAGACTGCTTTATTTTCCAGTTCAGCAAGTCCTGGGCCTTCTATGTTTTCTCTAAATTCTTCTTGCACACTGGACAATTCCTTCTTTAGCTCATCTCTCTCTTCTTGCCCCTTAGCATATTCAGCTAGGATAAGCCAATTGGTACATTCAACATTCTGTGCAAAGATGCCCTGGCTTGTGAAATGAAAAAGGAACCATAAACTTAATTAGGTATATTTCCCATCTTTCAAATTACCATAGGTGACAATTTTTCAATTGTTCTCTGCTATATAACACAAGTCACTCTCTCTTTAGTCTCCAATAGTCCCTTTTCTATTTTCCTACCTCCAGGTTTCTTTCCATCTTTCTATTCCCCACTGCTCAGTGGCCAATGCCACATATTTAAGATTCTACTAAGGTGATACCTTACCTTCATTACAAATTTCCATATGAGTTACCTATTGCTGCATAATAAACCATTCTTAAATGTCGTTTCAGGGCAATTTCCAAGCAAAAGAAGGTAGAGGCTTTAAGGCCTCTTGTGGTTGGGTCCCTTGCGGTTGGAAGCTCATGCAATGTTATTTTTGTTACAGCCTATTTGAAAGCAATTCAGGCTACAAGGAAATGAGCTCTATCTCTTATCAGGAAATCTGCAAAGGATTTGTGGCAATACTTAATGTACCATAATAATATTGCTTAGTGAAGGGAAAGGATTGTGTGACCGAGTATATGCCTTTAAAAGCTTACTTTCCCTGTAGGAAAGCTGACCTACAAAACGTGGCTTCAAGCTGCTTCTCCTGGCTCAGCTCTTGAAATCCTGCTCCCACCACTACATATATTCTCACCCTTTATCTCTTTCCCCCAGGTTCCTGCTATCTTTTATGCTATCCTTTCTCATGATCACTTGAATGTTCTGTCAGTTTCATTGACAGTGCTGTGGGTTGAAGTGTGTCCCCTAAATTGATATGATGAAGTCCTAACCCCCAGTAACTCAGAATAATATCTTATTTACAAATAGGGTCTTTACAGAGGTAATCAAGCTGAAATGATGTCCTTAAGGTGGGCTCTAATATCATATATAATCATTATAAAAAGGGGAGATTTGGACATAGATACGCACAGAGGTAGGATGATATTAAGAGACATCGGAAGAGCACGATGTGGAGATGAAGGATTGGGGTGATGTATCTACAAGCCATGGTATGCCAAAGATTGCTGGCAAACTACCAGAAGCTAGGAAGAGTCAAGGAAGAATTTCCCTGCAGGTTTCAGAGAGAGCATGGCCCTACAAACAACTTGTTGTTAAACTTCCAGCTTCCAGAACTTGAGACAATAAATTTCTGTTGTTTAAAGTCACACAGTTTGCATTACTTTGCTATGGCAACCCTAGCACAGTAAAAAGACATTTTCATCATGGAATTCTGAATCTTCAACTACACGCACTGCTATCCTCATACCAATTGGTTCCTAGATGAGTTCAGTCTCCTGACCCACCAATTTAAATTTTATCACCCACATCTTTGATATGTCATAATTAAGTCACTGCTTGGTGCTTCAAGAATATGCCCTGGTTACTCACATTTTGCAATGATTTTAGTCTTAAGTGCCTAAATCTTAAAGAAAGCAAAGCCTTAATTTTAACAGTGTGTCAGTATAATTTTTGAAATGATAACCATTTTTAGCAGCAACTTGAAGAAAAGTCTGTTAGCAAACAACCATATTTTAATACACAATGGTAAGGGAGATTCCACATAAAGGCCTTTTTGGATTAATATAATTAGGTGTTCTGTTAGCTTCTTGGATTTGAGGGTCCATTGCTCTCCATAGATTTGGGAAGTTCTTGTCAATTATTTGTTTGATTACACTCTGTTCCCTTCTCCCTCTCTTCTTTTTCTGGTATACTCCTTTTTATTATATTGCTCTTTCTAATGGAGTCAGATAGTTTTTGTAAAAGTATTTCTTCCTTCTTTCCTCCTTTCCTTCCATTCTTTCTTTTTTTTTTACTCTTGTTTCTCTCTCTTCCTCCACTGAGTCATTTCTAAATTTCTATCTTTAATATTACTAATTCTGTCCTTCATCTGTCTGCTCTATTTCTTGAGCTTGATGGTGCTATTTCATCTCATTCATTTAGTTCTTCAGCTCCAGAATTTCTGTTTGGTTATTTTATATAGTTTTAATATCTTTGGTAAAGAACTCCTTTTATTCATTGCTTTTCTTCCTGAGCTCATTGGCTCATTGAATTAATGTCCTGTGTTTTCTTTTATCTTGTTGAGTTGTTGTTGTTTTTTTAAGAACTGAAATCTTAAATCCTCTGTCATTTAAATTGTAGTCTTCCATTTATTTTCTGAAAAATTTTCATATTCTTTCTGAACTCCATTGTTTGTTTTTTTTCAAGTATTTGACTCTTAATTGTTTAGCATGTTGATAAGTAGAGGTCTTTCTTTTTTTTCCAGTAGTTGCTGCTGAAGCACAAGTTTTTGTTTTCTCTTACCTGCACTACTTGAGCTTCCAGTTGTCACCTTGGCTGTGAAAAATGCCAGAATTCCACAAGGAGGTGGGTGTCCTCTTTCTGACCCACTCACCTCAGTCTCAGAGCACCACTGCCAGGATGAGATGTGAGCTATGGGTCTTCTGGCCCATGTGTTCCTTGTGCCACCCTCCCGTGGCCAGAAATTTCAGGTTTTTAAGAGCTTTGTCATCAGATTATAACATTTTTACCTCACATTTAATTATTTAAATTGTCCACTTGGAAGGTAAAAAATCAGACAAAGATTTTTAAACATTTATTACAGTGGTATCCAAGGCAGCATCAAATAAGGAATTAGCTTACCTGTGATTCCTTGTTCATAATCTTCAATTCAATCTATAATGCTTGGAATCACCATATTCAACTGACATCTTTAAAAAGGCATATAACTAAATTAAAATAAAATACCTAGCTCTTCCTTTAGGAAAAAATCCCCCAAACAAGCAATATTTACCGTGCATTAGCATACAGTATTCTTATCCCTTGCAACTCTCATCTGGAATCGGGCTGGGAAGAGGACTCAGAGATGTCCCTTGAAACTGCCTCCTCCTGGAGGATGGGAAAAGCTGGTTGTTTTCCCACAGTCTCTCCCTCTTCTACACAGACATTCAGTAAACTCTAGTGGATCAGAACTCTCAGTCTTCAGCATTTATGATACCACTTTATATCTGAAAAATTCCTATAATTTGCTTTAAGAATTTTGAGATTATATTAAATGAATATTCTGTAATGTAAAAGTGATTGAAATATTACAGGAAGAGGGGAGGAGAGAAAGAGAGGTAGATAGGTATATGATGGATAGATAGATAAATCAGTAGATATCTTGGTTGTAAAATTGCTGGTAATTGAACATAAAGATATGACTTGTCTTAGAAATATAAGGCTGCAAATACCTTTACAACAAAAGTTGTTGAGGACAAGGTTCACATTCAACCAAATTTTACCCTCAGCTATTCTGGTTTTATTTTTTCCTCCACAGAGGAGTGAGTACTATTCTGTCTGTAGCCTTGAAGCCTGTGTATATATATATATGACAGCAGGTCCAAGAGAATATCAGTCTCTAGATCCTTAGCCACTAACTCACTTGTAACCTCACAGAACTCTCTTAACCTCATCTGTAAAATGGGGCTAATAACATTGACCTATTTTACAGGCTGCTAGGAGGTTTGGCAGTGAATGGTTGAAAAGCACTTTAAAAATACAAATGAAAAATGAAGAAAAGAAAATAAAAAGGTCATTTAGGTGACAGCAGAAATGCACACAGTATTTGAGGTGAACCGGGTTAAACAAATACACAGCTGAGACCCCTGAGAAAGGGTGAGTGAGCCAGGCTCTTTCTCTTCAATGGCAACAGCTTGGTTTTGAAGCATTTGATAAGACAGCACCAGCGAGAAGAGGGGCTTTGGTTACCAGGAAATAGTAATTTCTCTAGAAGTGACTCTAAGCACAAATTTAGCACTGTTAACATTTTGAAAGGAAGTTATAATTAAAACAAACAAACAAACAAAAAACCCAACAGAGACAAAAACATTGAGTTTTTTCACATAAGTGCAAAAATATGTAAGACTTTCAGAGATGATTGGAAGTCAAAATGCGGAGTAGCAATGTGGGATCATCAAGAGGAGACAATGCAAGAGAAAACACTAGCCAGAGCCCTTACACAGATGGCTAATTGTGTAAATGCATCTCCAAGGATGGAGAATGGCAGGCAAACAAGCATACTCCTGCAAGCTTCTCCTGTCACAATCACTATGGTTTCTAGAAGCACCAATCAGAAAGGATATATGCACCCCTATGTTCATAGCAGCACAATTTGCCATAGCTAAGATTTGGAAACAGCCTAAGTGCCCATTAGCAGATGGGTGGATTAAAAAACTGTGTTACATCTACACAATGGAATACTATGCTGTGGAAAAAAGAAGGAATTCTTACCATTTGTAACAGCATGGATGGAACTGGAGAGCATTATGCTAAGCAAAATAAGCCAGTCAGAGAAAGATAAATATCACATGATCTCACTCATTTATGGACCATAATGAACAACACACACTGATGAACAAAAATAGATCCAGAGACAGAGAAGCATTGATCAGACCATCAAACCTCAGAGGGAAGGTAGGGAAGGGCGGGGGTAAGGGGGAGAGATCAACCAAAGGACTTGTATGCATGCATATAAGCCTAACCAATGGACACAGACATCAGGGAGGTGAGGGCATGAATGGGGGGGGGGGGAGAAATGGGGCAATAAGGACACATATGTAATACCTTAATCAATAAAGAAAAAAATAAAAATAAATAAAAAATTAAGATAAAACATCACTATGGTTTTGAGACTCATTACATGTTAGATATATAATGAATACTTCAATAATTTTAATCAACCCTCTCAATAATGCTTCATGGTCAGTGGCATTATCCTCACTTTACATAAGAGGAAACTAAGGGGTAAATAATTTGTTTAACTTCTTCAGGATCACAAATCTAAAAAAAGAGACCCAACAGGATTTTGCACCCAAATCTATCTGATTCTAAAATCCACCATTCTGCAGTTATAATTGTTGATGTATACCTCACCTGATTATCCAGTGACAAGGCAGGTATTTAGACGGAATCAAGGCCCAGTTAAGACTAATTATATAGGAGGTATCAGTAATACATTTATAACACTTTTCTTTGTAATAATGCATGTGTATTATTTGCTTTTTAAAAAAGCATATCAAAGTATACTATACATACATAAAATGTATCTCATAAGTATATAATACATTACATTTTCACAAATTGAACACCCATGTAACCAGCACTCATATTAAGAAATACAGTATTACTAGCAGCCAGAAGTCCCCCGAGGTTCACTCAGAGTCACTATTCCCCACAAGGGCAGTTTCTATTCTGACTTTGAATACTGTTCTTGAATTTAATGTAAGTGAAATAATGAAATATATATTCTTTCATGTCAGACCACTTATACACATATGCTTAAAACTAATTGTTCAGTTTTAAAGTATTTGTATTAATTTACATTCCTACCTGCAATGTATGAGAGCTCTGGTTTGTCATTCCACCAATATCTTGTATTTTCATTCTTTTTTTTCATATTAGTATTGGTAGTATATTTTTACCATAATTGCCCTCTGTATCTTGGTAAAATATTTTAAAAAGCACTGATATTAAAGGGGACAAGTATCTTACGCAGCAGAATTCTATGTAACAAAAACTTTTGCCCATCATATCAGTAAGTATAAAGTTCATGACTAATTTTAGTGAGTCTAAAAGTCCCTGTCAGAATGAATGGAATTTTTTTTTTCTGGATTTCCTTTTTTAAAAAAAAGTAAATAGTATGTGCACTAATGCTCTCTCTTTAAGGACCACTTACTTTTGACCCGAGTCCCAGTGAGTTTATAAACTTTAGTTATTATTTCCTCATAACATCAAACCCAGGGTATCACAGAAACCATTCTGTTTATGGTAGCAATGCTACGAGAAAGAGAAAAAAAGTAAATAAACCATAGAATGCCTCTAAAAGTAACAGATTCTCTAATTATCCAAGGGTTTATTGTTTCTGTGTCTCTGTGTCTGAAGGAGCAATAATGTGATTTGATTTTGACAAAATAATATTGGAGAACATGTGGCATGTGCAGTCTCCGAATAACAGACTAGAAATGAGTGGCCATGGACAGAGAGGGTGTAGAGCAAGGACACTTGAACTCTGAGTCAGGAGACTTTTAAGTTCCAGGCTTGGTACCACCATGGCTTTATAGCCTCGCCTGGTTCCCTAATTTCTCATGATAGACCTTCATTGGCTGTAATTATACAACTTCTAATGCGTGTTTCTCAAAGTAAGAAAAATGTTACACTAGATTCCTGGATTCCACCCCATAGGTACTAAATTCAATTTTCTGGGATGGGGCTCTAACCTTATCCTTTTAAAGAAGCATCAATCATTCTTTCCATTGAAGTTTGAGAACCACTGCTCTAAGACAGAGCAGTATTTTCCAAACTTGCCTCAGGACAGTTGATTAGATGTATAGCTACCCAAGCCTCCACTGTGACCCTAGACATAGTGATTCGTTAGTACATTCTCATTGCTTCATTGTGTTCCATTGTGTGACTATTCCACAGTTTATCCATCTAATCTAGTATGATGACCATTTGGATAATTTCTAGATTTTGGATAATGCAAACAGTGCTGCTATCAACATTCTTCTTTTTTAATGGTGAGCTTATGTTTGCATTTCTGTTGGGAATAGTCTTAGGAGAGAAATACAGGGCCTTTGAGTGTAGTGGACATGGCTAGCTTTTTTTAGATGCTGCAGAGAATTTTTCAAAGTCGGTGTACCAGTTTATTCTTGCCCATCCTATCTAATAAAAGAGTAATATGCAAATTAACCACCACTCCACTACACCCACAAGCCACACCCACCAGCCACGCCCACCAGCCCATCAGAGTGAGTATGCAAATTAACCCCAATAAAGATGGCTGCGGCCACTGAGCAAGCAGGAAGGAGGCTTGGGTTTCGCTGGCGATGGAGGAAGCCAAGCTTTCCACACACCCTGGCGGGCCCAGGCCTTCACTCAAGGGTACAAAGTTTCAATTATAGAAGATAAATAATTTCCAACAGAAATGGCGGCAGCCACAGAGCAAGCAGGAGGCTTGGCTCCGCTCCAGGCTACAAAGTTTCAATTATAGAAGATAAATAAATCCCAGATACCTGGGTTTCCACTTGGGTCGTTGGGGGACATGGCCAGCCTGAAAACCACCACAGGCCCCTCGCCCAGGCCGCCCCACACCTCAAGGGAACCCCACCCTGATCCGGGACACCCTTCAGGGCAAACCAACTGGCCCCGACCCATGCACCAAGCCTCTATCCTATCTAATAAAAGAGTAATATGCAGATTGACCATCACTCCAACACACAAGATGGCTGCCCCCATGTGGTCACAGATCCTGCCCCCATGTGGACACAAGATGGCCATCACAAGCTGGACAGCAGGGGAGGGCAGTTGGGAGGGACCAGGCCTGCAAAGTAGGGCAGTTGAGAGGGACCAGGCCTGCAGGAGAGGGCAGTTAGGGGTGACCAGGCGGGCAGAGGAGGGAAGTTGGGGGTGATCGGGCCTATAGGGAAGGGAAGTTGGGGGGTACCCAGGCCTGCAGGGGAGAGCAGTTGGGGGGACCTGGCCTGCAAGGGAGGGCAGTTAGGGGTGACCAGGCCTGCAGGGGAGGGAAGTTATGGGCAAACAGGCTGGCAGGGGAGCAGTTAGGCATCAATCAGGCTGGCAGGGGAGTGGTTAGGGGGTGATCAGGCTGGCAGGCAGAAGCAGTTAGGGGCAATCAGGAAGGCAGGCAGGCGAGCAGTTGGGAGCCAGCAGTCCTGGATTGTGAGAGGGATGTCCGACTGCCCGTTTAGGCCCAATCCCACTTGGGCCTAAACGGGCAGTCGGACATCCCCCGAGGGGTCCCAGATTGGAAAGGGTGCCGCCTGGGCTGAGGGACACCCCCCACCCTGTGTACGAATTTTGTGCACTGGGCCTCTCGTCAGTGTATAAAGTTCCAGTTGCTCCATATCTCTAGCACCACATAATAATTTCTGTCTTTTAGCTTTTGTCAGTGGGTGGCTAGGTGGTAAGTTATGTAGTGGCATATCCTCATTGTATAATTTCAGATATTTGTTAACTTTTTCTTATGTTTATTGACAATTTGTATATTTTCTTTTGTGGTGTGCCTACTTAAATCTTTTGCCCATTTTTCATTTTGTCTTTACTTACTCCTTTTCTAACATTTTTCCTTTATTATGTAAATCTGAATTTTGACCTATATCATTTTCCTTTTCTCTGAAGAACTTCTTTTAACATTTCTTGCAAGGTAGATTTACTGGCAACAAATTCCTCAGATTTTTGTTGTTGTGTTTTTTGTTTTTTGTTTTTTGAGAAAGTCTTTATTGCTTGTTCAGTTTTAAAATATAATTTTACTAAATCCATAATTTTAGGCTGATATTTTATCTATAATATTTTAAATATTTTGCTCTGCTCCCTTTGTACTTGCAGTTTCTGAAAAAACAAACAAACAAACAAACAAAAAAACCCACAAAAAACCCTCCAATATAATTCTCACCCCTTTTCTTCTGTAGATACGATGCTTTTTTACTCTGGCTTCTTCCAAGATTTTCTCTTTGTCTTTGACTTTCTTCAGTTTAAACTATTTGCCTAGGCAAAGATTTATTAGTATTTATCCTGCTTCGTGTTCTACAAGATATCTTGATTTGTGGTTTGGTGTCTGGCATTAATTTTGGAAAAATCTCAGTCATTACTTCAAATATTTTCTCTGTTCCTTTCTCTCTTTCTACTCTCCCTGGTATTCCATTCGTTTCCTCTTACTTCTTTTGTAATTTCCTGCAGCTTTGGGATATTCTATTCCATTTTTTTTCCCATTCTTCTTTCTCTTCATTTTTTTTTTTTTTTTTAATTTGGGCAGTTTCTGTTGGCATATCTACAAACTCACTGATTCTTTCTTCAGCCATGTCCAGTCTACTGATAGCCCCATTAAATGTGTTCTTCATTTATGGAACATTGATTTTAATATATAGCACTTCCTTTGGCTCTTAATTAGAGTGTCCATCTTCCACTTACATCACTCATCTGGTCTTTGCCTATTTAAAATTTTAAATTCCTAGTCTGATAATTCCAACATTTTTGCCATATCTGAGTCTAGTTCTGATGTGTGCCTTGTCTTTTCAGACAGTTTTTTCCCTTTTGCCATAACTTGTGATTTTGTATTGAAAGTTGAACATGGTGTGTTAGGAAAAAGGGATTGAGATAACAGGCCTTAGTGTATGCTTTGTGGATACATGGCTAGCAGCTAGAGTGTTTACTGTTTTCTGTAATTATAGTGTCACATGCTAAAATTTCCTCTAGGGTTCTCGTTTTTGTCTCCCCTGTTGGCTTTGGGTTTCCCTGGAGACTGCGTAGGGATGCTTCAGGGAATAAGGTTTGCAGCTCTCCAATCCTCTGTGATTACAGAGAAGCCCTATTGTTGTGGTTATTAGGTATGGGGCAGAGGAAGCATTCTATAGTCCTAGGATCAGGCCTAGTCTTTTAGTGAGTCTAAGTTGGGGGTTTCTTTTGTTTCACACTGAAGGCTAGAGGATTGGGAGTTGTGAATCCTCCATTTGCCAGGTCAGTTAAGATTTGGTAAATCCTAGTAAGTTAGGTTCTGTAAAATCATTTTTCTTGAGTACAAGCCTTGGGCATGTTTCTTTGCTTTTCTTTTCTTTTAAAAAAATTATAAAATTTATTGGAGTGATGGTTAATAAAATTATATAGGTTTCAAGGTATACAATTCTATAATACTTCATTTATATATTGTATTGTGTGTTCACCACCTGAAGTCATCTCCTTTTATCACAATTTATCCCCCTTTACCCTCTTCTACCTCCCCCACCCCATTTCCTTCAGAAATCACCACAGTGTTATCTGTGTCTAGGATGTTTTTTTGTTTGTTTGTTTGTTTAGTTCCTTCACCTTTTTCACACATACCCCCAACCCCTTCCCCTCTGTATCTATGAGTATGTTTCTATTTTGTTGGTCAGTTTACTATGTTCATTGTATTCCACATTTAAGTGAAATCATATGGTTATTGTCTTTCTCCAACTGGCTTATTTCACTTAGCATAATACTCTCCAGGTCCATCCATGCTGTCACAAAAATTAATATTTCCTTCCTTTTTATGGCTGAGTAGTATTTCATTGTGTAAATGTACCACATCTTTTTTATCCACTCATCTACTGATGGACACTTGGGATGCTTTCAAAATTTTGCTATTTTAAGTAATGCTGCAGTGAACATAGGAGTGCATCTATTCTTTCAGATTATTGTTTTGGTTTTCTTCTGATAATATTTCCAAGAGTGGGATCACTGAGTCATAAGGCAGTTTCATTTTTAATTTTTTGAGGTAACTCCATACTGCTTTCCACAGTGACTATATTAAACTGTGTTCCCCCCAAAAGTACATGAGGGTGCCCTTTTTTCCACTTCCTCACCAACATGTTTGTTGATTTATTAATGATAGCTATTCTGACAGGTGTGAGGTGATATCTCATTATGGTTTTAATTTACATTTCTTTGAGGATTAGTGACATTGAGCATCTTTTCATATTGGCCTTCTGTCTATTGGCCTTCTGTATATCCTCTTTAGAGAAGTGTTATTCAGGTCCTTTGTCCATTTGTTAATTGGATTGCTCGTTTTTTGGTGTTGAGTTTTATCAATTCTGTATTTTAAAACCAGAGGCCTGATGCAGAAAATTCATGCAAGAGTAGACCTTTGTAGCCCTGGCTGCTTCGGCGGCCCTCCCAGCCCTGGCTGCATCTGGAATGTCATCTGGATGGTCATTCTGCTGTTTGGTGGTTTGGTTGATTTGCATATTATGCTTTTATTATTATAGATTATTATAGATGGTTACTTTTCCCTTCCCCGTGCTGTGGTAGGAGGGGATTTTTTTCTAAGGTGTAGGTTGCAAGAATTTATAACATTCCTCAAGTTGTAATGTTACAGTTTAATAAGGCAGAAATAATTCTGTAAATATTCATCACATATTTTAAAATATTATTTTTGGTGATAATTCTCTTTATCAATAGGTGGAAAGACCATGCTTTTTGAAAGAGAGGAAGATGTGATTCACAAATTTACACTTTTATGAGAGAGTCAAAGATGCTCTAAATAGCTTACACATTTTAGATATTATTTAATTGATGTTCATAACTTAGTTTTAGAGAATAAAGGACAATCTTAAACAGTCTTTTCTCCCCTTAAAAACAGAACCATCTCAAGGTTGTGGAGATTGTTATATTACTTTTCAATTCTTAAGTATTATTCTTTCAAATCTCTATCTGTAAAGACATAAAATAGAGAGAGATCAACTTTAATTAAGCTCTTGTCTATATAATTCCCTTACAGATAAAAAAAATCACAGGAGTTTTTAGTTGTTGATTGTTGAATACATTATGTAGAGATCTTTGGTTTTTTAATTAGATTTATTTTGTGATATTACACAATTTGGAATTAGTGAAGACCAAGAGTTATTTAAATTATAACTTAGGGAAATCAGTTCACTGTGTAAGCATTAAAAACACACAGAAACTAATAATAAGGTAGAAATCTGTTTAAAGATAAATGTTAAGAAAACACATGTGTTTTAAGGCAATACTGAATTCAATTATCTGACAGCTATTTCATGGGAAAAACAATGCATTAAAATATTTGGATGTCAAAATACATAATGTAAAATATTACAGTAAAACTAGCTTTGAGTAGCTAATAAAACTATGCAGCTGTTTAAATAATAAGATATCCAGGGACCAGATTTATGTTTTTAGTAACATTTTCTTAGTATTAGCTCTTAATATTGTCTTTTCAGTAGTTTGATTAGCTTAATTTATTCTTTTTTCAACAAAGATAAGTTTTAAGTAGCCAAATGTACAGAATATTGCATCATATAAATGTGACAAAATGGTAAGTGCTAATTTTTTTTCCAATGATGCATCAATGAAGCATGCAATATGTGTTCAGCTGTTCAGGAATAAAAGTATACAACCAAGATATGGCAAATTAAAAGACTGTGGCAGCACCCCAGGGGGAAAGAATGTATTCCTATTGAGGATTTCCACTCCAGTTTAATTCATTTTCACTGGGAGGGTTTTCTGCAGCAGCAAAATAGTATCTGCTGGCCAGAAATTACAACTGGTATGTTCACAGTTGCCTACTGTGCATTTGTCATGTAAGCTCCTGTTTTTACTGCTATAAATTAGATATAGAACTGTACACACAGGGAATTTATTCTTTAAAAGCACCATGGTTAAGGAAAATTTTATATTCTGCTCTTGTAAACATGCATTCTGCCTTTGCTTTTCCCATCATATTTAATAAGTTCAATGATATCTCAGATTTGTCTCTCCTAATTTTGAAAAGTTAATTAAAAGAAGTGGAGGAATGGGATGGAGAGCTTCTAACAACAAGTCAAATTTATTTGAACAGTAAAAATAATTGCTGTAAGAAATTAAGGTGCAAGCACATGCCTGCTGTAATTGGTGCATACTTATTAGCAGCTCTTCCTCTGCAACCTCTCTCGGTGTTTGGCGCCCATGATAATGTGGATACTTAAGGGAACAGTATGATTAGGGATGGTGTTAGTTCATTCAGTAAACATTTCTTAGTGTTTGATGTGATTGAACTGAGCGTCACATATGATTTTACACTTTTATTCTTTCAGGCTACTGACAGGTCTCTAATCTCTATCTCAGAACCTTCACTCAGCTTGAACTTTGGCGCATAAAGGTCATTTTTGAACCACTTGGGACAAAGAGCCACATCCATGAAATCCCACAGAGTTGATAGATATGATAATAGCTTTAGGCACATTTTCTTAAGACCCAAGGGGAAAGACAATTTCAATAAATGTAAAACTATGCCATCTACAATCCACACAATATCTTTAAAATTCTCATAGGAATAAATCTTTTCTTTTCCTTCAGGCAAGAACCTCCTTAAGAATAATGGTTAAAAACACTATTAAGGGGGTGAGGAACCATTCCAAAAACAAAACATAACACAACACATACACACACAGATACACATACAATCTATAAGATGGAGAGCCTCAAATACAAAAAAAAGAACATTCACACATTTGATATATCTCTTTTGCCTCATGATTGTTTGGAAAGTATGTTCTGAATATTTAGACCTTAAATTGTTAGACTAGCAATGTGTAAAAGCAAAATAAGGCAATAATGGGAAAATGACTTAGGTATGTCATTCAATTAAGGAATGATTTAAATGTAGGCTTTCTTTTTACTTTTTGGTCTCTAGTTCATCTAAAAAAATATGTCACAGGTTAGATATGTTGGGATAATTAACCAAAGGTTTCTTAGCAGCAAAGGGCATTCTCCTCCCTTGACAAACCATCAAAGAGAAAAACAATGAATACTTAAAGGAAGTGAAAACTATGTGGGTGCATGTTTTAATATTTGAATAATTAACAGAGCTATTTTTTAACATCATGAGTTAAGCTTTAGAATAGTTAAGAGACCTCATGACCATATTAATACTAATTTCCTTTGCCTGCCACAAATTGCAGCATTGTCTTTGATTTTTGTCTTTCTTTGATATATTTCATGATGCAAAGGAATGCTTCTTGAAAGTAAAGTATCCCCTCCAGCAAAATATTTCACTCGATTTGCCTGAGAGAATTCTTCTGGTGGGGGGCGGGGGGAGAGAAGGTTGCTTCAGAAAAACTTCAAATTTAACAGCTTGAAAGTATTTTGCAAATGATCTTTCAAATGAAAATGTTAAATAAGTCAAAATAAATAAATTTCAAAATTCAAATTTTATATCAATTTAAACCTTATGCTAATATTTTATTTTTTTGCCTGTTCTCTCTTCTGCATTTATTTTAAATAATAATGTGAATGCAGTCAACTACAAATGCCATTTTTAAAAATAGATTATATTAGGAAGGGTTTTCTTCTTTACTTTTAAGAGGTCTCCTGAATATAGCTGGTGCCAACAGAGAGATTCTTCTAAAGGTAGCATAGGGATTTTAATATGCCCCTAACCAGGAAGTGATGGAGGCCAATGCAAATAGCACTCATCTGACTCTGTAAACTCATAATAAGAAACATGAAGCATCTGGTTGACAGCAAAAGGTCAAGGAAGGAACAGTTTCAAAATGGAAAGTGTAGCGGTCCCTCTGGCAAAAACTTACATACAGGTTGGCCAAGACTGCTGTTGCTTCAGAAAGCTATTGTCTCTCACTTTCGGAGTAAGAATATAACTATTCCTCCATGGGATCAGTGTTGCATTCAGAGCAGAATTAGTTCTTGGTACCTTTAATAGAGCATAAGCATGCTCTACCTTTTCCCTTCAGAAGTAGTACAGAGCAATGGTTCTCAAACTTTGCTGGTTCAGCATCACCAGAGAGCTATTAAAATCTTCATGGAACTAAATTAGAATCTCTAGTGATGAGACCCTCGACACCAGTAGTGACTAAAGTTTCTCAGGTGATTTCAATTTGCAGCCAAATTTTAGAACTAATGATATAGGGTATGTATAAGGCACAAGTAAATGAAAATGTGTGCAGATGTGCAAAAGAAAAACACCTATATTCCTGTATTAGCTTTAAAATAGGCAAAAAAAAAAAAAGATGTAGAACTATTGCCAAGGAGTTGAGGAAGTGAACGGGGTGATATGGAACATATTTGGACAAACACTGGGAGTTGGTGTGTAAAAGGGTTTCTCATTCAGAGTATAAGACTCAATTTCTTACAATAGGGATTTGGATATAATGAGATTAATGTAATTGAAAATTCCTGAATGTTCACTTTTGGGGAGATTGTTTCCACGTTGTAAAATGAGAATGTTGCTGGGTCCTGGGAATAGCAAACATACATGATGTGGAATCTAATCCTTCAATATGCTGTCACACTGATTTGGATGTTTTAGCTTTAAGAAAAATACCACCAGATCTCTAAGAAGTCTAGAATTTTAAAATCAACCTGCCCACTTGTGGGTTTAAGTATACCAGCACCTGCCCCTGTAAATTTTTCTGGAATTTTTCAATTCCTAGTATTTTGGTCACATCAATACTCTCACACTCTCATCTGGCATAAGACACTAACTTCAAATGAATCATTAGTTGGATTTTTTTTTTTTTTAGCTAAGATTTAATTTTCTTATTTTTTTTTTAAATTATTGTTTAAAGTATTTCAAATAGTAGTACATATGTCTCCTTTTCCCCCCATCGACCTCCCCCTGGCCTCCCTGACTCCCCAGCACATGCTCTCACCTGCCCCCTAGTGTCTGTGTCCATTGACTATGCTTATATGCATGCAAACAAGTCCTTTGGTTGATCACTTAACGCCCCCCCCCCATCCTCCCCTGCCTTCCACTGAAGTTTGTCAGTCTGTTCCATGCTTCTTTGTCTCTGCATCTATTTTTGTTCATCAGTTTATGATGTTCATTATATTCCATAAATAAGTGAGATTATGTGATGTTTATCTTTCTCTGACTGGCTTATTTCACTTAGCATAATGCTCTCCAGTTCCATCCACGCTGTTACAAATGGTAAGAATTCCTTCTTTTTTACTGCAGCTTAGTATTCCATTATGTAGATGTACCACACTTTTGTAATCCACTTCATCTGCTGATGGGCACTTAGGCTGTTGGTTGGTTTTTACCCCTAGTCTTAAAATCTAAAGAAAACCAATTTTAGGTTTTACAAGTCAATCTAATTTATACAAAAGAACAGTAGGATGATAATTTTTATAACACCAGGCATATTGTCCATCATGGTTGTTAATGAAATACTAGTACTTTAAATAAAACTATTCATTTTACTGATTTTCTTAAAAAGCAGAAAAGTTGCTATTAATTTAGTCTGGATCTATATTCCAATGCTACTTTATGTATTTAGAAATAAATTAATGTTACAGAGAAATTATTCTCCTTAAAATATTTATTCTATTTTAAGCCACTTTAATATCCACAAGACAACTTCGAAGTGTTCAAAGATTACTTTATGGTGATAATTGCACTCTATAAATCTTCTAAAATTAGTAAATTATATATTTAAAACAAGTGAATTTTATTAAAATGGACAAAACATTTAGACAATATAGTGAAAAATCATCCTACCTAATAAAAGGGTAATATGCAAATAACCATCACTCCGCTACGCCCACGATTGGGCCGGCGGGAGGCTGGGGGGCGGGACTCAGGGTGGCCTATCCAGCCGTTGAGAGGCACGGGGGGCAGGCTTATCAGGCCATTGAGAGGTGCCGGAGGCTTTTGGCCTGGTGCACGAGCGGACACCCAGCTCCCTGCTTTTGATGGCAGGGAAGCTGAGTGTCCGCTCCGGTTCCAGGCCAAAAGCCTCCCTGGTGCACGAGCGGACACCCAGCTCCCCTGCCATTGAAAGCTTGGTGCACCAGCGGACCCCCTGCCATTGATTGCAGGGAGCTGGGGGTTTCTTCGGCCTGGTACACCAGCGGACCCCCTGTGATTGATCACCTGGGCAGGGAGCTGGGAGTCTGCTTTCAGCCTGGGCAGGAGCAGACCCCCTGCAATTGATTGTAGGGAGCTGGGGATCCGCTCCTGCCCAAGAGGCTTTCGGTCTGGGGAGGCCTGGGCAGGGGCTAAGCCAGTGATCAGAGGGAGCTGAAGAGGCCTGCCCAGGCCTAAAGCTTCGGCCAGAGGCTTTAGGCCTGAGCAGGGCCCAGCCCTCCATTGGTGTGAACTATAGAGGAAACACCTTTTCTGACTGCACATTGGTTAAGCTTCCTGTATGCCACTGATAATATTCTTAGTAACTTGGGTAATAAGAATCCAAAAAGTTGATCTAGGTTTTTTCCACCACACTTCTGGAGAAAAAAATGAAGGTCCACTGCTGGAAGGCTAAGAAATGTCATATCCTGCCCTAGCCGGTTTGACTCAGTGGATAATGCCTCAGCCTGCAGACAGCAGGGTCTGGGTTTGATTCTGATCAAAGGCATGTACCTACGTTGCAGGCTCCTCCCTGGCCGGGGCCCAGATCAGGGCTCATGCAGGAGGCAACCAATCAAAGTGTTTCTCTCTGTCTTTCCCTTTCTCTTCCACATTCTCTAAAAGTCAATGGAAACATACCCTCAGGTGAGGATAAAAAATAAATAAAGAAATCCATATCCTATGAAAGACACATCTTGAAAATGCCTAAAGAAAGTTATCATTTTTTCTTGGTGAAGGGACTGGAGTCGTGTTGATGAAAACACCTTGGTGGCTGCGGTGACTGACAGTGGCTGCAGCAGTGGGGTGATGGGGCTGGTGCCTTCCCCTGACCAGCCCGGTTGCCTCCCACAAAGGGAGGCCAGTCTGTGGCTTAGGTACGCTCCCTGTGGGGCGCGGGCCTAAGCCATCAGTAGGATATCCCCTGAGGGCTCCCAGTATGTGAGAGGGGGCAGGTTGGGCTGAGGGACCCCCGACCCCCAGTGCACGAATTTTGTGCACCGGGCCCCTAGTGTATATATATAAAAAGCCAGTGTCCATGAAGACTGTGACAACCAAATGACTGGTCACCATGAGGTGCATTGAGCACCTCTTGGTCCCTCTCCCCCCACCCCCTGGCCCATGAGCAGGTGGGGTGGGACTGGAGACTGGTGAGCAGGCTGAATGGCTGACCTCTTGGTCCCTGACCCCATACTGCAGGCTCCGATAGATCAGCGATGGTGAACAGGGGAATCAGGGTGGGTGGCAGGAGGACCGGGCTGGCTGTCAGGCCGTTGGGATCAACAGCTCACCCCCAGCTGCTCAGGGGCTCAGGCCTATAGGACAGCAGGTGCCGGCAAATTCACCTCCATGAGTGTGCGCCGGGCTGGCCACTGATGGAACACGCTGCCTGCTTGGGGACACTCATACTGGGGCGGGTAGGTCGCGGGTGTGCCCCACAGTTTCCATCAGCACCTCAAGCCCCAGCAGCAGTGGCAGGGGCAGCGGTGGTGGTGTGAGTGGCCCTGAGTAGGCAGTTCATTCTATCATCCCAGTGCACGCTCATGGAGGTGAAGTTGCCAGCACCTGCTTTCCCGCAGGCCTGAGCCCCCGAGCAGCCGGGGATAATCTGGTGATCCCAACGGCCTGACAGCCCGGCTGTGGAGGCAGTGTCTGACCTGGGGACTGACGAATGGGCAGAAGATGGCCCTGATCTCAGGAGACTAGGCTCTAGGGACCCTACCCGCACGCTTTCATGAGCTGAGCCTCTAGTTTAATTAATAAATTTTTTTAGGAATTCTTAGAATCTCTAGGGATGAGACCCTAGACCACAGTAGTGGTCCTTTTTTTGGCAAGCTTCATTCTACAAACCATTGGATAAATACAGCCAAAGTTTTGTTTCTTTAGACCTTGATCCCATCATTTTCCTGCCATCATTCCACCCTTGAAAATCCTGTCAATTCTTAAAGGCCCACCTAATATCTCCCTGTTGAACCAAATATAGTTAATAAGTTCCATAGTAGAGATGAGTCAAGAAACGGGTTGGAGGAGGGAGATAGAGACAGTAAATATATGATAGAAGTTTATATTTAACATATATTTGCCAATATTTTAACAAGTAAAATTAAAAAAAAATTGATGTAAAATGTGTATGCTGCAAAAAGATAATTAATTACAGCATCAATGAAGCACTGCCCAATACATATTTGTTATATGAATATACACCATAATAATATCTCATGTGCCTGATATCATTGGGAGTGGATTTTCTAGATGCCTGAATTTGGCCTCTAACTATAGTGTTTTGAAAATTATTATTATTGATCCAAGATGGCGACCAGCAGGAAGGTAGGGAGAGAGTGCGAGTGAGGAACCCATAGAGGAGAGTGTAGACGTGTGTGGTGTGTGTGTGTGTGTGTGTGAGCTAGGGTCAGTTAGATTCTGCACGTCTTCCAAGGGGCTCCCTAACGGGGCAGTCCTAGACGGCGCAGCCCCGTGCACAAAGCGGACACTTCTCAGAGGCTGGTGCGGACGCGGAGACCACGCCATCTTGGGAAACAGAGCTGCCTGAGACGCGGATCCTGGCTTCTGACACAAACCAGGACCCTGCAGCCACTGGGCACAGAGAACTGCTATCACAGCTTCAGACCAACAAACAAGAATCCAGACTTCTCAGCAGAATTCCGTGAGTCAAAGAGCCTACCCCACTCCCAGCAGGCGCGCGAGCGCCATAGTAACTGATAGACCCGCCCCTCCCCCAAGCTGCTGAGCGCTCACAGGCGCACCGAGAGCGCCATAGTAACTGATAGACCCGCCCCTCCCCCAAGCTGCCGAGCTTTGCACAGGGACGCGCTCCCCACTAGGGAATTTGGCGCGGCATGGGACAGAAGCAGCTCCCGGTCGGGGAAATCTGTCAGTGCGCACAGAGGGCTCCCCTTCGGGTAATTTGGCTTGCAGGTCACAGCTCCCCCTTCTGGGAATCTTAGAGCGTGCACAGAAGGGCTTCCCTTCGGGGAAGTTGGCGCACAGGACGGACTCCGCCCCCCTTCCGGGACTTTGGGAGAGTGCACCACGGAGTCAGCTCACCTTCAGGATTTTAAGAATGTGCGCTCTAGCCGGTTTGGCTCAGTAGAGAGAGCACACACAGGACGCAGCTCCACTTCAGGGAATTTGGCACGCCGGACACAGCTGCCTGGGATCCCTGACTCACAGCGCATTCACACTAAGAGCCAGCGACCCCAATTGTTGGTGCATGCACACACAGGGACCCTGATTCTCAACGAGAAACCTCACAAGGCAACAGAGACTTTGACACTCGAGTCTTGGTGCAGACACAGGGAAACTCTGACTCCTGGCACATCCTAAGGATCTCATTTTCAGCGCATACCAACAGTGTGGTGCAGACAGGGCCCCTGATTCCAAGTGTGCACACGAGACCACACAAAACACTGGGGACACTGACCCTGGGCAAGTCTGGTTCCCACCAACCAAAGGCAGCCACACGTCCTAGTGTCAGAGCACTCCAGTGAAACTCGGGTAGAGCGAAGTCCCCACAGCACACGGCCCAGGTCCACGCAAACGGAAACTTGAGCTTTCTGGTAATAGCCAGAATGGGGAAACGAAATATCTCACAGAGGAAAGAAAATGTGGAGTCGCCAAGAAAGGAAATTAGTGAAACTGAATCTTGCAACATGACCGAAAAGGAGTTCAGAGTAATGGTCGTGGAATTTATACAACGGATGGATGAGAAAATCAACAACTTATGCAAGAATCAGGAAGAAATGAAAAGTGATATAGCTACAATCAAAAACACCATGGAAAGTTTCAACAGTAGACTACAAGAAGCAGAGGACCGAATTAGTGAGTTAGAAGATCAGGTACAGAAACAAGCTCAAGCTGAACAGCAATTGGAGAAAAAAATTAAAAAGCAGGAGGAAAGCCTAAGGGAGCTTCGGGACAACATGAAACGAAGTAACATGCGTATAATAGGGCTGCCAGAAGGACAAGAAGAGCAGCAGGGATTAGAAAATCTATTTGAAGAAATAATGACAGAAAACTTCCCGGATATGGGAAAGATAAAAGTTACGCAAGTAAAGAGAGTCCCAAGCAGGATCAACCCCAAAAGACCCACACCAAGACATGTCATAATTTCAATGGCAAATATAAATGATAAAAAGAGAATCCTAAAGGCGGCAAGAGAGAGACAGAGAGTTACCTACAAAGGAACACCCATCAGATTGTCAAACGATTACTCATCAGAAACACAACAAGCTAGAAGTGAATGGAAGGAGGTATACAAAGTGTTGCAAAGCAAAGGACTGAATCCAAGAATACTATATCCAGCAAGACTATCAATCAAAATTGAAGGGGAAATCAGGAGCTTTGCAGACAAAAAAAGCCTCAGGGAGTTTATCACCACCAAACCAGCAATGCAAGAATTGCTAAAGGGAATACTGTACAAAGAAGAAATAAACAGGTAAGAAGGAATACAGACACAAAAATAGATATGACTGCAAACAAATACCTTTCAGTAATAACTTTAAATGTAAACGGACTAAATGCTCCAATCAAAAGACATCGAGTAGCTGAATGGATAAAAAAACACGACCCATGTATATGCTGTCTACAAGAGACCCACCTCAGAACAAGAGACTCACACAGATTGAAAGTGAAGGGATGGAAAAATATCTTTCAGGCAAATGGAAATGAAAAAAAAGCAGGGGTAGCAATACTTATATCTGACAAAATAGACCTCAAAGTAAATGCCATAACAAGAGATAAGGAAGGCCACTTCATAATACTAAAGGGAGAAATACAACAAGAAGAAATAATTCTGGTAAACATATACGCTCCCAATATAGGAGCACCCAAATACATAAAAAAACTCCTGGAGGATATCAAGGGAGAGATTAATAGCAATACAATCATAGTAGGAGACTTTAATACCCCACTATCACCACTGGACAAATCCTCTAAACAAAAAATCAGCAAAGAAACAGCAATCTTAAATGACTCACTAGACCAGATGGAATTAATTGACATCTTCAGAACATTTCACCCCAAAGCCACAGAATATACATTCTTCTCAAGTGCACATGGGTCATTTTCAAAGATAGACCATATGCTGGGTCACAGGCAAAGTCTCTTCAAATTCAAGAAGATAGAAATTATATCAAGCATCTTCTCAGATCACAGTGGCATAAAACTAGAAATCAACTACAATAAATACAATCCAAAGAAATCAAACACATGGAGACTAAACAGCATGCTATTAAACAAGGACTGGGTCACCAGAGAGATCAAGGAAGAAATAAAAAACATCATGGCAACAAATGGCAATGAAAACACAACAATCCAAAATCTATGGGACACAGCGAAAGCAGTCTTGAGAGGGAAGTTCATAGCTCTACAAGCCTATTGCAAAAAACAAGAAACAATGGTAATAAATTACTTAACCCTACAACTCAAAGAGCTAGAAAAAGCGCAGCAAGAAAAGCCCAGTGTAACCAGAAGGAAGGAAATAACAAAGATCAGAGCGGAGATAAATGACATAGAGACCAAAGAAACAATACATAAGATCAACAAAACCAAGAGCTGGTTCTTTGAAAGGATAAACAAGATTGATGGACCTCTAGCCAGGCTCACCAAGAAGCAAAGAGAGAGGACCCAAATAAACAAAATCAGAAATGAAAGAGGTGAAATAACAACAGACCCTGCTGAGATACAAAGGATTGTTACAAAATACTACGAACAACTCTAGTCCAACAAACTGGACAACCTGGAGGAAATGGACATATTCCTAGAAAAATATAACCTTCCAAAAATCAATCAAGAAGAATCTAAACAGCTCAATAGGCCAATAACTATGGAGGAAATTGAAGCAGTCATCAAAAAGCTTCTGGCAAACAAAAGCCCGGGGCCTGATGGCTTCACAGGAGAGTTTTACCAAACATTCAAGGAAGAACTAAAACCTATCCTCCTCAGACTATTCCAAAAAATTCAAGTGGAAGGAACACTTCCAAGCTCCTTCTATGAAGCCAGCATCACCCTAATACCAAAACCAGATAAAGACAACACAATGAAAGAGAATTACAGACCAATATCCCTCATGAACATAGATGCCAAAATCCTCAACAAAATTCTAGCAAATCGGCTCCAGCAGTACATCAGAAAGCTCATACACCATGACCAAGTAGGATTTATCCCAGGAATGCAAGGATGGTACAATATCCGCAAATCAATAAACGTGATACATCACATAAACAAATTGAAAGATAAAAATCACATAGTCATATCAATTGATGCAGAAAAAGCATTTGACAAAATCCAACACCCTTTCTTGATAAAAACTCTCAACAAGATGGGAATAAAAGGCTCATACCTCAACATAATACAAGCTATATATGATAAACCCACAGCAAACATCATACTCAATGGACAAAAACTAAAAACATTTCCCTTAAGAACAGGAACAAGACAGGGATGCCCACTCTCACCACTCCTGTTTGACATAGTTCTGGAAGTATTAGCCATTGCAATTAGACAAGAAGAAGAAATAAAAGGCATCCAAATTGGAAAAGAACAAGTAAAGCTGTCTTTATTTGCAGACGACATGATATTGTACATAAAAAATCCAAAAGACTCCGTCAAAAAACTAATAGACTTAATAAAGGAATTCGGCAATGTAGCAGGATACAAAATTAACGCCAAGAAATCTATGGCCTTTCTATACACCAATAGTGAACTTACAGACAGAGAGACTAAAAAGGCAATCCCATTTACCATCGCGCCAAAAAAATTAAGATACCTAGGAATAAACTTAACTAAGGAGGTAAAAGACCTATACACGGAAAACTACAGGACACTGAAAAAAGAGATAGAGGAAGACGTAAACAGATGGAAGAACATACCATGTTCATGGATTGGTAGAATCAACATCATTAAAATGTCCATACTACCCAAAGCAATCTATAGATTCAATGCACTCCCCATTAAAATACCAACGGCATATTTCACAGACCTTGAAAGAACTCTCCAAAAATTCATCTGGAATAAAATAAGACCCCGAATAGCCACAGCAATCCTGAGAAAGAAGAATAAAGTAGGAGGGATCTCAATACCAGATTTCAAGCTGTATTACAAAGCCACTGTTCTCAAAACAGCCTGGTACTGGCACAAGAACAGACATATAGATCAATGGAACAGAATAGAGAATCCAGATATTGACCCAAACCACTATGCTCAATTAATATTTGACAAAGGAGGCATGAACATACAATGGAATAAAGACAGTCTCTTCAATAAATGGTGTTGGGAAAATTGGACAGATACATGCAAAAAAATGAAGCTTGATCACCAACTTACGCCATACACAAAAATAAACTCAAAATGGATACAGGAGTTAAACATAAGATGGGAAACCATAAAAATACTAGAGCAATCCACAGGCAGCAAAATCTCAGACATATGCCAAAAGAAATTCTTCACTGACACTGCTCCTAGGGCAGTGGAAGCTAAAGAGAAAATTAACAAATGGAACTACATAAAAATAAAAAGCTTTTTCACAGCAAAAGAAACCATCAACAAAACAACAAGAAGGCCCACTACATGGGAGAACATATTTGCAAATGCCATCACTGATAAAGGTTTAATCTCCAACATCTACAGGCAGCTTATGCAACTTAATAAAAGGAAGATAAATGATCCAATAAAAAAATGGGCAACAGACCTAAATAGAATCTTTTCAAAAGAAGACAGAAGGAAGGCCAAGAGACACATGAAAACATGCTCAACGTCACTAATTATCCGAGAGATGCAAATCAAAACAACAATGCGGTACCATCTTACACCTGTCAGAATGGCTATCATCAACAAATCAACAAACGACAAGTGCTGGCGAGGATGCGGAGAAAAAGGAACCCTCGTGCACTGCTGGTGGGAATGCAGATTGGTGCAGCCACTGTGGAGAACAATATGGAGTTTCCTCAAAAAACTGAAAATGGAACTCCCATTTGACCCAGTAATCCCACTCCTGGGAATATATCCAAAGAAACTAGAAACACCAATCAGAAAGGATATATGCACCCCTATGTTCATAGCAGCACAATTCACCATAGCTAAGATTTGGAAACAGCCTAGGTGCCCGTCAGCAGATGACTGGATCAGAAAACTGTGGTACATCTACACAATGGAATACTATGCTGCCATAAAAAAGAAGGAATTCTCATCATTTGCAGCAACCTGGATGGAATTGGAGAACATTATGTTAAGTGAAATAAGTCAGTCAATGAAAGAAAAATACCACATGATCTCACTCATTTATGGATAATAAAGAACATTATAAAATTGAACAAAAAGATAGATACAGAGACAGTAAAGCATCAAACAGACTGTCAAATTACAGGGGGAAGGTTAGGGAGAGATGGGGGAGATAAGAGATCAATCAAAGGACTTGTATGCATGCATATAAGCATAACCAATGGACGCAAAACTCTGGGGGGTGAGGGTATATATGGGAGTGGGGTGGGGGGGGGCAATGGTAAGATATGTATACATATAATACCTTAATAAAAAAAATTGGAAAGAAAAAAAAAAGAAAATTATTATTATTAACAGAAACCCCAGAATTTAATTATTCAGTTTCCTGTGGAACCATTCAGTTTTGTTCTTTAGTGACTGAAAGGCAAAAAGCAGATGCTGACATATTAATTAAAACAAAAGTGAAGGGAAGTAAAAATAGGAATAGAAGAAATATGGGTAATGATGCAGAGAAAAACAGGAATGGGCACAAGTTTGGAAATTCTATATGTGTCACTCCAGACATAATTCCCTTCCCAATTTTTTTTCAAGGCTGGTGATTATAAATATAATTTGTATAATAGTCCCAAAGTCCACATCAATCCAGGTCTATATCTTGTCAGGGGTAAATATCTGTCACATATTAATGTCATTTTAGAGCACTGTGATCTACAGCATAATGTAGCAAAAGTACTCAAAAAAACATTAAAAACTGCAAAGTTTTATACAAATTATACGGATCATTGTGATTTTTATAATGAATACACTCACTAAAGTTTCATTCCATTTCAAAAAATATAGTTTATTAAAATGATACAGTATATTTTAGAAAGATTTCCCTGAATAATTTCATTTTTATTTATTTTTTAATCCCCACTCAAAGATATGTTTTTTAAATTGGTTTTAGAGAGAAAGGAAGGGAGAGAGGGAGGATCAGAGGGGGGAGAGGGAGAGAGAGAGAGGAGAGAGAAACATCCATTGGTTTTCTTAAGTATGCTCATGAAGCCACAGAAAGTATTTTGCCAAACTGCTTGGGGGCACAGTATGCCTGAACTAAATCTAATAGACAAATTCTTCATGTTTCCTCCAAGTAAAAAAGTGTGGATCCCGGAAGAGGTAAACTGACTTACACTATATTTTAGAAGAATTATCTCCGATTCTTATGATCTATTATCTCTTTTAATGGGATAATTCATAGCTGCCCATACAGAGGAAACAGAACTGAATTGGATGTCAGGAAACTAGCAGTCTAGACCTGTATCTAATATACATTAGTTATTATAATTTTAGGTAAAACACTTAATAAAAAGTACCATTTATACACAAAAAATGTGTTTTGTTTAATATGAGACAATGCATGGGCAGAGGCTTTTGAAAGTATAAATTCCTGAAATCAAGATTAAAAATGAAAGGGACTATCAAGAGTATATAATCAAAAAAATGTATTTCTTCTCAAGTTGTTTCTCCATAAAAGTTACTAAAGCTACTATAGCTTAAAATATCTGAAATGGAAGAGTGTGTTAAAAACTAGGGGATGGTGGAAGCTCAAAGAAAGCATTTATTTATTTAGACTAATCAGGAGTTAAAGTTAGTCATGTACTTATTCATTCAGCCTTTATTATTGAATGGAAGCTCTGCACGAGGCACTGTATCGGGCCTTGGAATTAAATAGGGAGTCAAAATAGAGTCTCTATCCTTAGGCAGTCTATATGCTAGTGAGAGACATAAATATTAATCAAACATTCATATAAGCAATTGTAAATATTTTTTTAAAATACAATGAAGCCTAACCAATGGACACAGACAACAGGAGGGTGAGGGCATGAGTGAGGGGGATGAGGGGTAATGGGGGAATAAGGACACATATGTAACACCTAAATCAATAAAGAAATTAAAAAAATACAATGATATTATACCATATAGGGATATGATCATTTCAGAGAAGTCCAGTAAGCTTTTTCTCAAGAAAGTGACACTTTGAGTTGAGATCTGAAGGTCATAAAGGAGTCAACGAGGTAAAGATGGGAGAAAGTAGTGTGACAATCTAAAAGAGAAACATAGACAAAAGCACTGTATCAGAGCAAATTATAGTGCATATATACAATAGTGAGCAAAAATCAATAAGACAGGAGCAGGAAGGAGAGACATGGTAATGCTTCAAGATACAGGAGAGAGATATCAATCCAGACCATGAAAGTCTTCACAGGTCACACTGAGCTGTGACTACTTATGAGCAGAGAAAAGTATTAGAGAATTTTAAGCAGGAAGATGATATAACTTGATTTGCTTCTAAAATAGATTGGTCTGGTTCTTTTGTGGAGAACGGGTACCAGAATATATGGAGGTAGACAAACTAGTAGAGGTAAACAAACTAATACGATATAACATAAGAAGCAAGAGATGAAGGCAGCTTGACCAAAGGTGGATCAACCAAGAACATGGAAATATTTAAGAAATATTTAGTAGGTAAATCAATAGACTACATGGATAGATTGATTGTTTAGGGGTTTGAGGGAGAGGGTGATAGAAAATGGCCTTTTGTTTTTTTTGTTTTTGGCTTGCGTTAACAGATGGATCATGAGGTCCTTAATTGTTAGAGATGTGAAGAAATGAAAAGATCATAGATATAGTCTTGGTTATATTGAGCCTCTGATGTTTTTGAGATAGTCAAGAAGAGATGTTAACAGTGAGAAAAATTCAGGTGTCAGAAGCTCAGAGGAGCCTTCTCTGGAGTTAAAGTTTATGGATCATCTCTATGTAGCTGAATGTGATTGCCTGGGAAGAGAGTATAGAATAAAAGGTAGAGATGGGTTAGCGTCTAGGCTCAAGGAACTTAACATGCAACAGGCAAGTGAAGACTCTAGCGAGAAAGAAAATAGCCAGAGAAGTATGTAAAAACATAATGATGTTATGTCTCAAAAGCCCAGGGAATAGCGTATTTTAAGAAAGACATGGTTAATCATATGGAATGCTGCTGAAAGTTAAAGTGTGGTAAAATATATATATCTATAATAATAAGAGTGTAATATGCTAATTAGAACAGACAGCCACATGACCTTCTGGACATCCTTCCAGACGACCTTCTGGACGAAGCCGGGACTGCCGTACTGAGCCCCTTGCTCTATTTCATGCATCGGGCCTCTAGAATATATATATATATATACTCTAGAATATATATATATATATATACATACACACACCATTATGGCTTTAATAAGATGCATCCAGAAGACTGTAGGCTCAGAATGGAGAGGTAGGTTAAAAAGTGGGAACAGTAGTGAGGCCCGGCCAGTGTGGCTCAGTATGTGAGGGTCATCTATGAACCAGGAAGTCACACTTCAATCCCAGTCAGGGCACATGCCCAGGTTGCAAGCTCAGTCCCCAGTAGGGAGTGTGCAGAGGCAGCTGATCCATGATTCTCATCATTGATATTTTTATCTCTCTCTCCCTCTCCCTTCCTCTCTCTGAAATCAATATATATATATATATATATATATATAAAATTGGGAATAGTGAGTAAAGCTCTTTCTAGAAACTTAACAATAAAAGGGAGAAGACTATGCGAAAGAACATATTTGTGAACAAAAATAAAGGACATATATTTTTTTAATTACTAAAAGCATTGAATGGTGTAACAGATTTCAGATCCATGTTGCTTGTGAGGATGTCCTAGGAAATGTCTGCAAATCAGTGGGGAAGGGAAGTGGAGAGAAGATTTTAAAGTTACAGAATGCCATTAGAGAATGCTTGCAATTATTGATTATTTACGTTTTAAAAATAAGCCTGTTTTACATGTGGCATGGCCATGTTTATTGGATAACCTATTAATATCTTTTTTTTTTTTAAAGTTCAAAGAATTTTGCTCCAGACTTCTCACTGTTTTTTTTGTTTGTTTTTTTTTAAATATATTTTATTGGTTTTTCACAGAGAGGAAGGGAGAGGGATAGAGAGCTAGAAACATCGATGAGAGAGAAACATCGACTAGCTGCCTCCTGCACGCCCCCTACCGGGGATGTGCCCGCAACCAATGTACATGCCCTCTACCCGAATCGAACCCGGGACCTTCCAGTCCTCAGACTGACGCTCTATTCACTGAGCCAAACCGGTTTCGGCTATTAATATCTTTAACCTGAATTCTTTTTCTTTTCTTAACTTATTGGTTTTAGAGGGAGAGAGGAAAGAGAGTGAGAAAGAAAGAAAAGAACATCAATTTGTTGTTTCACTTATTTATGCAGTCATTGGTTGTTTATTGTATGTGCCCTGATTAGAGACTGAACCCACAACCTTGGTGTATTGGGAGGAAGCTTTAATCAACTGGCTACTTGGCCAGAGTAAGCTGAATTCTTTAAAAAAAAAAAGCAGAATTTATTTTAATGGAAGTGTACTGAAAATGTACTGTGTACTTTCCTAACATTTAAAAAAAATATTTTTATTGATTCCAGAGAGGAATGGAGAGGGAGACAGAGATAGAAACATCAATGATGAGAGAGAATAATTGATCGGCTGCCTCCTGCACACCCCACACAAACCCAGGCACGTGCCCTGATCGGGAATCGAACCGTGACCTCCTGGTTCATAGGTTGACGCTCAACCACTGAGCCATGTTGGCTGGGCCTAACTTCTTAAATGTAATATACTACTGATATTACATTTTAATTTATAACTTGAAATTATTCTGACCTTTAATCATTCAATGTGTTATAGTAGCTTTCTTAGGGTTTATTATAATTTGTTGGCTTCTATCTCCATTAATTTTTTTTTAACTTTGTAGGTCTTCTTTTAAAAGATTGTCTCTCTCCTATTTCTATAGAGAATCACTTTTCACTATAATAAGTATGTCATTATTTTAATTTATCCTATATAAGATAGCTTGTCCTTCTAGATGTTAAAATGATATGTAACATAGAGGTAAATAAGGTCAGAGAGAGAGACTCAGGCTTTTTCTAATGAGTAATATTTATGTGTGTTGATTCATGAGATAAATATTTTTACTTGCTTTAACTTACTTTAGAGGACTTTATTGTTTTCCACTATCTTCTGTGTTTTCCTTGAAAACATGAGCATGTGTTTTACTGTATTCAAATATTCAGTAATTATCACAATTTCTAGCATGTGAAGGGCCCTAAAAATATTTGTTGAGTTGAATTGTCATAAATAAAAGGGTATTTTGTTTTTGTTTTAAGAACCTTAGGAAAGGTCCTTATTCATTGTTTCACCATATCTGCATAACTAAAGTGAAAATCTTATTTTGTTTTCAATGTAAAATTGTGCCAGTAACATTTAACTTTATAATATGACAAATTTCTTGGATTGTATATCTGAATCCACAGGTAGGTCAGGTGTCAGGAGAATGGGAGAATGTAAACTTCTTGAGAACAGGGACATTTTGTGTGTGGGATTTTTTTTTTTTTTTTTTTTTTTTTTTTACAGTGTAGCTTCCCCAGTTGTCTTTGTTTGCTACACAATAGGTGAGCCTTGGAATGCATATTGGGGAGGCCATCAAAATACTCATTTACTTTCCTCCTACGGTTGTTCTGAGACTTAAAGGAAATAATGCACATAGAGTGCCTAGTTAAGAGCCTTTTTATATAAGAAGCACTGTATAAATGTCAATGATTGTTATTGCTATTATCATCAAGTCTATACTTTTATCACTTTCTAAATATATTTGACAAAAATAAACATAGTGGAGCAAAAAGAGCAAAACTAGACTTGATGTTACATGATTTCAATTTTATTATGCTTCATTTTATGTCTATCAAGGAATTTAGTTAAGAAAATTAAAGAAAGGGAGTCATGTTGAAGACTTTGCTATTATGAATGAAAAGAATAAATAAAGCACAAGTGATGGGTGACTTAGTGGTATAGGAAGGAGAGTTTTGGGTTTATGGAACTCTGATTTTTCTAAGCAGATGTCCTTATCCTGAAAGTTATTGTAGACTCCACTTAACCAGATGGGATACCAAACTCCCTGTTGTGTTCAGAACTGGCAGGGCTCATTAAGTTGGCTTTAAATTGGATATTAAAAGAGGATCTTTTGCTTAGCCAAATAATCTCAACATGCACAATGGAGAGAAGAGGGAGTTCTACTAGCAAAGATGAAATATAAGAAAATTGATAAGTAATATTAACATACTGGAGTTAATTGTCTATAAGTAACTACAATGTAGATGGGAAATAAAAAAGATTAACTGGAAATGTTTCTAAATGATGGAGAATATGATCTATTGAGCATAATAAAAATAGAAAGAGAACATTTTTTTTGTTGTTGTTAATCCTCACCCGAGGATATTTTTTTCCATTGATTTCTTAGGGAGAGTGGAAGGGTGGGGAGGAGAGAGAAATATCGATGTAAAAGAGACACATCACTTGGTTACCTCCCTTATGCGCCTCTACTGGGGCCGAGGATGGAATCTGCAACCCAGGTACATGCCCTTGACTGGGAGTCAAACACGAAACTCTTCGGTGTGTGGTCCAACACTCCTACCATTGAGCCACACCAGCCAGGACAAAAAGATAACATTTTTAAATTTGAATATCAAAACTCAGAGGTGAAATATACTCTATAAAGAAAACTATGAGAAAATTAAACTTGAGGAAGCAGCATTGTATATGAGATCCAAAAAATACAAAACAAGTGCCTGGCCATTTAATAATCTTAATGTAAGGGAACTCTATAATCTTTTGATTATGGATACAAAAGATGAAAATAAAAGGCCATAGTTGGGCCCTGGCTGGTGTGGCTCACTCAGCTGGCTGGGCATCGTCTTATGCACCTAGAGATCACCTTTTCTATTCCCAGTCTGGGCACATGCCCAGGTTGTGGGCTCAGTCCTCAGCAGGGGGCATGCAGAATATAGCCAATTGGTGTTTCTCTCTAATGGATGTTTCTCTCTCTCCTTCTCTCTTTCTCTCTGTCTCTAAAATCAATAAAAATATATTTTGAAAAAGGCCATTGTTGGTATATATAAAAAACATAAGGAGTGGAAATTTCAATCCTTGAGGTTAAATACTTACACCCTTAAAGCTCTGGACCAGGAACTAAGGCTACCAGTATGATATATTGAGATATCAAATGAATAATATTTATGTACACTGATACATGTGATAATTAATAAGCATATAAGTTAATAGGCATAGAGAAATGAAATCTTGATGGAAGTGGTGTTGGTAATAAGATTATTTTATGATTTGAAAATCACAGAACCAATAAAGGTACTGGATTTTTTATTTTATTATTTTACTAAACAAGACAATTTATTTCACTGAACTTATTTTACTAAACAAGCTTTGCAGGGAGTATATGAAGATGGGTAATAAATTTAGTGAAGAAAAACAAGTGATTGGATATTACCTGAATGATATCTGAGTATAAGGAAGAAATTAAACTGGTGAACTGAGTTTTATCTCTAGACAGTGTGAGAGGCACATATACATTAATATTATGATGAGTATAGAATATCAAATATTAACAATAGGTACATTGATATATTTGTTTTGAGCACAAGTTTGAAATTTCTTTATTCACAGTTATGTAACCTAGAGCAGATTACTAGTTTCTCTACACCTCATTTTGCTATTGTATACAGTGAGGGCATTACTTACTTTTTGGTAGAAAATGCTTTTACTAGTATAACTTTAGTTTCTTGTTTGGCACATAATGGGAACTAAATAAATGCTAGCTAAAAATAGTTTAATATCATAAGTACCAAAATCAATCAAACCAAATTTATTCCGGAAATGTGAAATTGGAAAGAGACAAATCTATCCTACCTAATAATAGACAAATATGCAAATTGACCACACCTCCGACACACCACAAGCCACGCCCACAAGCCACACCCACCATCCAATCAGAGCGAGCATGCAAATTAACCCAAACCAAGATGGCTACAGCCACAGAGAGCAAGGTTTCCTAGGTAACAGAGGAAGCCAAGCTTTCTGCCTGCCCTTGCCAGGCCTAAGCCTCCACTCAAGCTACAAAGTTTCAATTATAGAAGGTAAACAAATTCAAACAAATGGCAGCAGAATGGAGCTTGAGAGAGCAGGCCAGGGTTGCCGCCGGCAACAGGGGAAGCAAAGCTTTCCGCACACGCTGGCTGGGCCCACCCGCTTAAGGCAACAAAGTTTCAATTATAATCCCAACAGAAATGGCTGCCAGCTGAGCACGGAGGGATCCTCAGGCTTGGCTCCACTCCAGGCTACAAAGTTTCAATTATAGAAGGAAAATAAATTCCAGATACCAGGGCCTCCACTTGGGTTGCCAGGGGGCGTGGCTGGCCTGCAAACCACCACAGGCCCCTCGCTCAGGCCGCCCCACGCCCCAAGGGAACCCCACCTTGATCAGGGACACCCTTCAGGGCAAACCAGCTGGCCCCCACCCGTGCACCAGGCCTCTATCCTATCTAATAAAAGAGTAATATGCAGATTGATCATCACTGCAACACACAATATAGCTGCCCCCATGTGGTCAAAGATCCTGCCCCCATGTGGACAAAAGATGGCCACTACAAGATGGCCAGCAGGAGAGGGCAGTTGGGAGGCATCCGGCCTGCAAGGGAGGGCAGTTGAGAAGGACCAGGCCTGCAAGGGAGGAGTGTTGGAGGTGATCAACCCTGCAGGAGAGGGCAGTTAGGGGTGACCAGGCCAGCAGAGGAGGGAAGTTGGGGGCATACAGGCTGGCAGCAGAGTGGTTAGGGGGTGATCAGGCTGGCAGGCAGAAGCAGTTAGGGGCAATCAGGAAGGCAGGCAGGCGAGCACTTGGGAGCCAGCGGTCCTGGATTGTGAGAGGGATGTCCGACTGCCCGTTTCCAGGATCGGGCCTAAACGGGCAGTCGGACATCCCTTGAGGGGTCCCATATTGGAGAGGGTACAGGCTGAGCTGAGGGACAACCCTCCTCCGTGCACGAATTTCGTGCACCGGGCCTCTAGTATATATATAAAAGCCAAGTGACCTTAACTACTGGTACGACTGGAATGACCGGAGTGACTGGAATGACCGGTCGCTATGACTCGCACTGCAGTTGGCCAACTGGCCCAATCAGAGGCGGGAACAGCCAGCCAACCTCCACATCCCCTCCCCTTGGCCAGCCAGGCCCCGATCTGCCCCAATAGGAGCAGGCCAGCCGGACCCCACCCGTGCACAAATTTGTGCACCGGACCTCTAGTAAAATAATAATTTGCATGGTCACATATTATTAACGTTGGCCAGTATTAGTTTGTTAATACAGCTAGCATTGGCAAAGCAGAGTGATATTACTTCCACCAAAAAAAAAGAGGAAACTGAAACTGAGGAAAGTTAAATCACAGGATGAGTGAGAATTGTTCTGAAACAATGCTTGGAAGTTTCTGAAGTATTTGTTTTGTGATTTTCTATTTCTATTCCCTTTATGGATCTTGATAAATATTCTTTAAAAAGATATCTAGTACTTGGATACTAAAGAATTATACCCTTAAAGAAGTGGGAAATATATTTTATATATTTGAAATATATATATGTCTTAAATGTGTATCAGAAATGAATTTTAATTTTCTTTAGCTTTAAGACTAGGGTCTTAATTTATTTATAATAGTTATGGAAATGAATAGCCAAAGCATCTTTTTATTTTAATTGTGAGAGACCATGCTCTAGAAATACACTCAAGGAATTCAGTTCATAGCAAAAATTATAAAATTATACCTTCTGACTTTAGTTTAAAAGATAAGCTAAAATACTTGTTTCTTAATTTTCCTGTGTTCATGCTGTAATTTACTGAGTGCCTATTATGAACCAGGTACCATGTTAGCCTTTGGCTCCATAATAAGGAGACCAAACATATTAGGTCTTCCATATTAGGGTTCTGAACCATCCTAAAATTACTCTCCCAGTTATGGCTTTTTCATCATCCTTCCCACTTGTCGTCCTATTAAGTCACCTCCTATTTATATATGCTATATAGGCACAAATATAAAAATGTTTCCTTGCAAAATCCTAGCCATAAAATGGTCCCATTTTGCCATTTCTTAAATTGTACCCTAGTTATACTTAATTTGACACACAAGTCCTTTCTTAAACTTGTTGATTACTTCTCTAAACTAGTATTTCTTCTTCCATACATGACACCCATGTTCTAATTACATTGAACTATTCACTATGTGATGCATACCCATTCCTTTAAGCTTTTACCCCCACTTCCTCTGTCTGGATAGATGATCCTCTTCTCTTTAAAATGGCATGCCCATACTCATCATTAACTCAGAAAATCAATTCATGTGAAGCCTTTCCTGACTCTTCACAATATGAAAGGTAGTTTCATATAGTCTACGATGTATTCCTAAAATACTTATAAAACCTCAAAGTTGCAGAGTAAGTTTTAATTTTATATTAAATATAATTTTCTTTGTCATCCCTAATGATTTCTAAAGATGCCTAAGTCACAATAATTTTATGAGAACTTACTTGATACAGGCATACCTCAGAGATATTACAGTTTTGGTTCCAAACACTACAATAAAACAAATATTGCTATAAAGGGAACCACATAAATTTTTTGGTTTCCCGTCCATATAAAAGTTATGTTTATACACATATACTGTAGCCTAGTAAGTGCCTAATAGAATTACAATGTTCAAAAGTCTTCATGACTAAAAAATGCTAACCATCATCTGAACTTTAAACAAATCATATTATTTTTGCTGGTGAACGGTCTTGCCTCTATGTTGATGTCTGCTGACTGATCAGGATAATTGTTGCTGAAAGTTGGGGTCCCTGTGGCAATTTTTTAAAAATAAGACATCAGTAAAGTTTGCTACATCAATTGACTCTTCCTTTCACTCTTCAGTGATTGCTGTGTAGCATGTGATAAATTAGAGTCTCTCCTCTCAAACCCTGAATTAATTTATCAAGTATCATTATGCAATATTCTAAATCTTTTATTATTTCAACAATTTTCACACCATTTTAATCAGGAGTAGATTTCATCTCAAGAAACAATTTTCTTTTATCATCCATGAAGTCTTAAATCTCTCAAAGTCATCTATAAGGGCTGAAATCAACATTATCCAAACTCCTGTTAATGTTGATACTTTGACCTTTGCCCATGAATCATGAGTGTTCTTAATGACATTTATAATGGTGAATTCTTTTCAAGAAGGTTTTCAATTTACTTTGCCCAGATCCATCAGAGAAATCACTATCTATGGCAGCTATATCCATATGAAATGAATTTTTTAAACAGTACAACTTGAAAGTCAAATTTACTCCTTGATCCATGGGCTATAGAATAGAAGTTGTGTTAGCAGGCATAAAAACAACATTAATCTCATTGTGAATCCCCATCACAGCTCCTGGGTGACCAGGTGCATTGTCAATGAGTAGTAAATTTTAAAAGGAATTCTTTTTTTTTCTTTTTTCTGAGTAGTAGGTTTCAACAGTGGACTTAAAATATTCAGTAAACCATGTTGTAAACAGATGTACTGTCATCCAGGTTTTGTTGTTGCGTTTATAGAGTAGATTCAGCATAATTCTTAAGGGCCCTAGGATTTTTGGAAAGATAAATAAGCATTGGCTTTAACTTAAAGTCACCAGCTATATTAGCCTCTAACAAGAGAGTCAGCCTGTCCTTTGAAGCTCTGAAGTCAGGAGTTGACTTCTCCTCTCTAGCTATGAAAGTCTTAGATGGCACCTTCTTCCAATAGAAAGTTGTTTGTCTATGTTTAAAATCTATTTTTTAGGATAGCCACCTTCTTTAGTTATCTTAGCTAGATCTTCTGGTTAACTTGCTAGAGCTTTTACATCAGCACTGCTCTTTCACTTGGCACTTTAAAGTTATAAAGATGGCTTGTTTCCTTAAACATAGTGAACCCACCTTAGCTACCTTCAAACTTTTCTCTGCAGCTTCCTCACCTCTCTCAGCCTTCATAGAATTGGAGAGTTAGGGCTGTGCCATGGATAGGCTTTAGCTTAATAGAATGTTAAGGCTGGTTTGATCTATCCAGACGGCTGACATTTTCTCCATATCAACAATAATGCTGTGTAGCTTTCTCATCATTCTTGTGTTCACTGGAGTAGCTCACTTAATTTCCTTCAAGAACTTTCTTTTTACATTCACAAATTGGCTATTAGATGCAAGAGGCCTGGCTTTCGGCCTATCTTGCCTCTCAACTTACCTTAATCATTTCTAACTTTTGATTTAAAGTGAGAGATCTAAAACTCTTCCTTTTATTCGAACACAGAGAAGTCATTGTATGATTATGAGTTGGCATAATTTTAATTATTTTTAGATCTCAGGGAATTAGGAGCCCTGAGTTAGAGGGAAAGCTACAGAGAAATGGCTAGTCAGTGGAGTAATCAGAACAAATATGTTTATTGATTAAGTTTGTAGTCTCATATGGGCATGGCACATGGTGCCCAAAAACAATTATGATGGTAACATCAAAGATCACTGATCACAGATCATAATAATAACAGTGGCAAAGTTTAAAATATTGCAAGAATTACCAAAATGTAACACAGAGACACAAAGTGAGCAAATGCTGTTGGAAAAATTATGCCAATAGACTTACTTAACACAGGGCCACCACAAACTTTCAGAATGTAAAAAAAAAAAAAAAAATGCAGTATCTGTGAAGCACAATAAAGCAAAGCACAATATAATGAGGTATGCCTGTATTTTTGAGATTTTTGTAATTGGTATTGTCTTTTAAATCTTAATTTCAAATTCTTTGTTTTATATACAGAAATTCTATGAATTTTTTTATTTTGACCTGATATACAGAGACCTTACTAAGAACCACATATTACTTTAATGTGTTTATAAATTATTTTAGCTATCTTTATATAAATGTATACTTTTCATTGAAATTAATAACTCTGCCATCAAATGACACCACTAAAAAAATAAACAGGCACCCTGGCTAGTGTGATTCAATTGGTTGGTCACTGTCTTGTGCCCCAAAGGTTGCTGGTTTGATTCCCGGTCAGAGCACATGCCTGGGTTGCAGGCTTAATTCCTGATAAGGGGTGTACAGGAGGCTGCTAATGGATGTGATGCTCTCACATCTATGTTTCTCTCTCTTCTTCTCCCTTCCTCTCTCTCTAAAAATCAATAAAAATATTATTTATTAAGCAGATAAGTCACAAACTGAAAAAGACATTATGAAAATGGTCTTGTACTCACATTACATAAGGAACTGGTACAATTCAATAAGAAAAAGAAAACCTAATTAAAAGTAGGAAAGGATTTGAATAAGTAATTTACAAAAATATTACACAATAACTAAAAAACAGATTTCTTAAAGGGCTTAATACCATTACTCATCAGGGAAATACAAAAACCACAATGAGATATACACCCACCAAAAATGGTTAAAATAAGAAGACTGATGATATCAATTGTCGATGAAGATGTGGAGCAGCTAAAATTCTCAAACATTGCTAATGAGAATATAAACTGTTTTAGGCAGTTTGGAAAATTGTTATTAACCCAAGCTAAATATATGCACACCCTAATGAAAAAACAATTCTACTCATAGTTAATTTTTTTTAAAAAAGAGGCATAGGTCCACCAAATGATATGTACATGATTATTGACAGCAGCTCTATTTATATCCTGAAATTGGAGACAATCTGAGTGACCAAACATATTAAAATAATAAGCATATTGAGATTAAGGTATGTTCATATAGTGGAATAGTATCCTATCTAATAAAGAGGTAATATGCAAATTGACCATCACTCCAACACACAAGATGGCCACCCCCATGTGGTCAAAGATGGCCGCCACAAGATGACCAGCAGGGGAGGGCAGTTGTGGGTGATCAGGCCAGCAGGGGAGGGCAGTAGGGGGCAACCAGGCCTGCATGGGAGGAAATATAGGGGTGACCAGGCCAGAAGGGGAGGGCAGTTAGGGGCAATCGGGCCAACAGGGGAGCAGTTAGGTGTCGATCAGGCTGGCAGGGGAGTGGTTAGGGGGTGATCAGGCTGGCAGGCAGAAGCGGTTAGGGGCAATCAGGCAGGCAGACAGGCGAACGGTTGGGAGTCAGCAGTCCTGGATTGTGAGAGGGATGTCCGACTGTCCATTTAGGCCTGATCCCACCTGGGACATCCCTCAAGGGGTCCCGGATTGGAGAGTGTGCAGGCTGGACTGAGGGACACACACAACCCCTGTGTATGAATTTTGTGCACCGGGCCTCTAGTATTACAATAAAAAGAAGAACCTAGTGTTATACAGTGAGATGAATCTCAAAAACATCATGTTGAGCCAAAGATGGCATACACAAAAGAAAGTATATTGTGTGATTCCATTTATTATAAGTTCAAAAATAGGCAAAACAAACAAACAAACAAAAAACTAGTCTTATAGTTTTAAAGGCAGAATAAATTAACCTCTGAGTTGGAGGTATTAACTGGAAAGAGGCAAGAAGAACCCTTATGGGTATTGGAGGTATTCTATATATTGATCTGGGTCGTGGATATATATATATATATATATATATATATATATATATATATGTAAAAGTGTACAGTGTTATACACTTAAGATTTTGCAATTTACACTGTTTAGATGCACCTCAATTTAGAAAATTGACAATAGGACATGAAAATAATATAATGCTGGTAGAAATGAAATAATTATAATATCTTTAACAGCAATTTCAAAATATGATTAAAAAGTTGTTTGTTTTTTAATGTTTGTACTTTCTGACCCAGAATGTTTTGCTTCTAATAACTGATTCTAGGACAGAATCTGACAAATGGCCAAAATATATATATATATATATATATATATATATATATATATATATATATAATTTTTATGATAGTGGTGAAAGCAAGGCAGAAAAACTCTAAATGTCTAAGATTTGGGAACTGAATAATTATTTTCTAGCCACAAAATGAACCAATAGCCAGACATTTAAAATTACAATAAGGATAACATTTTTTAAAAACATTAGTATTTTTGGAACACTTCAAAAGTGTCATGCATTTGCCCAATGTGATTAACATGGATTATTCCCTTTAATGTTTACTAGAAACTGATGAATAGGAATGATTACTATATGTTTTACAGGTTAAAAACAAAAACGGAGGCTTAGGAAATTGTGCAGGGATACACAGCTGGAAAATGTCAGAGTCAACAATCCAACCTAAATTTGTCTGAATCCAGTGCCAGAGATTTTAACTGGTGTGATATAGTTTGGGCATTGTCACTTATGATAATCATATTACAAATGATACTCATCATTTATTGTTAACTGAGGGAGTAGCCAAGCTGTATGACTCATAGCATGATTTCATATGCATAAAAAATGCACAAACACATACACAGTAAAGTAAATCATGTGATGAAGCTCCTGTGATTGGCAGTTAATTACCAGTTCCTCTGCTCTCCTGTTCAGATAACTAGCTGTGCAGATTCACCCTCGTCTTTTCATTAATCTTACAATAAAACCTACCCACATTTTATATAATTAAAATATTTAGACACCACTTATAGTGTATGGCAGAATTTTACGGCATGAACATCATATATAAACAAATAAATCTATTTGGCAAAGCATATGCCAAGCTCTGCTTCTTTCTCTATGTTGAGATTATGGATAATTTCATATACATAATTTGTCTGATTTAAATTTTCTACTTTTTCTCAACTGAATGTACAAAGTTGATATAGTTATCAAAAAAACAAATAAACAAAAATCCCACGGGAAAGGTGACGATGCGTTTTAATAAGAGTAGCCTGTTTTTTGCACTCCCTCTCCTGAGGATCATGCTCTCAACCCGGGCCTGTGCCCTGACAGGGATTCAAACCAGTGACCCCTTGGTTCATGGGTCAATGCTCAACCACTGAGCCACAATGGCTGGGTAAGAGTAGACTGTTTTTTCAAATGATGCTCTACCATCACCCAACTGATTGATTTTTTGGTTTATACTTAATAGTAAATGCTAATGTTTATTGAGAACATAGTACCAAGGACCTAATAAATGTCTTTTATGAATATACTACCTATATTTAATCTGTACAAGAACCATGTGATATAAGTACTATTATTATCACTAGTTTATATGTGAGAAAACTGAAGCACAGATTGGTTAAACTGCCCAAAGCTACACAGTATGATTCCAGCTCATGGAGTCTAACTCTAGGGACTTGCTCGAAAGCCCTGGTGTGTACAGACCCTGTAAGTTTAACAGGAAGGGCACATCTCCTCAATTGTAAAATGCAGGGCCACCTGAACATTTTAATATTCTGTAATTTTTAATCCAATGTTTGACAAAAAAGTTTTCTTTTGTATTCTCAGCCAATACTTTTTTCAGGGCCTACCATATGCCAAACTCCGTAGTAGCTTTTCTTTCTTTTTCTTGATATCAGTTTCGTAGACCATTTGAACTGCGTGAGATGTGTGCCTTGGAAATGAGATTGAAGGCATCCACGGCGGTTTGAGGGTGGAGGGCATGTAATGTGTATCAACTGGAATTCACCCTAAAAAATAAGCCATCTGATTATTTAATAAATTCTAACTTGAAAAGAGGGATGCAGTTATTTCTCAGCCTTTCCCAACACGTAATATCATTTTTAGTCAGTAGTTTAATATAATTTTCTTTAGCTGCTAACTCAATTCAGGGTAAGATGCAGGCATAAAATCATACAAATCTTTTGTTTTGCAAAGCTCTTTTGCAAATCAACCTTGTTTCATGCCCTAATTAATCAGCATCCATGGGGAATGAGAGGTTATTTGCTTTTCAGCCTCTGCAGATATACTAATAGCATAACAGGAGAGCTCTGAACCAACATGGGTTCTCTTTCGTATTTGAAGCAGTTTCCCATGGATTCGTATAATTATCTAGAAAATGCGAACCATTGTTTCTATTGGAATTTTACCTCATGCTGACAGGAACTCCTGAGATTAGAAAAATCTACCCATTACGAGGCCTTTTGAGCATACAATTACTCCAGTATGTTAAATTGAACATATCATTATGTTTAGAAACCCCTACCATAGTCCCTGATCCTTATAATCCACAGAAGAATGTAAGCACTTCTTTTTCTCAATTAAATCATCTTTAAAAACATGTCATAAACCATTTCTCACTGACTGAAATGAAAGTTGTGTACGATTTTCTAATTCAGCAGAATAGTTTAACAAGCTGTTGGGAACAAGTAAAGTTTAGCTAGCAGTCAGGTCTAAAGAGAAGCATTATTTGATTTCCTTATATGTTATTGTGAGCTCCGTAAAATTGGCTTATTGAGCACCATCTCAAATCAAAATTTTACAACATCACGCCCAGCACACTGCACACTGGAGCCTTATGCTTAAGTATACTTCGTTCATTACCCAGAACTCAAAAACAAATAAATAAATAAAATAAAAAGAGGATGGACTGCATTGTAGGATACAGGCTGCTGTTTTCTCTGTTGGTAGGCAATTTTGGTTGCAACAAGTTCCCTGGGTCAAAATAACGGCTATTGCTATGAAATTGCCTTAGAAGAAAAAAAAAAATCTAAGGCAGATATGATAAAGCGAATCTGATTCATAGATTTTTATATTTTAGGATCTGGTTTTTGCTTCTAGTGTTTGAGCACAATTCGGTTTATCAATGTAAAATTATTTACATAATTACAGATCAAACCAATCAGTTACTACCTTGTCAGGCTAAAGGTCATGTCTAGCATAAGCAAGTAGCTCAGATGCCGCTCAGCTGTTAATACCTGTTCACTCTGCGGCTGCCGCCCTATTCCCAGAGCTGATTGCCCTCTGTCCTGTGGCTTCAAGTAATGTAAATTGTATCTTGTCCCTGGGTAATCGAGATCAGTGTTGTCTTGTCTGTCCACTCCCTGCCAATGCCCTCTCTATGCTGCGATAATGGTTTTGGTGGGCAATCAAGGAGGATGCCTTCTTGACTCGTCTCTCATAATAGATTGTCCTCCTCAGGCAAAATTGAATAACCCCCGACATGGCCTGGAGGCAAGCAATGAGAATTCAATAAGTCTGCAGGGTCAATGTCCTGTCATTTTTGGCAAGCAAGTAATTATTCTGCACTAACATTCAGTAATAGGAAGAGGAAACTGCCCTGGACACCTTCATCTTGATGCCCAGAAAAGTCACCTTAACAGGATTTTTCCTCTAATCAGCAATAATACCTTCTCCTTTTCTGATGTGACTGAGTCCAATATTCATGTGCCTTGTGTGTGGATTTTCTAGAATTTTTTTTTCTGACATACAGTGTCTGTGGGAAAGTTTAACAACTTCACTGCCTGTTTAATATTTTCCACTTTTATGGGTTGCAGTTGTGCTGTCTATTTGCTTTTACTGATTTGTGAAAGATTTATTATAAACCAAATACAGCTGTTCTCCCCTTTCATAAAGTCCAACTTTTTTGGCAAACCTGTTTTCCACTGTGAAAATATATTCGAAATCATTTTTTTCTGACCAGCTTTCTTACCGTAAACTGTGGACTCACTTAACGAATAAAGAATGCATCTGCTTAAAAAATAAACAGGCTGAAGAAATGACACTTTTTGGGGGCCTTCTGGAGGGATTCGATGTTATTGTGTTCAGATTCCAAGAGGGCAGAATTTTAATATTAAAAAAGAGCATGTGTAAATTCAAGCCACTTGAGTATTTTGCCTTTACATTTATATTTATAAACCATACCCATTTACCTATGTAAACTTTAACTGAAACTATTATGACAAACCTTTTAATATTCTTAAGATAGTGCTATCATGTACCATCACTCCATTCATCATATATACACGCAGAGAAATATTCATATAAATGTACATATACATACATATATATGTATATGAGGAAATGTAGGTTTATAGTTATAATACAAACAATAATACAATAATTAATAACATTCATTAATAATAATACAATAAACTTTCAAATACTCATAACTGTAAACCTACTTTGGTGTGTGTGTGTGTGTGTGTGTGTGTGTGTGTGTGTGTGTGTATGAACATATCATTTCAAGTAATCAGTTCCCATTGTTCAGTTTTAGATCTCTAACTTTTGATATTTACCTAAGGAATTGCTGAATTACCAATTTTGAAGAAAGCAAATTTTAGCATCATTTTATTTACTGGCACTTTTTAAAAAGTTATCTTCTTTAATGGGGAAAAACCACCCCAAACAATTAGAAGACAAAAGTGACTTCCAAACCCAATCGAGGTTGCTTTTCTCCTCATTTCTCTCTGTGAAGAAGCTATTGCTTTATTCATTGAAAGGAACCTTTATCTTCTCTCTCCTGAGATCAGTGCACAGCGAGTAATGAAGAGGCTCATATAAGAGCAGAATAAGCACTTTCCATGACTGATTGACGATTGATTATTGCTGGGATGTCTCCCCACGGTCACTCATCACTATGCTTTTTTGACAACCAAGCTCTATTCCTGACATGAAAAAGGTGTTTTGATCTGCATCAATTTGGCTTGTTAACTGTGACAAAACTCAAACTGATACTGATCATGTTCACTTGTCGATGTTGATTTGGATCCTTGATGTAAGAACGGTTCATAATAATGTGTATATTTTATTTTTTATTTAGGATGCTATAACACTAATTTATTTAATAACTACTTCTCTTGAAATCATTTTCATTATCCTCATGCATTTAAGATTTTGTTTACTATAATAAGCTTTTGACATTATTTTATTTTATCATTACTCCTTTCAATATATTTTTAACAGTCTGCTTTAGAATTTCTGACCATCTTTTATATGACCATAACACATCTTTTCACCATATGACTGGGGAGGAAACTATAGCTGCTTTTTATACAAACTACTGAAAAACAAAATTTAGTTAGAAGGATTATTTTGTATTGAGTAGAGTATATATTTTCTAGAGGTAAAGGATAGCAAAGAGAATATATTTTAAAGATTATATCAAGAAAGAGAAAATATTATGTATATTTTTTTCTTAAGTGCTTTGGGTTAAAAAATGAAATAAATTATTGGCAATTAATTACTCTCTGCAATTTTAAAAAGCAATATTAAACATATCATAAACACTTATCAAAATACTTATAATAGTTGCTATTAAGAAGCTCTAAATTACTTGTATTTTAATATATTTAATTTTGTTATTTATTTGCTTTATACTGAGAAATTGAATCTAACACATAAAGGAGATTTTATTTTTCAAATTGAATTATGTTTCACACTTAAAGTTGAGCTAATAATCCTTCTACATTTTGCATTCCCTCTTCCCTTTCCCCTAGAGTTTTTAAGACCTGTATTTATCCCCACAGCACAGAGCAAGTACAAAAATTCCAGTTGAAAGTTTTAATTGTATTTCTTGAAGCGATCCTTGAAAAATAATGGCCATGAGATCTTACCTACTCTTTTCTTTTCTTTTCTTTTTTTTTAAGTCACAATAAAGTTGTCTAGTGAAAATTATAGCATATCATTTGGGAGCATGCATTATTAATTCTCTTTTACCCCTCCCCATAACTGTTACTTTTAATTTATTGATCTAAATTATCAACCACTGTGTTGCGTTTGCCAAACTACATTGAATTTACTTTTCTTTAGTTTGTTATATTGAAGCTACTGCAGAAATTACCATGTTAATCCAAATTATTATTAAAAACTCCTTTCTAATGTCTTGACTGTTCTTTCCTTGACTTTATGAGGTATTACAATTTATAAATTAAAATTAATATCTAAATATCTTTCTATCATTCACAAAAAACACTGCGTGAAAGAAGATTTTTCTCTGGTGCATGAGAAGTTGCTTAATTGAAAAGCCTCCTCACTCTTATCCTTTTACAAGTACTGTGCTCCTTTGTCAGTGAGACCTGTGAGCTGAATGTTGTTGAATTCTTCACAGGGGTGAGTATCAAGAAAAGAATACACTGCTCTTTCTGTGTTTTGTGAGGATCTTTCCATATCTTTGAGGAGTCTCTGCTTGACTTACATTTCCGTGGTAAGCCTTTACACATTAGTGCCTCAGTGCAGTGAGATGTACCTTCAGGTCTTGCCAATCCTGGTTGCCTGTGGACTCGGCCCCTGCGGGCAGCTGTTTGCAGGCTCCAGCCCCACCATTTAATTTGGCTTCAATGTCTTTATGAACTGCAAAGGGAAAATGCTAGGGAGACTTGATATGGAGAAAGGAAAGACTGAAGTGTAAAAAAAACATTTATATTTTTAGTGCTCTCCATTTTGCCTTTCCCTTCCTCAAAATATTTTTCAGTGGTCGTAAGTCTAGTAGCCAGTGTCATGCCATTATATTTCTGGATCTTTCTCTTGAACATTACAAAAATTGTCTTTTCTTTACATCATTTCATCTCATTTTTCAAGCCTATCTATATATATAAAATTCTAATATGCTAAGTGTCCGACCGATTGGTTGACCATTGGGTCGACCGCTCAACCAGTCACTATGACACGCACTGACCACCAGGGGGGCAGATGCTCCAACCGGTAGGTTAGCTTGCTGCTGGGGTCTGGCCAATCAGGACTGGGTGAGATGTCCCGGACATGCCCTGGAGCCCTCCCGTGGTCCCTCTCAGCTGGCCAACCTCCGGTGGTCCCTCCCCAGCCAGCCAGTCCCCATTGGCCCCAATCAGGACTGGATGAGACCTCCCCACTGGGCCCCGATTGCCAGCCAGGCCGAGGTACCCCACCCATGCACAAATTCATGCACCAGAACTCTGGTTTTATATTAAGGCTCAAAAAGTTTGGCAGAGCTTTTCATGAAAAACAATACCAAAGAGCCAAGAAAGCTCCAGAAACCTCCAAGACATTTTAGGAGACTCTGCTACAGATGGATGCCATCACCTTACAGGAAATAAAATAGAAATAGAAAGAGATCGAGAACTCAGAATCTGGAGCCAGATCTCCTGGGATCAACCTCTAGATCTGTCACTTATTTTTGTAGGTGCCTCATATTACATCTCTGTGTCTCAATGTACTCATTATAAAGTGGGGATATACAACCCAGCTGGTGTGGCTCAACAGTTGAGTGTCCACCCAGGAACCAAGAGCTCGCAGGTTCAATTCCTAGTATGGGTACATGTAGGCGGCAGCCAATTGATGATGTTTCTCTCATCAATGTTTCTATCTCTACCCCTCTCCCTTCCTCTCTCTCTAAAAATCAATAAAAATATATAAAAAAAATAAAATGGGGTTATATAGATGTCCCTATTATATGGGGAAATGTCATATTATAAAGCTGCTGTGAATATTAAATAAGTTCAAATAATTAATGTTGTTAGAATTGTGTTTGATGCCTAAGTTATAACCTCCTACATGTATTATTATTTATGTAGACATTGATACCTTACAAAGTATTTCCTCAAATATTATCCTTTGACTCTTATAAGAAGTCAATGAATCAATTTTAAGATGAAGAAACTAAGAAAGTAAGTGGCTAGCCCTAACTGGTTTGGCTCAGTGGATAGAGCATCGGCCTGTGGACTGAAGGGCCCTGGGTTTAATTCTGGTCGAGGGCACACACCATTAACCCGGCCTTGGTCAGGGCTCATGCAGGAGGCAACCAATTGATGTGTTTCTCTCACACTGATGTTTCTCTCTGTCTTTCCCTCTCTCTTTCACTCTCTCTAAAAATCAATGGAAAAATATCTTAGGGTGAGGATTAAAAAACTAATAATAATTTTAAAAAATTAAAACATTAAAAAAAAGAAAGAAAGTAAGTAGCTTGACCAAAGAAACATAATGAGAAAATACTGAAAAACTTGATCCTGGTCTTTTGTTTCTAAGTCCAAGTTATTTATGTTGTTGCTGCTATTTCCCATAGGACGATCTTTATCTCTCTTTAGAGATTGATTTATTATCACTTGTTATGATGATATTAAATATGAAAGGAAGATGAGTTTAGAATTGAAAGGGCACATAACTGTCAGATTCGGTAGTTGTTGATAAAGGGAAAATGTGAGTTCTAGGTTTCAGTATATGCTTTTTATTGTTTTCATTTATTGAGGAAATTTTTATCAAGCACTTATTATTGCTAGACATTGTGGATATAGAAATAGATAATACCAATATGCACTAAATTGAATTCTAGCATTTCAGTGGAGGAGATAAAGAAGTCAAATAATTATTGTGGCATAGTATAATAGAAGTATACCTTAGAATTATTAAAGCAAAAAGTAGGAGCACCTGGCCAAGACTGGAGGATTTGAGAAAATCAGGGAAGATTATCTAAAGGATTTAGAGTAAAAAACTGATAATCTAATTCCAAGTTTTAGAAAATCATTGTGATTGTTGTATTAAGACTATATTGCAGGGAGCAAGACTGGAAGCAGAGAGACCAAGCAAGACATATAATGTTGGCTGGTAAAAAAAAAATAGAATTACCTTTCCTAATATGTGGAAGCTTGACAATGTTTATAGATGGAGGGGCAGGTCTAGTTAAAAAACGATCTTACCTTATAATAGACAAATATGCAAATTGACCGCACCTTCGCTACACCCAAGCCACGCCCACCAACCAAGCCACGCCCACCAACCACGCCCACCAGGAAACCGTTGCAGGGACGTTGGGGTGTGGCGGAGCCCAAGGCCGGGAAAGCCTCGGGCACCAGCGGGGAGCCTGCACGGATCGCAGGAAAGCACTGGGGGTCGGCTCCTGCAATCGGTAGCAGGGACGCTGGGTGCCGACAAGCCCAAGGCCAGGAAAGCCTCGGGCGGAGGCTTTCCCAGCCTTGGGCACCAGCGGGGAGCCTGCACCGATATAAGGAAACCACTGGGGGTCGGCTCCTGCGATCCTTAGCAGGGATGTTGGGTGCGGCCGAGCCCAAGGCCACCGCCCAGGGCCAAGCCCCGACTCTGAAAAAGGCAGAAGGCGGTGGCCACAGCCAAGGCCTGGGTCCCCGGTGCCGGCAGAAAACTGGTGCAGGCAGCCAGGTGAATGAAGGTCTATTGCACGAATCTTCGTGCAAACGGGCTACTAGTTTAATATAAAAACTTTTAAGTAACTTATATAACTCAACACCAATAAAAACCAAAAACAATCCAATTAAGAAGTGAACAAAGGACCCGAATAAACAGTTCTCCAAAGAGGATATACAGATGGCCAATAGACAGATGAAAAGCTCAATAGCACTAATCATCGGAGAAATGGAAATGAAAATCATAATGAGGTATCACCTCACACCTGTCAGAATGGCTATCATCAATAAGTTAACAAACAACAAGTGTGGGTGAGGATGTGGGAAAAAGGGAATTGTCCTGTGCTGCTGGTGGGAATGCAGATTGGTGCAACCACTGTGCCAAGTAGTATGGTGTTACCTCAAAAAGTTTCAAATGGAACTACCTTATGACTCAGCAATTCCACTCTGGGAATATATCCAAAGAAACCTGAAACACTAATTCGAAAGAATATATGCACCCCTATGTTCATTGCAGTGTTATTTACAATAGCCACGATTTGGAAGCAGCCCAAGTGCCCATAGGTAGACGAGTAGATTAAAAAGCTGTGGTACATTTACACAATGCAATTAATCAGCCATATAAAATATGAATCAATTTAATTTTAATAATAAAGAAGGAAATCTTACCTTTTGAGCATGGATGGACCTGGACAGTACTATACTAAGTGAAATAAGCCAGTCAGAAAAAGACAAGTACCAAATGACTTCACTTATTTGTGAAATCTAGTAAGTAAAATAAACTAACACATTGGAAATAGACTCATAGATACCGAGAACAGACTGACAGCTGTCAGAGGGAGAGGGTTGGGGACTGGATGAGAAGGATGAAGGGATTAAGGAGAAAAACAAAACAAAGAAAGACTCATGGACATAGACAACAGTATGGTAAGTGCCAGAGGGAAGGAGATAGAAGAAAGTGAAGGGGGGATAAATGGTGATGGAAGGAGACTTGACTTGGGATGATAAACACATAATACAATATACAGATGATGTATTGTAGAACCGTACACCTGAAACATATATAATTTTATTAACCAACGTCACCCCAATACATTTAATAAAATAAAAATGCAACTGAGAAAATGAGATCATTGATGAAAGAAAAGCCTATAATAAGTGGGCAGCATCTTATCAAGTATACACATTAAAAATGTTGCCAGGAGGGCACTAGATTTATGAAAGGGATGACTTTATGAGTTATATAAATGTCTAACCACTATGCTGTACTCCTGAAACTAGTATGGTATTGAATGCCAACTGTAGCTGAAAATCTGTGTTTTTAATTTAGCCATGGAAACAAGTTCTCTGAGTTGATAAGAAAGCAAAAGTTAGATGAAAATGCTGAGAAAATTGAGAAAAGTATGATTTCATCAACCCGTGTTTTGGTTACTCACAAACTCTAACCCTGGGGGTCATGTCTTGAAGTCATGATAGACACTCAGTATATTACACTTGCAAACTTTAAGATTCTTAGATGGGAACAATTGCTTTTTAATAATGTTTGCTTCATGGTAACAGTCAACTTTGGCAAACAGTGACTCCTGGCAGCTACTAGTAAAACCATTGGGATGATGAATACTGACATGGGCAGCCTGAACTGGAAATGTCACAGAGCATCAAGCTGCTGATACTCCAAAGGACAAAAACATACAGAGTGAGATATGAATTAGACAACTATACAGGCTATTTCTTTATGTTATAAAGTCTGATATAAACATATGTTTAATGTATAGAAAGATACACAATAACTAGTCCAAAATATGGTCCTAATGGGTACAAGCCAGAAAATGTATGTACTTACTATAGCTTTTCTATCAGTAAGCAGGGTAATTCAAAGATAGTTTTCAGAAATAAAAACACTTTAAAAAATGTTCCTGTTCAAGTTCATAATGATTTTTTATGACCACCCCTAACCTAACATCTAGATTTTTGTCTGTTTATTAATGGCCTATCTATCTATTTATCTATCTATCACCTAATTCCTTAAGTAGAAAAAAATTTAAATAAAATATTTGAGATATTTAATTTGGAAAAAAAGTCAGAGCTTTAGGAGCTGGAACACAAGTTGTTTATGGGCACAGTTTGAAGGAGTTTGGGGAAGAATTCTCAGCAGACAGAGATAATACATATCAGGGAAGTGATTGCTTATTAGATTACCAATGTATGAATGCCTAAAATTCTTCTTTGCTATAGAAGTATACAACCAAGATCCCTGAAAAAACGTACATTTATTTTTGTATCTATGGCAAAGGTCATAAGTTAAATATCCATGTGGCTAATTGAGATTCTTTATTCCGTGGTAGAATTATATCTCTAAGCGTGATAGATTTAAGCAATAGCAACAAAAATATTTTAATGATGATATTATCTTTCTATATGGAGATAACAAACTATTGTTATATTTCAAGAACTGTGCCAGATCTATAGTGCCTCTTCTCTAAGCTTCTTATTCACAATTTCTGCCAAGAGAGTTAAGAAGATAGCTTCTTCAAATTAACTATACTCAAGAAGGGAAGGAATAAAGAATTATAGAGGCAACATTACATTCCAGCTTCTAGGGCTGTATTCCCCCTTGTAGATACATTGTAATTATATACCGACCTTTGAGATCAGTGGCTGGTTACTTATGGGATAATATGATTAAAGTATACGTAACAAGTATGTTAAATTATTTTTAATGTAATTCTAGTGGAGAAGATCTGTGTAATTGCTAATTCCATTTCATTCTAGAGGCATCTGAGATCATGTCCCTTGGGCCCAAGCTTATAAACTAGACTATATTCACACAGAGGCCACTTTGAATTTGTAGATTTTGCTTTCCTGATGACTGATGTTCAGGGAGATAAAAATTTATGGCTAATGAGAAAATGCATAGGAGACACGTGAACCTTTCAAGGGACAATTTGTGGCATTTACATAATTACTAAAGAAAATGCTATTTGTGGTCATGTTTGGCGTAAACTTTCTTTTCTTCTTCTCTGAAACATGAATATTAGAGCATTTGAATTCCTTTTCATTTTCAATGGGGGCATGTTCAAATGCTTCAAAAGTGCTTCTAGTGAGTCAAAAAATGTGTGGGTGACAACCCTTTGAAGAAGCTTAGAACTTTATCTGCTGATGAAGAGAAACTCTTAGGGACAAGGAGATGGATAGTGGCTTGAATTTCAGGGGACACCTCAGAAGGAATTAGAAGACTTAAGGGATCCAGAGGGAAAATGTTAGCCTTGAGGCAGTAGTATAAATGTGAGAAAAATAATGTTGGAGACAAAGACAATGGAGAATGAAGCAATAGGTGCTGTGATGGTGGGAACTGTGGCACAGAAAGGTAGTAAGCAGAAGAGATGCCTATTGTATTACGCAAAGCTTCACAAGTCACCCAAGTCAAGTTAAATTCTTCTTTGTAAATGTTATAAGACTTTTAGGCTTTGATATGCTAATTTGAAATTTACTTTGGTATACCTGAAGCATATTATAAATAATAATTGATGATTATATTTACTGCTGACGACTTCTGTTTCATCCACCATTTAGTTATTTTAACAGATTACCAATGTAAATTGATATATAATGCATTTTTATTTCCATCCATGGCCAGCACTGACTTATCTGTCAAGTAGTTATAAAAATTTTTGTCCTTACTCCAATTATTTGCAAACTATGATGTTCTGGAAGTAAGTTTTTCTTGTTTTCAGTTGTTTTGGGGCATATGTCAGTGATCTACTAAAGAGGTTCTTTGATGAGGAAATTGGTCCTTTATCCAAAATTTCAGGCATCTTTCTTAAAGAAGCTATGAGTTAGTGTCACAGACCTATCATGTTCTAATTAGAGAGTCAGATGCTCTGGGATTAGGCAAAGTAAAGGACTAGTTTTTGCACTCACTCAAATATGTAAGGAGCCATGTAGAATGCTGTTGACAGTGAGTACTCTGCAGGCTGATTGGGTTTATAAGCCATGTAACCTTTGCTAATAGCTTTAGCAAAGCTTCAGTTTGCTCATTTGTAAAATTTGAGTACTGTCAATGGATACCCCAAAGAGTCGGGGGATTAAATGAAATAACTGACACAAAGCACTTAGTTTAACACATAGCTATTGCTGTCAAATATCACATTTACTAATTTCTATGAGAACAGACATTTTTGTTTAGCCCATCCCTGGATCGTCAGCATAGTGACTGGAACATAGTAGGCAGCTGATATTCATTTGCCAACTTAATAAATGAAATTACGGAGACAATGATTAGTACTTCCCCTGGGTTTAGAGTATTGGAGCTGGAAAAGACTGTATATACTATTAGGCTCCATTCTCTAGCAGGAGTTTAAAATTAATCCCTTGATCCCCACTGAGGAGAAAGATTGCCAGTGTGGGACAAGTTCAGGAAATAATTCAGTTAAGAACTAAGAATGGGAACATTTCGTGGGATAAGAAAGTGGGCAAAGGTTTTTCTTTCTGTAACGAGTACTCTTCAAGCATTAATTTTTATTTTGATTATCTTTCTAAAACATCTTTCTCTATTTTACTTCTTTCTCTATATTCTATAGGCATCCCTGACCACCCTGCTTACTTTTGCTTTTCTGATTTTGAGTTCATCTTTCATGTAGCAAGGGCAGGAAAAGAACCTGGATTTGTACTAAAGAAATTATCTAGATAAGCTCCTGTTTGCTCCTCAGTATCTGTTGGAATGTGTGTGTCCCCTCACCTTATTGTGAAAGAATATTTGCTTCATAAAAAATGCTAGTCATTTAACTGCCCAGGGTTGCCATTGACACATATGCAGCACAGCTCTCTCCATGCACTGTAACCTGTCTTCACACTTACATTTATTTTATTGAGTCTCCTATGTATATGTTAAGGAGTTAGTATTATAGTGGGAATTTCAAGAAACTTGAAATCTCTGATCACAAGAAGTTTACAGTCTGTGTTCACTAAATATTTAAGATCTGATGGGAATTTGAGTTATTTGATTTGGAAAATCCAAAATCTAAAGTAACTAACCACCTTTGTTTCATCGTTAACAGAATTAGTGTGCATCATGGTCATACAGTTTAGTTTATGTGGTATTTCATAACCAAGAAAAATTCCAACTTTTCTTAACTAAAAGCACATATGGTCATGTCTCTTCAAATAAATGATGACAAAAGCTATGCTCTTTTTTTAACCAGTTGTTGGGCTCATCTGAACATTTACAGCATTTTAACGTGACTGGTTATGTTGTTTGGTATTGCCTCTACTTGTAGAATACCAAAAACATAGTTTGCACTTAATAGTCATTCATTTATTCAACTAACACATAATTACTGAGTACGTACCTATTATTTGCCAGCCACAGTCTAGATTCAGGGTATATTGCTGAGAAAGACATCAGAGACCCTGTTTTCATAGAATTATAAAGAAGAAAAAGCAGGCACACAAAAATTGCATAATTTTAAAATTAAAATGTTGATAAGTACTATATAAAAGAGTCATAGACTTCTTTTGTTGCCGGTGGAAATAAGGTTCTTCCAAAGAATCATGAGAAAAGCACTTTGGGGACCCACTCATAGAAGGATGAGGTGTAGTGGTAAGATTTGTTCAAGCAAAATTGGAGGCCTGCCCCCACTTGCCCAGGGTCTCATCTACGACCAGGTGGCTCTGCAACTTCCTGCTGTAGAAGAAGTTCTGGCTCTGGGACGGCAAGCCTGCACTTGTCCTCACCAAGCCCAGGAGGATCAGGGCCCAGAGATGCAGAACTTCTCTGTCTCATTTCCTCCCCATCTGCACATATGCAGCCAAGGCTGCATTTAGGTCACAATCAGTGCTGCAGTTCTTTGGCCTGAAGGGGCTGTTACAGAGAGAGCCATGGACGAATGAATGGACATCTTTTTTAAGTTTTTTAAGTTTTGATTAGCTCTCCTTGTGTTTGAGAAGAGGTAAGCTTTCTTTCAAACTAACCAATCTTTGTCCTGGCTCTTTGCGGGCTTGTGCTGGGCCTGCCCCCTAATCAATCCCTTTCCTGGATCTCCCAGGGTTTCCTGTCCCTTATCCAATCTGATCCCTTTCCCAGTAGACTCTTCATGGTCACCATCTTGGCTGCTACTGCACATGCCTCAGCAGAGGAATTTCCTTTGAATGGTTCTACCTCCCCCCACCCTTCAGTAATCTGGGGGAACAAGCTGGTTGTTCCCTGGGGAGATTGGAAGGCTTGTCCTTCCTCCCTACTGGGGATTAGGTCCCTTTGGTGGAGAATGCGGCTGTCCCCTGGGGCATCTGGAAGCTCTAGCTTCCTAGTTAATCCATCTTAATTAGATGTCTGGCTCCCTTCACTGTTGCTAATATCTAACTAACTGCCTACACTAACTCTTTTAGATTAATTTGATTAAATCTTTTAAATTTTTTTTCGTTTAATCCAATTTATGGATATAAATTTAAGTTATAATTAATATGAAAATAAAACAATTTCCACACTGGCCAAATAAAAATAATAATTTTAATATTCTGTTAAACGGAGTAATTTTCTTACTTTTACTATGGTATTGCTAACATAATTGGTGCTGGATCTCAGCTGAGGAGATAGTGATCCCAAACTGCTAGTTGAAACAGACCTTTATAAAATATGGTTTGGAAAAAGAGCCCAGTGGATTTAGCTATGTAAACACATAGAGTTGAAAGAGCCACATCAAATAGACTCTGAGGCAGGCCAAGCTGCTGAAGACTTCACCAACTCAGTGGTGGGTCAAGTGTAAGGATTTGCATTTTCATTACTCCTGTGCTCAGTCTGTTGCCACCTTTATATCTGCAGTCTCTCTGTCTTTCTGTCTCTCTGTCTCTGTCTCTGTCACACACACACACACACACACACACACACACACAAAATAAATAAAAATAAAAAGGTTTCATTAATAAAAGTGTTTTAAAAATCATTATTAATCTTTTCAGTTTATCTTCTAGGTTTTGTATCAAGTACAGGTTTATTTTAACAGTGGAAAAGGTAAGCAAATCACAAAAGCAAGTAGTTGTGACTCATTTTGTAAAAGTTAAAAACATACTTCTAACGGCTAACATAAAACACATGCTAACTTTTCATCAGAACTCTGGACTGCGGAAATACTGTTACTCTAAAGGAAAGGAGGTCCCCATCTTCTCTTCATTCCCTTCATTCCATGAGTTTAAACTCTCCACAAATGCAGTCAATGATTCAGGGCTGGGCCAGACCCTACAGAGGCTGGGAAAGAAGGGCCAATTCCATTTGACAGTCTCAAAACACAAACTCTCCTTTGCACTTTTTCCCAAGTCACACTTCTTTTGGATATAGACTTTGGGAAATATATAATGTGATAGATAGATAGATAGATAGATAGATAGATAGATAGATAGATAGATGAAAGATGGATGGGTGGGGATGGCTAGATGATGATGATAGATGATAGATAGATAGATAGATAGATAGATAGATAGATAGATAGATAGATAGATAGATGATATATAGATAATAGATGATAGGTAATAAACCTATCATGATAGATGGGATAGAAAGAGGAAATCATTTTTTCTCCCCCTGTTTAAGGCATGTATTTACCTCTGTCTTGAGCTATGGCTGAACTAGATAATAGAGGAGACATCAGTTGCACATTCACAATTTAAATTCTACCTCTGTCACTCATTTACTTTTCCAAATAAGGAGGGTACATTTTGGAGTCAAGTAGGCCCTACATTTAAGTCTGTAAAAGTTTCATTTTCCTTACCTATAAAATAGTGGTCATACAATTTGCTCCAAAATGTTTTTTTGGTGGTTGTTCAGCACTTATTTATTGAATAACTCACATGCCAAGCAGAGTTCAGTCATGGAAATATAGCAGTAAACAAGACAGACTCACTTCTAACGTCATGAAGCATACCTGTTATTACTGGAACAAAAGAAATATGTTTGTAAAAGTTCTCCTGTATAAAAATATTCAATAAATAATTACTTTTCTTTCCCCTCAGTGACAGTTATATAACATAACTAGGGGCCCAGTGCACAAATTCGTGCACCTTGAAAGGAACTGTGGGTTGCGAGGCTGCAGTGGGCACAGGAGCGGGTCTCAGCCCATCCTCTGTGACCCTGCCCAGCCCCTCCTGCCATGGCCCTGGGGCCCCTGTCTGCCGGCAGCCCCGCTCCCGCTGCTGCCACTCCCATGCGCTGACAATGCGGAGCAATCGAGGCTGGCACCAGCAGCGGGTACAAGCGGGGCCAGCACTGTCAGCGGATGCGAGCGGCAGCTGCTGCCCCGATTACCTCTCAGGAGCAGGGGGGGGGTGGAGAAGCCCTCAGGGGCAATCGGCCCAGCAGCCACCACTAGTACCCACTGATGGCGCCAAGTGATCGGGACCGGTGCTGAGCACCGGCTGTGTGTGTGAGCAGTGACTCCGGCGCCGGCAGCAGGTGTGAGAGGCGGCTGCTGGCCCCAATCTCCCCTCAGGAGCAAAGAATTTTCAGTAACCACCAAAGGCTCACCTCGCCCCACCTTGGTCTGGCACCCCCACTCACCTGCTCCACCATCGCACCGTGGCCGACACCTGCCGTGTTCCACGTATTCCCCCTGGTGGTTAGCACGCATCATAGCAACCAATTATTTGGTTGTTCGGTTGTTCAGTTGTTCCGCCGTTTGGTCTATTTGCATGTTAGGGTTTTATATACACTGAGTGGCCAGATTATTATGATCTCTGAAGGCATAATAATCTGGTCATTGAGTGTATATCCTATATGATAAAAGGCTAATATGCAAATTGTCCCCTCGACTAGGAGTTCGACCAGCAGCCAGGCCGGCCAACAGCCCATGTCCCCTCCCCCTGGCCAGGCTGGCTGGACCCCACCAAGGCACAAGTTCATGCCCCAGACCTCTAATATATAATATATAATATAACACACACACACACACACACACACTGAGTGGCCAGATTATTATGCGTTCAGAGATCATAATAATCTGGCCACTCAGTATATATAGATAATAAAACCATATATACAACATATAACTAAGAGATTTTATAATAAATGATTTTTAAAGAAACATTAAAAACATCTTGATCTAAAGATTTATTATCAGACGGTCTTTGAGTCTCTTATTCTTAATTTCATATAAACAGGCATTTAATCCGCTTAATGAGCTTTAACATTCATGTACCGGGTTTAAAATCCTCTATTCTATTGGCTATATGTTACTGTCTATTGGACTAGGCATTCCAAATTTATCTATATGTTTAGCATTATCCCTCATTACTCCAGAATGTGTCTGACAGCCACACTGTCCACACCCTGTTGGTTCTAAACTGTGCACACATTCAGACTGTTTCTCCCTTAGAAATGTCTTTTCATACCCGCAGCCTATTCAAATGCTGCCCATGCGTTAAGTTCCTGTGCAAGTCCTGCATTCCTCTGATATCCCCCCAGACTAATTGAGGATGCTTAGGATTTCTGATTCTTTCACTGCTTATAGCTACAATGACCATGTTTCTTGAGCTATTCCTATGTTATACATGGCTCTGTTTGTTCTCTAATTATAGACTTCTGTAAATTGTTATTTAATTTTTCCACAGTGCTTCTCCTGTCTATTTGGTTAGATTGTATAAGCTCCAGCTAGGTATTCAATATTGAACGGGTAAATGAGTCAATCAAGCAACCAAACTGCATTTTCACTATTCTCTTGTGAGGATAATTCATATATTATTCACTTATTTTAGCATTTAAAGTGGTGGGAGCACTATGGGGTATGGAAAGGTAACTTCTGGCTCACCTCAAATCACAGCACAAGCCAATGTATACAGTACTTGACCCAGGAATAATAATTGGGTCTAACAGGGATCTGTACTAGAAAGAAACCTTCTTCATATATTGGGGGGAATGCAGATACAAGGCACAAAAATTTCTGTAAGGTTGTTGCAATGCTTGCTCCCACACTCTTCTTTTGGTGACTAACAGAGAGATGAAAACTCATGATATGCAGAAATATGCAAAACTACTAAACATTGTCCTTAAGTGGGATTCTGGCAACCAATCAGACTTACTATGTCTTATAGAAGGCCAAAATTACATTGTATCACATGCTTTCAAAATAAATGTTTCATAATCAGTAATGCAATGTTCAAAAGCAGCAATATACATGAAATCTGCTCAATCTATTTTGAGGTATAACAATAATAAAATAAGAATGGCAATTACTCAGTACAAGATGGAATAGCAAACTTTTTTTTGCCCTTTCCTGCTGTATCTTTTCAGCTATGTGTTTATATCTCTTGCAGATCCAGCACTAACCTGCGTTCTGAACCAAATCAATGTATCTAGTAAAGTGTAAAATGCTGGGCCATTATAGTGATGATCTTTGTTCTGCCATTGCTGACATCTAAATTTACTGATATTGATATAATAAGCTATTTGTGTTTTCATTTGTATAAACCAAAATGTGGCTTAGCTTATTGATTTTGCAATCAAGATATAGTTTACAGAAGTGTTTATAAAATGAACTTGTAAACACATGTTCTTTACTCATTCATTAATCCAACAAGCGCCTCTTAAATAGCCTACCTTTTGCTAAAGTCTACAGAAAATTCAGTTAGGGGTAGTGGTAGATGTGCAAATGGTATAAAAATAAAGATGGGCTTATTTAAACAATTTGTTCAATAGGTTAGAAAAAGGCTTTACGTAAAAGAAAAGAGAAAAAAAACTAAATATATGGTGATTGTTTTTTTTTTTTAACAAGGAGGAAATAAATAATAAAAAACTAAGGTAAAAATCTATTGGAGAAAAAAAGACACAAATAAGAACACACTCTTGGATGCCATTTCTTGAACTTTGGTTTTCTTAAGCTGTTGTGTTTTCTTTATCTAATGTATGACTTCAACTCTTCCTATGTACTGATGATGTCTACATCTTTGCTATATAAATTCTACATGCCGTTAACTATGAAATATTCCCACTTGATGTGCCATTGCCATATAAAATGCAACATGCCAATAATTAATAAAAATATGCCCTTTTCTCACTTGAAAATGTTTTTGTTTTTTTTAATTGCAATTTTTTAGGTTTTTAGAAACCAAGACACAAACCCAGATATACTTGTAGATGCCTTTCTCATACCCCATTAGCAACCAAGTTGTGTAGACTATACCTTTTAAATCCATTTTTTCCTTTGCACCCTATAAATTGATAGCGTCTCTGGCTTCTTCCATCAACCCCTCTCCCTTTTTTTTAGTTTTTATTTTTTAAAATTTAATTTAATTTTATTTTTTGACACTAAGTTAGATATACATGACCTTTTACAGTTTCTCTACCTCTAGTCTCACTTTCTTTAAGTCTCCCCTCTACAATTCTTACACAGTGATGTTTTTCTAAAAATCTTAAATTACTTTCATATCATAGAGAAAAAAGCCAAAAGTACTAAACCTAATACACAAGGCTTTTAATTCTCCCCACCTCACCTACTACCCTCCCCTGACCTATTTCTCCAATTCCGCTATCTTTTTATTTCTACTGCTGTCTCTTGTTAGAGTGCTCTTAGCCCTTTATTTTCTATCTAGTTCTCTCTTGCTATTTTAAAAATCTAACTCAACAATTTATTTCTCTGGAAAGCCTCTAGAATCCTTCCAATGTTTCAGTACAATGTAAATATATATATATATACACACACACACCCAAATATATATTACGTGTACATATACATACATATGACTTATGTCTATGTGTGTAAATATATGTATATAAATAACTTTATTGAAAATGTTTTAGTATTATGTGCATAAATAGTTCTAAAGGGTGTTCAAATATTGACTTGAGACTCCTGTCTCTGTATTACTATTAAACAACTGTTACTCTATCTAAATTCATTGAACCTCACTTTCCATATTCATCAAATAAAAAGATTAGGCCAGCTACTTTTTAATTACTCCATAAGCTGTAAACTTTTAAATTCCTTACGGCATTTTATTTTATTGTTTAGTTAATATGTTTTTAGATAATTGTAAATAATATAAAGATATATGAAATAATAGAAGGATTTTGGAGAAGGTTTGTGTGTGTTCTTTTGGGTATGTTATTTTCACATTATTTTGTTTACCTTTCCTTTCCCATTTACTGACACATTAATGTCATTTTTCAATCTAAGAGTAAAACACCTTATTTATATGTAATAGCAAAATCATAAATTGTTTGATTTATTGAAAACAATAAACCCAACATGTTACAGAAGAAACTAGTGCCTTTCATTGGTATTATCTTCTTCAAGATGACAGCTGATCTCAGGAGGCCTGAGAATTCTTAGTTGTATGAGTTTGTGACTAATAGGTGGTTTGATGTGACAACAGCTGGCTATCTTGGGAAATTGAACTATCTTTATGTTCGATACCCTTTGTGTCTCATTCTTTGTAGGTTATTGTTGGAGGCCTGTGGGGACCTCTTTTACAGTTTGCACTCACAGACAATATGAGATCAGCAAGAACTCTGTAGTTTTACTGTCATTATTGATCTGCTGCCATTCCATTTGGTAGCTAATTTGCTTGTTAGCAGTAATTTTAAAAGCTATTTATATTTTTAGAATGATACATGTTATGTACCAAACTTTAATTTTTTTCTGAATTGAAACAAAAATAGTACAACTTAGCACTAAAATACTGTACTTATGCTAAATATTTTCTGATTTATGGCTTGTGAATAATAGTTTCAAAATTGTAAATATGTTATTGTAAATTTGAAATATTTCATAAGCAACATATAAGTTTAAACACAAAAGGAAAAATAGTGTGCTCATGAGAAAATGTTATTTGTAATGCATCTTTTAGCCTATGAAACTTATATGCAAACAGTAAAAAGGGTGATGTATTAGGAATTCATGAACACTGCTCCTAAAGTTGGATTTATTTGAAGTCGAACACTCAATAAATGTATAGGTTGATTGACTGATTCTTTCTTCTGAAGGTGACTATAATGCACCCTTCTTATTCATACCAACTGTTGAAGGAAAAAGAGCCTTTTTCTGCTTCTATGGAGAAACAGATAGGCTTTCACTTTCTGAGGCCTTTTTCTGACACATGTATTCATCTGAAGTGACTTCCTAATAGTGTGTGTGTGTGTGTGTGTGTGTGTGTGTGTGTGTGTGTGTGTCCATGTGTCCATGTGTCCATGAGCACAATACCTAAATAGGGAGAATCCATAGCTCTGGGAAAATTTAATAAAAAAGAAGCAAAAAATCCAAACAACTGGCTAACAATATATTTCACTCAATTTAAATATGCCAAATGAATAAAATATATTTGGGATTATTTTAATTGTATAGCTGAGGTTCAAGTAACTTATAATATACTATATGAAAGGAGCAGGGTGTGTGCAGTTGTCACAGCATGACAGAAAGCAACTGAAAACATTGTAAAATTTGGAGCATCAAGTAGCTGCAAAGATACTGAAAAAGAAGATTAGGAGGTAAATCTGATCACTACAGAGAAAAACTAGGAGTTTATGGTAAAAAGAAAAAGTTATCCCATTCAGAATTCACTCCATGAATACTCACATATTCCAAAACCAATAACAACATCAAAAATTATTTCTGGATAGTGATGCCTAAAAGAAGCAAAAATAAGCTGTTCCGAAGATAACTTGCACTTCCATTTTTAAGATCTAAGGGATTATCCCAAGAAAATGGAGACTATGAAAAAAAAAAAAGCTTAAGTTGGGGTTGGGAGGAAACAGAACTTCTAGAAATGGAAAAGACATTTAATGAAATAAAATGATCAATTGAAGTGTTTACAAAGATATCTGAATCATCTGAAGAAATAATTAGGAAAATAAATGATTCTTTGGGGGAAATTCCTGACATTGAAATGCAGAACGATCAAGGAAGGGGAAACATAAAAGAGGATAAGAGGGAAAAAAAATGATTTATAAAAAATTGATAAAAGAGGATACTACCTGAACTACTGGTATCAGAAAAGAGAGAATAACAGTAAAAAGGAAGAGACAATACTTGAAAATGACATAATTTTGCCAAATTTATGACAGACGTCAGATTCATCAGCATTGTCAGACTTAAAGGAAGGCAATAAGCCAATAGTAGGATAAATATAAATAAATCCATAGCTAGACATACATCATATATTTGAAGAACATTAAAAACAAATAGTTTTTAAAAGAGGAGTGGTGGAAAGAGAGATAAGTCACAAAGAGATGGCAATTAGAATGGCAGCAGAATTCTCAACAGCAAAACTAAGCAAACATCAGGAAATAATGACAATATTTTTAAATTGCTAAAGAAAAACAACTTGAGCTAGCATTCTCAGCCAAGCTGAACTACCACTCAAGAGTGAGGACAAAATAAAAACATTTTAGTCATATATAGAGAATGTGCCATTCTCCAATCTTCACTGGAATAAAAGTAATGGGTATACTTCAGGAGGGAGAACATTTCTAGATGGAAGGAACGGGACATAAAAAGCATTTGTGAATAATGAAACTAGGGATTAATTAAAATGGATATTGATTATCAAAAACAATAAGAATAACAATCGATACTATAAATATTAATGTGTAAAATGGGTAGGTTGTTGTGAGGAATAGCACTCTGGGATCCTTGTGTTAATTAAGAGAGTAATAACACTGATCAAATATTTAATGTAAACTGTAAATAAAAGTATAAATAAATAAATAAAATTAAGACAACAAAGACTTTCAAATCTCCTTTACCCCTCAAAATATGTTTTGCTCAGTTGAGTTTCTGTGTTATAAATTTAAATAATAACCCATTTAGCAGTTTATGCATACCTCAAAATTTGTTAAACAATTAAACCCTCAAAATAGTACAGCCTTGTCAAACTGTCCCCTACATTTATGTAACATGAATATCAATTAATGCTAAAACTATTCATTAAAACTTTTTAATAAAAGAATTTCTAAATATAAATTTTCAGGAAATTTATAATATAGTATGTTGTTAGTCAAAATCCTTATAGAAAACAGATGGACACACTTAAATTGGACAATTTGAAGAACAGTTGATATGGACATTTAGGGAAAACAACAAAGAATACCACAGTGTCCCAGAGCTAGGATCAATGGGGTCTATTCCACTTCCAGCCACAAAGAGACAAAACTGGGGCATGTATACAGGTTTCCAGTCAATGTAAAACACCTGGCAAGGTGGAAGGAAGTGGAATATATAAGAAAACATCCATACTACTTCTCCTTGGCCAACTTAAAATAGAAGTCAAAGGACAATAAGGTCTACCAATCAGTCTATACATATCAGCCTCCTGGGCACAGAGTTGGGTGGGCGGTAATACTAGTAATAGAGGCTGGGTCTGCAAGGGTAAGTAGAGATTATTCAGCACAAGAGATTGGTCTTTTCACATTTAAAATAAAAACTAGCCCTAGCCAGTTTGGCTCAGTGAATAGAGCATCGACCTGCAGACTGAAGGGTCCTGGGTTTGATTCCTGCCAAGGGCACATGCCCGGGTTGCAAGCTCGGGGCATGCAGGAGGCAGCAGATCGATGATTCTCTCATTGATGTTTCTCTCTCTCCCTCTCCCTTCCTCTCTGAACTCAATAAAGAAATTATATATATATATATATATATATATATATATATATATATATACACACACACTAATAAAAGAGAAAGATGCGAATTGACCATACCTCTGTGACCCCCACCAGCCAATCAGGAGTGAGTATGCAAATTAACCAAACAAAATCTCAGGTTAATTTGCATACACAGGCATGGAGTGAAGATTGAAGGCTCTGCCCGAGTGAAGACTGAAGACTGAAGGCTCTGCTGTGGCCGGAGCTAAGCCTGAAGGCTAAAGGCTTGGCTCTGCTGCAGCTTGGGTCCCAGGTGCCGAAGAAAAACTGGTGCCAGCAGCCAGGGTAAGGAAGGCCTACTGCACGAATCTTCGTGCAATGGGCCTCTAGTATATATATAATAGTGCAAAAGCAAAATCATGACCGTTGTAGTGAAAAAAAAAAAATGGAACTAAGTAACTGAAACAAAACCAACCTGTATTCTCACAATTGGAGGTAACCACTATGGTGTGTAATATTTCAGAACAAAAATTAATCACTGGAATGATTTCTATTCAACTATGCTATGACACAGTCAAATAATACTTATGGTACAATGTCTGTAGTTAACTATCTATGTGATATGTTCTTTAATCAGCTAAGTGGAATCTATCACTGGAAAATAGTGCCCGCATTAATCACTATAGTTAAATATTTGAGTGTGTTCCATTATACTTTTAATAATGAAGCCCTAAATAATTATATATATATATATATATATATATATATATATATATATATATATATATTTTAAATTGTTTCCAACTAATCTCCAAAAACATTGAGCTGAGACACCACCTAGAAATATCCAAAGGACTCTACACTCTTATCCAGCTGTGATGGTGTTTGCATTTTACTTTTTAAAGATTGCCTTGAAGAATTAGAGTTAAAACAACAATTGAAAATAGCTGTTTGAGTGACCAGGGCTCTTCCACTTAGACACAGTGTACTTGATCCCATTCTTATGAAGACACTAGTGGGAGCTTTGCCTGTGTACAAAGCAGAGAGCATATTTTCAAATTATTGTAAAGAGTTTCAGTGTTGTATGAAAAGATAAAGTGGTATCAAGTTGTTTATTGCAGAATGCCTTCTCTAGGGTTTTAGGCAGTCTTCACACTTCAGGTAGCTTCTCTAGCTTTCCAAAGAGGAGGAGTCACCCTAGAGCTGGTTGCTGCCTTTTTATGGCTGCTGCAGACTTTGAAAATATTTTGTTTTAGAGCTTTTCTACTCAATATTATATTTCTAAGACTTTTTGGTATTTTCTCTTCTCTCTTGAGGTAAAATGGAGTTGGATATCTTTTAACTACATTTATTCTTTTACAAATTATTTATTTGATGATATAAAATTATGATAATCTTGTTAAAATACATACATTGTCATATGTAACTCAATTTTTTTTCTTGCTCTTATGTATCTTAATTTTATACCTTTCCCTTTTTTTGTCTGCTTTCTTTTCTCACTTAAATGTCCATCTCACTGATCAATGGCATTTTCAGTTAACAACCAAAGGAGAAAAAGTCAGAGTAGAGTTTTAAACTACTTCTTGGTGGCTCAAAGATTCCGTTTCACATTTCCTTTCTGAACAATTAATTCGAGAACCATGCTAGTCTGGTGAAACTAAGTGAGAGGTAGAGATACCTGCATCTTAAAGCCAATTCAAAAAACCAGCAATTAAATATAATGGTGGTCTTAATGTTAAACTTATTGCTTGCCTTTCACATCATGTATCAGAAAAGTCCACCAGTGTCCATGGGAAGCAGACTAGACTCAAAAGAAAATGGGTGCTGTTATACCCATATTAAGTGATATCCTTGGACAGATGACAGCTGAGACACTATAATATTCACATCACACTGTGCAAGGCAAGAAGATGTCAGAAAAAATATATTATCTGATTTCTTTGCCTATCATGATGGTTCACTACCTCTCTATTATAAAACTAGAGGCCCGGTGCATGAAAATTCATGCACTGGAGGGGGGTCCCAGCTTGCCCCCTCTCACAGTCCAGGAGCCCTCAGGGGCAGGAGGTGACCTGGCGATCAGGAGAAGGCAATGCCCCCATCACACCTCTGCTGCTGCCACTGCTGGGAGCGCAAACCTCGGCCAGCCCTGGTTACCTGAGCCTTGGACGGCCCTGAGCAGCTGGGCAGCTGACATCTAAGGCTTGCCTAAGCCTTGGGATGGCCTGGGCAGTTGAGGGGGTGAGGAGATGGGGAGACTCCAGAGGCAGACGCGCGGAGTGGCCGGACCTGCCTGGGGGCAGGCCTGGTCGTGCTGCGCACCTGCTGCCCTGGTGGGGCTGATGGGACTGAGTGCCATGATCTTGTGGCTGTGGGCGCGCCATCTTTGTGGGTGTGACAGTCAATTAGCATATTCCCTCTTTATTAGATACTAGAGGCCTGGTGCACAAAATTCATGCACAGGTAGGGTCTCTAGGCCTGGCCAGCCGTCAGGGCCAATTGGGGCCTTCTGGCCAGGGCCTTCCTTAGAGCTGCCGGCCGGTGTTTCCCTTCCCTGGCTGCCAGCTGCCCACTGGGGCCTTCCTTCATTCTGTGCTGCCCCCTGGTGGTCAGTGCACGTCATAGCAAGTGATCAGTCTCCTGGTCGAACTCCCACAGGGACAATTTGCATATTAGGCTTTCATATATACAGAGAATTCTCAACATTTCCCTGCCCACTTCTATAAAAGCCTTTGACATTTATTAATTAAATAAGTTAAACAAAAATAATTTAATTTTAGGGTTGATATTTTTGCATTTTGAATGATAGAAATACATTAGGATTGTTCAAAATAAAGATTGGACTTAACTTTTGATATATTTATTGTACTTTTTAATTGATTTACAAAAACATTCATATTTCAAGGCTTCATTGGGCACTTTTGGTTTTAATTTGTATTTCTTTAATGACTAATGATGTTGAATATCTTATGTAGTTACTTGTCATTCACATATCATCTTTGGTGAAGTGTCTGTTCAAATACTTTGTCCATTTTTATTTGGTTCTTTGTTTGAGTCTGCTATTGTTTATAAATTCTGAGACAAGTTTTTATTAGATTTTTAAAATATTTTCTCCCATTCTGTGGCTTGTTTTTTTCATTTGTTTAATAGTATATTTCAAAAACAGTCATTCTCAATTTTGGTGAAATCAAATTTGTCAATTTATTCTTATATGGATCATACTTTTAGAAATTTGGTCTAACTGGAGGTTATAAAGATTTAATCCTATATTTTCTCCTAGTAACTTTGCAGGATTAAGTTTCTGTTTTATTTTTAGGTCTATGATACCTTTTCAGATAATAAAAACAAAATTCATTCTAGTTACCTATGTTGTCACCATTGCCCACACCATTACCTATGTGTGAATACAGGTGTCTGATATTACTTTCTTTCTGTCTGAATGACTTACTTTATTTTTTTTTTCTGGTGATGAATTTACTCATAATTTGTATGTTTGAATAAGTCTTTGTTTCAATTTTGATTTTGATAGACATTTTTGCTGGGTTAAGAATTTTAGGTTGACAGTTTTGATTATTTTTTTTAGTACCTTAAAGACATAGCTCCATGACTTTTAGTGGGCACTGTTCCTGATGGTAAATTTGCTATCATCCTTATCTACATTCCCCTGTATGTAATGTATCTTTATTTCTCTCTCATTACTTTTATGATTTACTCTTTATTAGTTATTTTAAGTAATTTAATATAATGTGCTATTGTGTAATTTTCTTCATATTTCTTATGCTTGGGATTTTTTGTTTCTTGGGCCTATGTCTTTATCATTTCTATTATTTTGGAAAAATTATCTATCATTATTTCAACAATTTTTCTGCCCCCTAATCTTTCCTGTTTTGGAGACTCTAATTACAAATATATTTCATTACTTGAAATAGTCCCACAGCTCAATAGCACTCCTTTTTTTTCCAGTTCTTTTCCCTCTTATGTTTTATTTAGATAGTTTCTATTGCTATTATTTAACGTTTATCAATCCTTTTTTCTGAAATGTTTAATCTGTTGTGAATCTCATCCAGTGTATTTTCATGTCAGCCATTATATTTCTTATTTCTAGAAATCTTTGTTGTTGTTAATCCTCACCCAAGGATATTTTTTTCCCATTGATTTTAAGAGAGTGGAAGGGAGAGAGAGAGAGAGAGAGAGAGAGAGAGAGAGAGAGAGAGAGAGAGAGAGAAGAAGAAGAAGAAGAAGAAGAAGAAGAAGAAGAAGAAGAAGAAGAAAGAAGAAGAAGGAGGAGGAGGAGGAGGAGGAGGAGGAGGAGGAGAGGGGAGAAGAGTTGAGAGGAGAGGAGAGGAGAGGAGAGGAGAGGAGAGGAGAGGAGAGGAGAGGAGAGGAGAGGAGAGGAGAGGAGAGGAGAAAAGAGAGAGAGTGTGAGAGAGGACTGGGACTGGGCATTGAACTTGCAACCCAGGTGCATGACCTTGACTTGAATAGAACCCAAGACCCTTGTGTAAGAGGGCTAATGCTCTATCCACTGAGTCATACCAGCTAGGGCTACAAGTCTATTTTTTTAAACATATATTCTATGTCTCTACTTAACATGTCCAATCTTTTCTGTAGGTACTTAAACATTTGGAATATAATTATAATAACAATATTAATATCTCCCATCCCTGTCATTCCTTATTCTCCCATCTCTGTCATTACTGGGTCAGTTTCAATTGGTTTATTTTTCTCTCCATGTGGATTGTGTTTTCCTGTTTCTTTGCATATATGGTAATTTATGATTAAATATCAGACATTTTGAACTTTATATTGTTGTAAGCTAGATATTTTTGTATTACTAAAAATATTCTTAGTGTTTTTTTCTGGAATATGATTTATTTAAACACAGTTTCATTCTTATGGGTCTTGCTTTTAAGCCTCGTTAAACAGAACTAGAAACTTAAATTTTTCAATGAGATATGACCCTTGTTAATACTCTAACTGAACACCTTTGAATTCTGAACTTTTCCACTGTGATTGCTTAGAATAGAAATAATTTTCCACATTTTGTAAACATTGGACATTCTTTTCTATAATCCTTTCAGGTAGTTATCATACATGTGTTAATCAGTATTCACACCATAAACAATCATAGACTTCATGTCATGTTTCCTGTCTCTCTGAGAACAGTGTCCATCCTGGCTTGATATCTAATATCTTGAGAAGAGTCATTCCATATATTTTGTTCATTTATAAGTTTTATTAGAAAGAGCTTAAATCCAGTACATATTATTTCATCTTAGAGGGAAATCTGTCATATGTTTTCTTGTATTTAAGTTTTGGTTTGCTGTTATATTAATACTATTTCTTTTTCTCTCTTAGATTAAAAATAAGTCATCAGAGGCAAATTTATTCATAAAACATGACTTACTCTCAAGTGAAAGCCAAACTATGTCAATGTGAACTTTAAAACAATGTAGTTTGAAAGCAGATTAGTGGTAATAAATTAAAACTTTGAATAGCAGATAGATATAACATGCTCAGAGAACCTGCCCTTAAGAGTTGTACATACATATGTTTCAAGAAGCCAGTGAGTTTCAGCAAAATAACATAATCTGTCATATTAAATCAATAGTTTTGGTTGAAATTCTTTTAACTTCAAAATTTTGTTTCAATTTAAATTGAAGATTTGCTTTGATCTTTATGGTTGTATGAGATATAAGCACATGGAGTTTGACTTATTTTATGTTTTTTTAAAATACATTTAAACAAAATAATTAAAGTGGGGTTTCTTTTGGTTCTTCTTTAAGTTATTTGTATTTTTCAATGCTGTTCAAGGTTGAGAAGCCCTGAAAACTGTAGATGCGTGCATTTTCCTCATGGAATGTAAATCAAGTCAAATTCATAGCATGCTACTTTGTCCGTTGATTTTAGAAAAGCACATGAATAAACTGAGCTTCATAAATTCAGTGTGGGAGGAGAAATGTATGGTATGTGTATCAACTTTAAAATGTTTTTCTTTAATTAGAAATCATGCTTGATTGCTTTTTATACTTTCGTGTGTGTGTGTGTGGTAGACTGAATAAACTTTGTCTATCAGTTACCAAAGTGTTTCATGGTAAAAGAAATTGTAACTGAATATCTATGAATTTTCACTTTGAGTGGAAGAATGAAGTGAACAAATGTCTCCTTGTCAAGCTCCTAAAATTGTGCTCGAACAGATTCAGCTGCAAATGCAGAAAACCCCTCTTTTCCTCTTTAATAATATGTCAAGCCCTATAATTTATCAGTGAGTTAAAATCCTACCTTCAGATACATATATCACTTAGGATTAGGTCCATCTGCTTATCATAGGGACCCCAAAGAAAGATGGATTAAATTAAATAAAAATATATTTCTCTCTCAAAAAATTCCAGAATTAGAAAATTCAAGGGTGTTATTGTGGCTCTATTCCACACACTTCTTAAAATCGAGGCTTCTTTCAGTTTATTGTTCTGTGCCTTAGGATGTGTCTCTTTCATCCTGGTCCAAGATTATGGCTAGAGTTTCAGCCATCCTTATCAGGAAGCCAAGTGTGGAAGGTGATGAAGAAAGAAAGCAAAGGGCATATGTCACGTGACACCTAAAAGGGGATTTCAGCAGCTGACGCGAATACTAATCTAATATCTCATTGACCAGAATTCAATCACCGACTGCACTCAATTAGAAGGGAAATGGGGAATTGTAGACTTTTTTAATGGGATAGTCATGTGTCTAGCTACAGGAAAAGACAGGAATGGGCATGAGCGAAAATTAACAGTCTCTGCATTATAAGCATTATTATGTCATCCTCTCTAATATTATATCTGCTCTACTTTTTCTCTACAGCACTTACCACCATGCGACATAATTCCTATTTCACTAATAATTTACTTCATTGTCATTTCTGCTGACCAAAGTGTCTATGTTATGAGGGCAGAAATTGCAGAAATTTTTGTTTGCTCTCATGAAGAGGGCAAAAACGGAACTTGGCACATACTTGATGCTTAATGAATACTCAATCAGTATTGGAATAAAGAATGAAATAAAGTAAACATGGAACTCTTTAACCAATCCATCTTGTTGTAATTAGAATAAAAAACATTAATCTTACTCAAAAAAGACAGCACCTTTATTTTTGACTAAAACATAAGATAGCGGGCTTACAATACAAGAGATTAATGCAGATAGAAAAATTAAAAGAGACATAAATGCAATGAGTCATGAAGAATAGAAAGAATTTGGATTGTGAAGAAGAAAAAACGCCATCCTGTCAGAGCAGAGCTAGGAAAAGCATAGAGATGGAAGATTTAAGAGGTTGAGGATGGAAGGAAAAGTTTGGATGGGCCCACCCTAGCAGTCAGAAAGAAAACAAACTTTGTTTCAACAGTGTGTTAGCATTTGAAGGCTTTTCCCTTATTATAGCTCTTCTATATTAGTTAATCATTTTATTTTTATAATCAGTTGATTTAGGTGTTATCACCAATTAATAGATGAAGATTAAACATCCAGATTTGATAGATTACTTACTTATGGTTACATAATTCATTAATTATTTTATATCAATTCATTGAGCCCCAAAGAAGACCCAACACAAATAACACTGTGCTACATATTATTGGAAACATGTCATTTCATTTTATTTATTTTCCATTTTTTTAATATTTATTGTTGAAAATATTACATATGTCTTTTTTTTCCCCCATTGACCCCTTCTAATCCACCCTTGCCACCTGCCTCAGTCCTTCACCAACCTATTGTCTGTATCTATGGGTTATGCCTATATCCATACAAGTTGAAATATCATTTTAAAACATGAGATACAACTAAAGCAGTGATTGGGGTGAACTGCAGCTTTAAATTAATATAAAGGACAAGAAGAGAG